>NC_135818.1:5605042-5905042 GCF_964213995.1 Mustelus asterias | reverse complement strand
TGCCATCCTCCACTCCCTTAACCCCTAATATAAAAATCACCAATTGCTTTCATGCAACTTCTGGTCTAGAGATTATTTAGTAGATTCAAATGCTGGAGGGGGGGGGGAGCAAATGCTATCGGCTAAACAATTGGATAACCAGTTGATGATGAAATTGGTCTTGGTGGTTGTAGAATAGAAATAGGCTGAGTGAAGTCAGTCATTAATATTGCATATTTCATCACAATTCATACCTAGAATTTAATGGAGGAGTTTATTGCTTTGAATTGTCACTTATTCCCAAACATTACAAAGATTAATTTTTACATACCTGTCTGTCCAGTGTAGTACCCCCTCGCCTAGATGAGATCCTCAAATTCTGCTCTAGTTTCACGAGATGGGACACTTTTGTTCTAAATAACAAAGGGCCACCATGGGAACAACTGTCGTACAATCTGTTTTTGTTCAGTGAATATAATGTGATTTTGCTGGGAGCCAGTGAGTGTCCAACCGTTGGATTTATCTCGACAGATCACCTACTGGACAAACGGAGAAAACATTGCACAGAACATCCAAAGCGACGGGCTGTAAGAAGAAGACTAGACGTCGAATCCAAAGCAACGTGAGCAACGGAAACAGAAAGCCGCATCCCAGCTTTCAGGACTGTGACATGGCAAATAAAGAAAATGAAGTAGTCTGTTCAGGAACTGTACCTAAATTAAGCAATGACAATCGGCGCTCACTGTTGAACTCTAGTGATTCTCCTGCTTCGCGGGCTGGTTCTTCTGTAACATATGCAGATTATTTTGCACAGGTGAGGATGTCACAGATTTTCCGATGTTGCTGCAATGTACTTCCGAGCTTTTTGATTCTGCTTATTGAAACTGGTTGCAAGGGAATCCCTTGTTTCCCTGATGTCAAGTCTTTATCCAGTTCCCTTTTGAAAATTATTGAATCGACCTCCACCATTCTTTCAGACAGTGCATTCCAGGTCATTGTAACTCGCATGTTCTCTTCATCTAACTCTTGTTATTTTGCCAAATGCTTTAAATCTCTGTTTTCTGCTTACAATTTTTTTCAGCCAGAGGAGTCAGTTTCTTAATTACTCTATAAAGCCCTTCATGATTTTGAACATCCCTATTAAACCTTCTCTCTCCTTAAAGGAGAAGAGCCTCAGTTCTCTAGTTTCTCATAAAAATGTATAAACTAGGAGCAAGAATAGACCCCTCGAGCCTGCTGCGCCTTTGAATGAGATCGTGGCTTATCTGATTACAACCTCAACCACTCATTACTGCTTATTTCCCTCTTGTTTATCAAGAATCTATCTCGTTTTGCCTTAAAATTATGCAAAAACTCTGCTTCCACTGCATTTTGAGGAAGAGAATTCCAAAGTCTCACGACCCTTCAAGAGATAAACATTCTCCTCATCTCTATCCTAAGTAGATGACCCCTTGCTTTTAAACCGTGGCCCCTAGCACTAGTTTCTCCCAACAAGAGGGAACATCAGCTCCATATCCACACTGTGAAGTCCCCTCAGGATCTGAGATGGTTCAGTGCTCTCCACATTCGCTTGACCAAAGAAGTAGATTTCAAGAACTGTCTCCGAGGAGGAACAAGGGGAAAGGTTTAGAGAGGAAATTTCAGAATTTGGGCCCACAGCAGAATGGTGGGGCATTAGTCATTTACGTTGTGCAAAAGACTCAAATTAGAGAAGTGCAGAAATCTGAGTTATAAGGTTGGAGGAGGTTAGCAAAATGGAGGGGTGAGGCCTTTGAAGTGATTTGAATACCACGATGAGAAGTTTAAAATTGAAACATTGCTTGTGTTGATTGGTGAGCATGGGTAAATAAAATTTGGGTTCGAGTTGGAATGCAGGCTGCCAACTTTTGGGTGAGTTAAAGTTTATAGAACGTCGGAGGCTGGCCAGATTAACCCAACTCGGAATGATATCTGTAGGTAGCAGGGGTAGGTATGTATTAGAGTTTCAGCAGCCAGTGGGTTGAGATGTGGCAAAGAAGGGAAATATATATTTTGAAGTAGATGTTCTTATTGATGGATAGGAAATGTGATCAGAAGATCAGCTTGATTAGATAAGACGTGGAGGTTGCAATCCGTCTAAACCAACCTCAGTCAGTGGCTGGGGAACAGAGTTTGCAGCGAGGACTAAAGGCAATGGCTTTGGTCTTTCCCGTATTTAGCACCCCTGGTGTCAGTACTGAGGGAGCATTGCACTCGACTCGCTGTCTATTGGTTGAGACGTGAAACTGAGGCCCTGATCTGCCTTCCCAGGTGGATGTAACACCAGACTCCAAAGAGGAGCAGGGAACTTTGCCTCAGCATCCTGAAGGTAATATTCATCTCTTGATCAAGAAAAAAAACACAGATGAACTGGTAATTTTTCAGTTATTTCTGAGCACTGGCTGTGTGCAAATTATCTGCAGCATTTTCCACATTGCAATTGTGACCACTTCAGAAAGTGCTTCACTGTCTGCAAAGAGCTTTGGCAGAGCATGAAAGGTACCGTGTGAATGCAAGCTCATTATTTTAATTGTTGGAAACTTCTGCTGCTCCAGACAGCAGTTGGTGTGGCATCAAAGGCAGTGAAAGGTGGTAGATGAGGTAGAACCATGCTGTCAGTGTAAACGCAATCTAGCGTATCATTGCAACCTGTCTTGATCCACACGTGCATCTGAACAGGAATTTCTGGCAGTGATCAACCCTTCCCACCCGAAAATGCAAAGTTTCTCCAGCCTAGAAAGGCAACCAAAGCACTCCTGATACTGCCGCTGCTGAAGTCAACTAACTTTATATGGATTGGTGTTCAAATGTGCTTCTTTGGGGACAAACTCATAGAAACTACATTGTGTCTGTGTTTGCCACCACAGTCATCAAGAGCCCCAATTTGACTTCTGTTTGTTTCAATAAATATTTTTCTGCACATGGTACATGTGGCATTTGCTGTTCCCTATTTTGATTCAAGGAAAGTGGTGAATAGCCCCACTTTTGCTGATCTGTGAATTCTGTTTGCAGTGTTTTTTTTCAGGTTCTTTCTAAATGTGTGTCAGTGTCAACATAATAGCATTTACTTAGCTGCGCTGCTCCTGAAGGTGACAGGAGCACCTTAGAGTCAATACTTCATCCACAAGCATGGTAACTTGGCCAGAGATGGTTCTTGTGGGCTCCTCTGGAGACAGAGGCCAGCATTTATGTCTGGCTGAGCTGTTTTTTTTTCCCTTTGCTACCATTGACAGCACCTTAAAAAGTCATATAATTGATTTTAAAAATGGCTGTCTCTACTCCACTGTTGTAGATCCTATCCTTGGTGGATTCTATAGTACTGGCACCAAGGGTAATATTGCAGAATTGCTGCTCGTAATGTCCCTGCTTTATAAATAGGCAGCTGTATCCAGTGGTTCTTAATCACCGGTTAATACACTTTACATGAGTCACTGAGGAAGTGGTAAAGTTTCAAAACAACAAAGACTAAAAAAAACACACTTAACTGGTAATATTAATGGCAAGTGCTTAAATTACCATTTGCTTGTCCCTTACCTAATTTAGCAGAGATAGTAACCCATTTATTTTGATGTCTCCATTAAGATAGTGACCATTGAAATGGCCTTTGTCTGCTAATTTTATCATGCATTTCTAATCTTCACAAAGGAAAGTAAAATCGACAAGAATTGAAGAGATCATGTGAGCTGTGACACTTGTAACAATGTACAAGTTACTGCGTTCTCTACCTAACTCTCTCTCTGTTTGATTCTATCAATACCACAGATTTCCAAGGATCATGCTACAATGACACAAGTGCTGTTTGGTAGAAATCTAAGACTCAATGTAGCCTTGACATTCTGGCAAAAAAGTGCAAGCGAACTGGTAGCTTACCTGGTCAGGTAACAGTTCTGCTTTTTTTTTGTTCTTCAGCTTGACACTAAATCTGTTTCCTGTAAGTCAGCATTACATAATCGTAAAGGTAAACTTCATTGCTGCTATTTCAATGTATCGAATGTCCAAACCGGGGCTCAGAGCTTCGTGCGACTCTTTTCCACAAGTGTGGCTCAGTGACCAGGAGTGGGGAGGGGGGCGGGGGGGAGCAGACTCGCATTGTGCAGAGAGGGCGTCTCAGTCAACAGGACGGGAAGGGAGCACAGACAAGTTGGTGGATCGGCCTCACACTCTAATGTGAATGTAGTGAGTTGATTGGTGCCCGCACCCTGTTAGTGACTGCACCTGGGGCCCTTTCCTGTGCTTGATATTCGTTCGTTCATCATTCAGCAAATGTGTGCAAAACCTTGGCTGCAAATAACACATTGCGTTTCTTGCTGAAAACGGTGTTAGAATAGAATAGAACCATAGAATCCTGACAGTGCAGAAGGAGACAATCCGTCGAGGCCATATCCCCGTAACCCTGTGTATTTGTCCTGCAAATCCCCCTGACACTAGGGGACAATTTAGCATGGCCAATCCACTTAACCTGCACATCTTTGGACTGTGGGAAGAAACCGGAGCACCCGGAGGAAACACGCGCAGACACGGGGAGAATGTGCAAACTCCACGCAGACAGTTCAGGCAGCAGAAGCAGGCTACTGAATCTCTCCTCGACCCTTTGGAAGCAGTACCTTGTGAAGCAGGGAATTGGTGTTCTGGAGGTTGATGCTTCTGGAGCTCTCTGCAATGCTGGATTGCCAGAAGACGAGCCACAGGGGCTGGAGGATCAGCACTTTTGTAAACTTTATTGCATATATATATATACCTAATAGGTCATTTGCACTTATGTTTTTGTTAAATATATTTCCTCACCTAAGTGCGTACAATAATAATATATCTGTAAAGGTTGTCCATGTCTTGTGCATCTCAAATGTCTGAAGATTATCACACGCAGGTCTAAGGCTCAAAGATTGGCCACCCATGTAGTTTAATGGGTGGCACAGTGGCTAGCACTGCTGCCTCACAGCGTCAGGGGCCCGGGTTCAATTCCGGCCTCGGGTCGCTGTCTGAGTGGAGTCTGCACTTTCTCCCTCTGTCTGCGTGGGTTTCCTCCGGGGGCTCCAATTTCCTCCCAAAGTTCAAAGATGCGCGGGTTAGGTTGATTAACCGTGCTAAATTGACCCTAGTGTCGGGGGGCCTAGCAGGGTAAATGTGTGTGGTTATGGGAATAGGGCCTGGGTGGGATTGTGGTCAGTACAGACTTGCTGGGCAGAATGGCCTCCTTCTGTACTATAGGGATTCTATGATTCTGTTCTATGATATGATTAAAGTGAGCACCATCTGTACTGGAAAGGTGGAAATCTTCTATTTTGTTTCTCGTCATGAACCACTGCTTTTCAGTAACTTGCCTTGATTCTTGTTTCATATTTGATGTTGAATCTTTCTGTCACCTGTAGGATACAGGACATTGCTGTTATTGCAGATTGCCTACCAGTGCTGACAAAGAGGTAATATTCTTTTCTTTTTTTCTGTCCAGAATAAATGTTGTTGCTGGTTTGTAAAATAATTTTTAATTTTGTTTGTCTTTGCTCGTAGTCTGGAGGAAGAAAAACAAAGCATCTCCATCGGCTGTTGTGTTGACCTCTTACCATTAGTGCAGGAGTTATTGAGAAGCAGGTTTGAAGAGTAAGTATAACTCAAAGTTACAAAATCTTGCATTCGGAACTAATATACCAGACCAGCAGGAATGATTAAAGTAACAAGTGTAAAGGGGAAACTCAACATGTATATGAAAGAGAAGGGTTCACAGGATTACGGTGATTGATTTAGATGAAGAAAGATGGGACCGGGCTTGAGTGGAGCATAAACATTGGCCTTGACTAGATTTGATTTGATTTGATTTATTATTGTCACATGTATTAACATACAGTGAAAAGTATTGTTTCTTGCGCTCTATACAGACAAAACATACCGTTCGTAGAGAAGGAAAGGAGAGTGCAGAATGTAGTGTTACAGTCATAGCTAGGGTGTAGAGTAAGATCAACTTATTGCAAGGTAGTCCATTCAAAGGTCTGGCAGCAGCAGGGAAGAAGCTGTTCTCGAGTCGGTTGGTACGTGACCTCAGACTTTTGCATCTTTTTCCCGAAGGAAGAAAGTGGAAGAGAGAATGTCTGGGGTGCGTGCGGTCCTTAATTATGCTGGCTGCTTTTCCAAGGCAGCGGGAAGTGTTGACAGAGTCTGGGCCAAATGACCTGTTTCTACAATATATTCAATGTAATCCTTTGTATGTTTCTGGGGGGAGGAAAGTTTCCACTATATAGCTTTGCGATAATTTGAGAAATTTATATCATACTTCTCTACACTTGTGTAACAAGGCAAGAAGTTTGGTAGTTCTAGACAGTCTGAGTATGACCTGATGACGTGTTCCATCTCGGATGGCAATGGGAAAACTAGTTTACACAAGAAGCAGAATTCACAGCAAAGAAAGTCTGAAGTCCAGACTGAGTTCAAATTTGAATTAGTCATGTATTTCAAAGCACAACCAATGGCTTTTGAAAATATAAGCATCTGTTTCCTTTAATTTTGCTGACTCTGCCATCACCTCCCATTTAAACCAAGTAACTTAAATTGGCTTTTTTTTTCTTTGAGAAACACTGATGCACTTGCAGTTTTATTCATGTGTTCGGTACGAAGTGGGGTGATTTTCACAGCAGTGGCATGATGTCTGTATTAAGCTGGGGTATGTACCAATTTGGATTGAGACTACTGGACATAGTCTCAGCTGATGTTCAGACTGATGTGTGAAGGACTGGAGTGATGGGTAGAGAATCCGTATAAATAAAAGCAAAATGCAGCGGATGCTGGAGATCTGAAATGATAAAGTGCTGGGAAAGCTCGGGTCTGGCAGCATCTGTGGAGAGAGAAACAGAGTTAACGTTTTGAATCCAATATGACGACTTCAGAACCAGTGATTCTGGGTGGAATTTTCTCGTCCTGCCCGCCACGGGACAGAAAATTCGGCAGACCACACAAAGGTCCGTTGACTTCAGGCAGCAATTTCCAACCTTGGGACGAGCGTGGCCAGAAAGTCCCTCCCTCTCTGTTCAGGTTGGGCCTCAAGCTTGGTAGGATTGGATTTGAGGGGGGGGTGGGTGATTAAAAGTCAGTTGTATTCTGACCATTTGTCTTTTTAAAAAATATCTAAATCTCAAAAGACATGGAGTTTACATGCGCTAAAGGTTTATGCCAGGATCAAATCTGTTCGCTACTGGTATCTTGTTGGGCAAAGTGTGTAAGGTAATGCCCAAAAAACTTTACATAAGTTGTTTTTCGTAGCGGCCCCATGTAAACTCGGTGAAACAGATTTCACCCAGTTTGCCTGATGCACAACATCAATCGAAAAGCTCCAACTCAACACCGCAGCTTGTTGCCACAACAACGCAAATTTTATTCATAGATTTAGATTTACTTGTGTCCTGTTGAGATATGTGACACAGTGAAACATGCAGATAATAATTTCCTTTCCTATATATTGCAGATATTTGATCGTTGGTTTAAACTGGCTCCGAGCTGTGCTTAAGCAGTGGTGGCCAGAGCTATCTGCAGACACAAAAAATAATGATGAAGCTCGTGTAGAGGATAGGTAAGTGAAATATATTTCTTAACCAATATGGATAGTAACATTTTGATCCCCAAAATGATTGCGTTGGATCATCTTGTATAAAAAAACACAATAGTTTATGACCTTGGGTTAGCCAAAACAAATGCTAGCTCATAAATAGGAGCAGGAATAGGGCACCCCGTCACCCCATTACCGTCAAGCCTGCTCCGCCACTCGGTAAGATTGCGGTCTTAACTCTGTCCCCATAACCTTCGACTCCTTTGTAGATCAAAAATCTTTCAAACTCAGCCCAGGATATTTTCCATGATCCAGCCTTCACTGCTCCCATTTTGTTCAGCCTCACATCAAATTTCTCAGTGGAGGTGTAGAATACTGTTGTAAGACCATAAGACATGGGAGCAGAATCAGGCCCCTCGGCCCATCGAGTCTGCTCCGCCATTTAATCATGGCTGATTTTTTTTCTCATCCCCATTCTCCTGCCTTTTCCCCATAACTCCTGATCCCCTTATTAATCAGGAACCTATCTATCTCTGTCTTAAAGACACTCAATGACCTGGCCTCCACAGCCTTCTGCGGCAAAGAGTTCCACAGATTCACCACTCTCTGGCTGAAGAAATTCTTCCTCATCTCTGTTTTAAAGGATCGTCCCTTTAGCCTGAGGTTGTGCCCTCTGGTTCTAATTTTTCCTACTAGTGGAAACATCCTCTCCATGTCCACTCTATCCAGGCCTCGCAGTATCCTGTAAGGGTTGTGAACCCTTTTTAACTAGTCATCATCTGGGCTGCAATTATATGTACTGAGTTTGGTGCACAGAGCAAGGACGCAAATATTGTATTGAATCACTGATAATTTGTTGCTTTTCCTTGCTGTAGTCATCAAACGACACAGACTAAAAGAAGCAAGTTATGTGCACTCAGCCAGTTTCATTCTAGTTATATTGTGTGGCAAAAGTACAGTAGTTAACTCCCTCCCCAAATTACGATGCTAATGAAAGTGAAAGATCAATCGAGTTTGAGGAGCAGGGGATCAGGTTATATTTCGTATTTTTAGAAGTATGATATTTCTAAAACTTGAACACTGATGAAAAGAGTTTCGAGACAGCTTGAAATATTACTGTTGAAATATTATTCTAGAAACATTGAGGCTTTGAAAGATCAGTTACGACAACTACGGGAACAAGGCTTTCATTTATCTTCAGTTCCAGGGTATACTGGAAAAGTAGCAAAGGTAGGAACTATTTCAGTGTTTCTTCTCTTTGAATACTCAATGCCGCCGCCAGCATCTACCTACGCCCACTCCTAAGATTGTGGTCCAGATTTTGCAATAATTGCAAAGAAATGGCTCTCGCTGTTAGTCATGTATCGTGCGCATTTGGAGGTCATTTTCTGCACATCACCCTTTCTACACATCTGTGTCGAGCAGGGAGACAAACAACAGGCTCTTTAACCTTGAAGAATCTTCTAAGACATGCAGAGTCTAAACCATGAAATTTAAATTGTGTATAAAAAGAGAAAGATTGCAAAAGAAAAATGAAATTAAAAGAGAGGGCAACAAGAAACACAGGAAAAAGTAATCTCCGGCCCTAAGATTCTGCAGGAATGAGACTCCATACTTGTAAATTTTTCAGTGCCCCAGAAGTGTTTTGTTTTTAGTAATTACAACTGATAACTCCTGTTAAAAGTTCACTGAGACCTGAAAGCACCAGCCCCAAGTTTTTCTGGCATGTTTAGTTGGTGCAATCACAGCATCATGTGCTGATGACCCGCAGCATAGTCTGTGGAGGAGCAGAACCGATGGGTTTTCTGTTTAACTGCACATGTGCAGACACCGGAGGTTGCTGTCGATTTATAGCGCAGTGCTGATTGCTTCACTGTCATTTCTATTGCAAGATCTTGGCCAATGTATCTCCTGCTCTAATAGTTTTGTGGTAAAGTTAACAAGGTGGTTAACCAAACAATAGCTATTATGGTTAACAAGCTGTGTTCCGCTGGGCACATTTGCTAGTGTTTTAAATTCCTTTTGACTCATCTGACTGCTGAATATAAAGCAACTACAATCGTAGTGTATTTCTAGTATTTTTAAAAGTTTTATTTTGTGTTCATATCTTAACTTTCTGAAAATTGTTAATGTTTCCAATCCATAAAGTAATAAGGGAGAAAATTGTTTTTCTTCTTTATGCCCAGATTCTTCCCCCGACCCCATCTTTCCCAATCAAAATATCAGGCACATTACTGATGAAATAGGGAATAAAAATAAATAATTTGGCTCCATCTTTACTAATTTTCCTAGAATAATACAAAACTATCCACATTTCCTCGCCCTTCCCATTCCTGTGAATTTTCATTAGCTTCAAGTTATGTCCTTCTATGTTCTTCTCTGCAAAATTTAATTTTTTTTCTGTAAGTGCTTTACCTGCTTACCTATGGGCGGGAGTGTGGCACAGAAGTTAGCGCTGCTGCCTCACAGCGCCAGGGATCCAGGTTCAATTCTGGCCTCGGATCACTGTCTGTGTGGAGTTTGCACTCTGCCCATGTCTACGTCGGTTTCCTCCGGGTTCCTCCCACATTTCCAGTGATGTGCAGGTTAGGTTGATTGGCCATGCTAAATTGACCCTATTCTCAGGGGGATTAGCAGCGTACGTATGTGGAGTTACGGGGATACGGCCTGGCTGTGATTGTGGTGGGTGCAGACTCAATGGGCTGAATGACCACCTTCTGCACTGTAGGGATTCTAAGATTCTACTTGCACTTGCAATTTGAAGCAGTAGGAATTATGTATGAATATTTTGTTTCCTCCACATATTCAGCAGCATTCCATGAGCTTTGCACTCATTCTTTGTTTGTCTCCGAAATATTACCTTGCACTTCATGTACATTAACTGTGCACCTGGGCTACATCTTGGGTCCATTCCAGTAACCTGCCCATCTTGGTCATTAATGTTGCCTCTGAGCAATTGGCATAAGAGTACGTAAGAACCCCCTGTTTCATTGTCTTTTCTTCCTTTCCCAGAGAAAGCAGAAAAACATTTTAACCTCTTCTCGATACAGGGAACCGGAAATGGTAGTGTGTTTTATTGATTTCACTATCTCACATCCTTTGACATTTCAGTTGGGTTGACATATTAATAGCCATTGAATGTGAAGATGGGAGTGCGGAAATGAATCATTAAGCTCTTAACCCAATTTTCTTCTTAAGGCCACCATGACAAAAATAGTTTTACAATTTTTCACCAAAATAGTTTGGTTTGTTTAATTGGGAGCCTTCAGATCTTATGTTAAAGTTTATTTATTAGTGTCACAAATGAGGCTTACATTAACACTGCAATGAAGTTAATGTGAAACTCCCCTGGTCACCACAATCCGGTGCCTGTTCGGGTACACTGAGGGAGAATTTAGCACGGCCAATGCACCTAACCAGCATATCTTTTGGACTATGGGAGGAAACCGGAGCACCCAGAGGAAACCCACGCAGACATGGGGAGAATGTGCAGACTCCACAAAGACAGTCACCCGAGGCCAGAATTAAACCCGGGCCCCTGGCGCTGTGAGGCAGCCGTGCTCACCACTGTGCCATCAGATCTTAATTTTCAATTGCTCTATCCTACATTAGTTCTATCATACTAGGGAGCTGCATTATTTGACAGATAATTAAACGAAAACTTTTTTCAGACATTATAAGTAGATAAAATATCAATTCAGGTGTGATTTTCACAATTCTGCCATATTTCTGTCCTTTAAATGACATTTGCCACTTGCTAATATCGTAGATGAGATTGAATATTGCACTCAACTGTGAAGTGTAGCTGTCTTCCAATGATATAATTTTGGATACAAGCACCCAGATTTGGTAAATATAACAGTAGCTTGCCTTGGTTCATACAAGGAATGTTCTAACAATTGAAAATGTCTTTATTTTTGTTTCTGCAGAGTGTGGGGACTTACCTGGAGCAGCTGTACTAAGTATATGCAGTCTTCAGGGGACTTAATTTTTCACGCACTAAAGCAGTTGCCAGCTGCTTTAAGACACCGTAAAAACCTCTTGTTTGTTGAAATGTTTGGGAGACCAGCACTGCAGAGAGTGGTCAACAGTAAGCTCAGCACTAAATTGGTTGCGAAGAATGTTCAAAAACCACTATTGAACCCAATGAAGCTACTTCACATTGAAGTGGTTTGTTTGCCAAAAGGCATTATACTCGACTCCGTGAGCTGATGATGTGACACTGTTTTGCGTTCCAGATTCATGTACCCTAACCTGGACAGAAGAAGCTTCGTGTTCTTCAATATTGTCTCGCTAGTGCCAATCAGCTGCCACTGAAACGCTGCTTCAGTGCATTTGGACACTATATGAATGTATTTTCTGTATATTTGATTCAAGGTTGTAAAATTTGCCCATGACTGTGCAACAATAAGTTATGATTTCAGTAAAGAAAGCACTACAGTAGAGCATGCAGCTGTTTACTAATAGCAGTAATGTGACCTTAACAAAATGTGCATAGCACTGTATTCTTTTAATTGAAACATTAAAGTAGACATTTCCTGTGAGTTTGCACTTGAATAAAACATGCTATGTCTTTATGTAGGACTTGTTGATGACTTGTGCATCAGTTTCTTTTAAATGGGATTACTCTGTGAATCTTAAGAATTGCTGCTTTGTACTTTCCATTTTGCCTTTGCTTTCCCTTTAAGAAAAACCTCAAATTGCAGTGACTAAGTATGAATATATACAGTACTGTTGCATAAATTATGAAGTGATGAACACAGGAATGGTGATGGCACCACAATGTTTGCATTTTATTGCTAGATGGCTGACGAGCAGGGTCCAGATTGAACCCCTGAAAGATGGTAGGAGAGGTAATAAATAAAAATCTTCATATCTGAAGATAATGGGGTGATGCCCAGTTTAGGAATTGTCAATACATTGATTTCATAGACTACTTACAGTGCAGAAGGAGGCCATTCGGCCCATCGAGCCTGCACCAATAACAATCCCAAAGATACAAAATTCTGAGGTCCCGTACCAACTGACTCGAGAACAACTTCTTCCCTGCTGCCATCAGACTTTCGAACAGACCTACCTCGCACTACATTGATCTTTCTCTACACCCGAGCTATGACTCTACACTACATTCTGCACTCTTTTCCTTTTCTATGAATGGTATGCTTTGTATAGCGCGCAAGAAACAAATCTTTTCACTGTACACTAATACATGTAATACCACATATTTACCCTGCTAATTAATCCCCCTGACACTATGGGGCAATTTAGCACAGCTAATCCACCCAACCTACACAGACACAAGGAGAACGTGCAAACTCCACACAGTCACCCGAGGCTGGAATTGAACCCGGGTCCCTGGTGCTGTAAGGCAGCAGTGCTAGCCACTGTGCCACCCTTTTTTTTTAGAAAAATCTTTATTAAAACCGATTTCTCAAGTCACTGATTATCATGCAACCGAAATGGTGATGATTCACTCAATAATCCAATTATCATCACTTGTCCGGCGCTACACCCAGTTTAATCATAGAAACCCTACAGCACAGAAAGAGGCCATTCGGCCCATCGAGTCTACACCGACCACAATCCCACCCAGGCCCTACCCCCATATCTGCCCACTAATCCCTCTAACCTACACATCTCAGGACACTAAGGGCAATTTTAGCATCGCCAATCAACCTAACCCGCACATCTTTGGACTGTGGGAGGAAACCGGAGGAAACCCACGCAGCCACGAGGAGAATGTGCAAACTCCACACAGGCAGTGACCCAAGCCGGGAATCGAACCCAGGTCCCTGGAGCTGTAAAGCAGCAGTGCTAACCACTGCGCTACCGTGCCGCCCCAGTTTAGGATTAACAATTTAAAATTTGGGGTTAAACCTGCATTAAGATGGTAACTATCTGGGAAATTGCAAAGGTATCATGTCCAGATTATTGTGGAAAACATAGCTGAATTCATTTTTACATAAGGTTTGACTAATGAAATGTTAAATTTAACTTGATCTGGCTCCCCAAACAATGTGTTGTGAAAGCAAAATACTGCAGATGCTGAAAATCCAAAATTAAAACAGAAAATGCTGGAAATACCCAGCAGGTTTGGCACCACCTGTGGTGAGAAAAAATTGAGTTCTATAACCTTTCACCAGAACGGGGCTCTGAGTTAGATTAGTTTGAAACTCGAAAATGTGAATGGGATTCACATAAGAATTACTTTTTGCAGCTGCAATCTTCTCACAAATAGATATGACAATATCACGCACCCAAGTGCAAAGTCGCCTTTAGTTTCACTTCTGGAGTTTCCTTGGAAATTTACAGGCGGCACAATGATCAGCACTACTGCCTCACAGCAGCAGGGACCCAGGTTCAATCCCCGGCTTAGGTTTCCGTTTTGTGTGGAGTTTGCACATTCTATCCCTCCCACAGTCCAAAGGTGTGCAGATTAGGTGCATTGGCCATGTTAAATTGCCCCATGGTGCCCCAAAATTTGTATGGATTGCAGGGATTAGCGGGATAAAATAAGTGTGTTTGTGGGGATCGGGCCTGGGTAAGAGTCAGTGCAGACTTGATGGGCTGATTGCCTTCTGTAATATAGGGGTTCATATAATTCTGTGAACTCCAGGGACAGTAAAAGTTGTTCTCCTGCTTTCCAGAATCTGCAACACTTCTATCTGCCTATGTTCATAGCCCTTAACAACCATCCATTATGCCTCTAATTCAGAGATATATTAGTCATTAATTCCAGAATAAGACCGTACCACCACTCTCTCACTCATCAGTAATTGCTCTATTATGTCTCTAATTCACTCAGAGATGTTATTCATCCCAAAATAAGGCCATATCACTACTCTCTCATTCACCAATACTTGCACATTAATCAAAGATGTGATTTAAGTTTTCCCTTTGCCCTGCCCCACTGCTACCAAGGCTGGTTTCATACACAGGCAGAACTATTCCCAGCCCAAGCTGAGAAGTGATGCTTACCCAACTGGAATGAAGTGAAGGAGTCACCTACTTGTTTTTTTCCACTGCTCACACCCCAGAGAGTTCTGGATTCAGGGCTGACAAACTGCATTGCAACATTTTAAACATCCTGTCTAAATTAAGCAGTTCTGGCTAAACATTGAAGTTGTAGCTGGCTGCCAACTGAGAATTGGTGTCTTTGGAGGATGGATTGTGTAGCTCACAAGCCCTCTGGTTGAGAGAAACCTGAGGTGTCTGTCTCCCTGCTCAGGCAGTTTCTGTCTCCACTCCCTTTGTTTCTCTTCCACCTCTTGTTTCCTTTTTTCCCATTAAATCCTAATCTTTCTTTTGGAATGGAGGTTCAACTCTTTTTGCTCGAGTCTTCTGTGCAGGTTCAGGCTTGGCTCACAGCACCAAGGACCTGGGTTCAATTCCCCGCTTGGGTCACTATGCGGAGTCTGCACGTTCTCCCTGTGTCTGCCTGAGTTTCCTCCGGGTGCTCCAGTTTCTTCCCACAGTCTGAAAGACGTGCTGGTTAGGTGCATTGGCCGTGCTAAATTCTCCCTCAGTGTACCCGAACAGGTGCCGAAGTGTGGCGACTAGGGGATTTTCACAATAACTTCATAGCAGTATTAATATAAGCCTACTTGTCACATTAATAAATAAACTTTAAAAAACAGAATGACCAGTTGAGCCAAATGAATCATAGAATCCCTACAGTGTGGAAGAAGGCCATTTTCCCCATCGAGTCTGCACCGACAACAATCCCACCCAGGCCCTATCCCTGCTTAGTTACCGTGCTAATCCCTCTAACCTATCACATCACAGGACACTAAGAGTTAATTTAACATGTCCAATCAACCTAACCAGCATGTCTATCGGACTGTGCGGAGGAACCCGGAGGAAACCCAGACAGACACGGGGAGAATGTGCAAACTCCACACAGACAGTGACCCAAGCCAGGAATTGAACCCGGGTCCCTGGAGCTGTGAGGCAGCAATGCTAACCACTGTGCCACCGTGCTGCAAATGGTCTTTCTGTGCTGTACATTCTGCAACAGTAGTATTAATTTCTCACTTTCTCCTGTACATTTCAAGTTTGATACTATTTCTAATCAACCACACCCATCAGGTTTGACTGTACCTACTGGTGTATAAACTTTTGCACAGTTTAGGGAAGTTACAATGACTGGTAAATTTTGGCACAGGCACACTCCTATTGTTTTTCTGAAAAGCAGAGCGTAATTAAGTAGCTGAGCAGTTTGAAAAGCCTTTTTGTTTTGGCTAGAGGCACATTGCGCAGAACTGGAACTTGTTAGTCAGTGGTTACACTTGTGACTTATTCACGAGGGATTGAAATCAAAACCTGCACAATTGTACAGGTTATATTCACAGCCCAGTTTTTTCAGTATGAATTGTTTGAATGTGAGGAGTGGGTTCTTTTCTCTTTCCAAGCTGTGGAATTGAGGGAATGTCATTTCTTTAATCCTGTACATTCTTCTGTTCCACAGTTCGATGAAATCACTTTTCTAGGTTCAAAAACTGCAGAATATTCAAGCTTTTTTGGCAAGAATTGAGGTGATTTGTTCCCAACTAAGAATAAATAATGTTTTAAAGAGATCAGGTAACCAAAGAAAAAATAGCAATGACTTTAGGGGAATGATCAACCTACGAGATTAGGTTTAAGAGGGAAATATGATTCATTTCCCTAACGTAGAGAAGTATAACAGTAACAAACACATTTCTATGCTTGTGGAGCAAGTGCCTCTGTTCAACTCTTTCCTGTGACCTGGTTTGTCATAAGTGAGAGGCTGAAAGGAAAGTTGGCTATAAATTGGTTGTCTTCACCATTAGTAAAATACGCAGTCTTTTTTGATTTATTATTGTCACACCTACTGGTATACAGTGAAAAGTTATTGTTTCTTGCGAGCTCGGAAGACAAAGCATACCATTCATGGAGTAAATGGGGGAAGGAAAGGAGAGGGTGCAGAATGCAGTGTTAATCAGAGCTAGGGTGTAGAGAAAGATCAACTTAATAAATGTTTTGATTTATTATTGTCACACGTATTGGGATATAGTGAAAAGTATTGTTTTTACGTGCTATACAAAGCATACCATTCATAGAGTACGCAGCAGAGAAGAAAAGGAGAGGGTGCAGAATGTAGTGTTACAGTCATAGCTAGGGTGTAGAGAAAGATCAACTTAATATAAGGTAGGTCCTTTCAAAAGTCTGATGGCAACAGGGAAGAATCTATGGAGGTAATTACCAGCTATCAACCAACAATTAAATTATAGAGAACTATCAAAATTAAGCAAGGGTTCACTTTCCACCAAGTTTCGTCTGACAATAGATGGCCTGGTAAACCTGTCGTAAATCTTTTAGTCATGATAAAGACACAGTTTGAAATGAAAACAATTCCCCCTATTCATGCAAGCCCCTTTAACATGAATCTAACTAAAAATTTAACCCTTTCTTACACCTAAATGCACAATTAAACTCACCTAAATCCATGCTGTGTTTCTAACACCTGAAAAGTACAAATATAGAGTTAAAATCGTCTCTGTTCTGTAGAATCC
This sequence comes from Mustelus asterias, assembly GCF_964213995.1. NCBI lineage: Eukaryota > Metazoa > Chordata > Chondrichthyes > Carcharhiniformes > Triakidae > Mustelus > Mustelus asterias. The sequence continues at coordinate 5,887,981 of NC_135818.1, read as the reverse complement.
TGGCCATGATGTGGAGATGCCGGTGTTGGACTGGGGTGGACAATATGAGAGGTTACCCGGCGCCAGGTTACTGTCCAACAGGTTTGTTTGAAATCACAAGCTTTCGGAGTTCTGCTCCTTTGTCAGGTGAAGTCGATGAAGGAGCAGAAGGGAGACAGTAAGGGAGGGACATAGCGAGGGAGGGGAGGGTGAGGAGGGACAGTGAGTGGAGGAGGAGATAGGGAGAGAGGAAAATGGAGTGAGGGAGGAGACAGTGAGGGAAAGGGTGAGGAAGGGAGATAGGGAGTGAGGAGAGACAGTGAGGGAGGGAGGGGAGAAGGAAATAGGGAGTGAGAGAGAAAGTAAGGGAGGGAAACGGAGTGAGGGAGGAGATAGGTTGTGTGTGCAGGTGAGGAGGGACAGAGTGAGTGAAGGAACAGAAAAGGAGATGGGAGTGAGATAGGGAACGGGGGGAGTGTGAGTGAGGGAGAAAGTGTCAGGAAAATAGAGTATGAAGTACAGAGAGGGAGGAGATAGCGAGGAGGCTCGTCTCTCTGGGCGCGGTCCTGGCCTCCCTGTTGATCGTGATGTGGAGATGCCGGCGTTGGACTGGGGTAAACACAGTAAGAAGTTTGACAACACCAGGTTAAAGTCCAAAAGTTAAAGTTGGACTTTAACCTGGTGTTGTTAAACCTCTCCCTGTTGATCAGCAGCAGCCTCTGTAATTCAGGCTAATCACGCTCCAAAAGCTTGTGATTTCAAATAAACCTGTTGGACTATAACCTGATGTAGTGTGACCTCTCATAATAGAATCCTAGAATCCTTACAGTGCAGAAGGAGGCCATTCAGTCCAAGTGGAAAGAATCTCTCCACTTCTACCCTATCCAGCCCCTTCATTATCTTATATGCCTCTATAAGATCACCCCTCAGCCTTCTAAACTCCAACGAGTACAAACCTAATCTGCTCAATCTCTCCTCATAATCTACACCCCTCATCTCGGTATCAACCTGGTGAACCTTCTCTGCACTCCCTCCAAGGCCAAGATATCCTTTCGCAAGTAAGGGGACCAAAACTGCACACAGTATTCCAGCTGCGGCCTCACCAATGCCCTGTACAGATGCAGCAAGACTTCTCTGCTTTTATATTCTATCCCCCTCGCGACAAATGCCAACATCCCATTTGCCTTCTTGATCACCTGTTGTACTTGCAGACTGAGTTTTTGCGACTCATGCACAAGGACCTTTGCACAGTAGCATGTTGTAATTTTTTTCCATTTAAATAATAATCCAATTTGATATTATTTCTTCCAAAGTGAATAACCTCGCATTTGCCAACGTTATACTCCATCTGCCAGATCCTCGCCCACTCACTCAGCCTATTCAAATCTCTCTGCAGACCTTCCGCTTCCTCCACGCAATTCACTTTCCCACTTATCTTCGTGTCGTCTGCAAACTTTTTTACCCTACACTCAGTGCCCTCCTCCAGATCATCTATGTAAATAGTAAATAGTTGAGGCCCCAGAACCGATCCCTGCGGCACGCCACTAGTTACCATCCGTCAACCAGAAAAGCACCCATTTATTCCAACTCTCTGCTTCCTGCTGGATAGCCAATCCCCAATCCACGCTAACACCCTACCCCCAACTCCGTGTGCCCCAATCTTCTTCAGCAACCTTTTGTGAGGCACCTTATCGAATGCCTTTTGGAAATCCAAAAACACCACATCTACCGGTTCCCCTCCGTCAACCGCACTAGTCACATCTTCATAAAAATCCAGCAAGTTCGTCAAACATGACTTTCCTCTCATGAATCCATGCTGCGTCTGCTTGATCGAACCATTCTTATCCAGGTGTCCTGTTATTTCTTCTTTAATGATGGATTCCAGCATTTTCCCAACTACAGACGTTAAGCTAACCGGCCTGTAGTTACCCGCCTTTTGTCTACTTCCTTTTTTAAACAGCGGCGTCACAGTAGCCATTTTCCAATCCGCCGGCACTACCCCAGAGTCCAGTGAATTTTGATAAATAACCACTAACGCATCCGCTATTACCGCTGACATTTCTTTCAGTACCCTGGGATGCATGCCATCCGGGCCCGGATACAATCTGAGATGGGCGGCAGGCAGGTGGGTCTGTGAGCGCTCGCTTCCAAACCCGCTGGCGGTGGTGGGACTGTAAAATCCCCCTCCTCCGGCTCCGACCCCTTCGCCTCAGACGCTACCTGAGCTGCTGAGCATTTGCAGCATTTTGTGTTTGAGTATCTGGAGCTGTGGTTTTGGTGTGTTTATTATTTGGGATGTCTCGGAGGGTGTGTCCTCAGGCTGCACAGCTTGGGGAAGGCAATTAGCCCGAGTCACAGAGGGTGCTGCTGGACCCACAGAGAGGCCGGGCCTGGACCCACAGAGAGGCCGGGCCTGGACCCACAGAGAGGAGCTCCTCACTCTGTCACTCACTACCTCCTCCCTCACTATCTCCTCCCTCTGTACCTCATACTCCCTATTTCCCTGACACTTTCTCCCTCACTCACACTCTCCTCTCTCACTCCCTATCTCTTTTTCTGCTGCTTCACTCATTCTGTCCCTCCTCACCCTCTCTCTCACACTCAACCTCACTATCTCCTCCCTCACTGCGTCCCTCACACTCAATTTCTGTCCCTGGTTCTCTCACTCTCTATCTCCCTCTCTCCTCCATCCCTCACTCCCTCTGTCTCTCCTCACTCCCTCTTTCCTTCCTCACTATCTTCTCCCTCATTGTGTCCCTCACACTCTGTTTCACTCCCTCACTTTCCCAATCCCCTCACTCCCTCCCTCTCTCCTCACTCCCTATCTCTCTCTCCCTCAGTCCCTATTTCTCTCACTCACTATCTCCCTTCTGTGTTCCTCACACCCCATTTCCCTTCCTCATTTTTTCACTCCCTCCCTATCTCTCTCCTCATTCCCTGTCCCTATCTCACTCCCTATCTGTCTCCTCACTTTCTCTGTTGCTCCTCACTCTCTCCTCGCTCACTCTTTCCTTCCTCACACTCAACCTCACTATCTCCTCCCTCATTGTGTCCCTCACACACTCTATCTCCTCCATCCCTCACTCCCTCTGTCTCTCCTCACTCCGTCTCCTCACTCACTCTTCCCTCCCTCACTGTGTCCCTCACTCTATTTCCTTCCCTGACTATCACCCCCTCCTTCCTCAGTCCCTCCCTCCCGAACTCCCTCACTCTGTCCCTTACTCCCTACCTCTCTCTCCCTCAGTCCCTATCTCCCTCCCTCACCATCTCCCTCCCTCCCTCACCATCTCCTTCCCTCCCTCACCATCTCCTTCCCTCCCTCACCATCTCCCTCCCTCCCTCACCATCTCCCTCCCTCCCTCACCATCTCCCTCCCTCCCTCACCATCTCCTTCCCTCCCTCACCATCTCCTTCCCTCCCTCACCATCTCCTCTCTCAGTGTCCCTGACACTCCATTTCCCCCTCAGTCCCTCCCTATCTCCCTCACTGTCCCTCATTCCCTCCTTCCCATCTCTCTCTCCCTCACTATCTCCTCTCCCTCAGTGTCCCTCACACTATTTTCCGCCCCAGTCCCGCTCTCCTCACTCCCTATCTCCTCACTATCTCCCCCTCATTGTGTCCCTCACACTTCCCTCGCTCCCCCCTTCAGTCTCTCCCTATCTCTCTCCCTCCGTCCCTATTTCCCTCAATCACTATCTCCTCCTCCCTCCCCCTCAGTGTGATGGCGCTGGCGGTGCTCCCGCTGCTGTTGGCGGTTCTCTCCCTCTGTCTCTGTCTCTCCCGCGGCTCCGAGTCTGAGGGCGGCTCCGGGGAGCGGTTCCGGATCGAGGGCCGGGCGGTGGTGCCGGGGGTGCGGCCGCAGGACTGGATCCACACGGCGCGGGTGCTGGTGGAGGGAGAGGAGCACGTCGGCTTCTTCAAGTAAGGACAGGCCGCGGCGGCGGCGGCGGGGGACTCGAGCCCGGGGCCTGGGGGGCCCGGCACTGAGGCCTGGTGTCGGAGCCCGGGGATCGGGGCCTAGGCCCCCGCTGTCGGAGCCGGGACTCTGGGTTCAGGCCCCGGGCCGGGACTGGGCCTCACAGCCTCGGCCTCTCCCTCTCTCCCGGGGACGGATTTTGCTGAAACTCCATCGGGCACAACAACTGGAAACTGCATTTGTGTAGCGCCCACCACCTCCCCCAGTGTTTCACAGCCAGTGTGCACCCCGGGGGTGAGTGTGGGTCACCCTGGCGGAGAGTGCGGTAACTGTTACTGTGTGGGGGACACGGTGGCCGGACCCTGTTCCCCACGGGGTCACTGGCGGCTAATCCGTGCTTTGTGATGATATTTGAGGGATAAATATTGCCCGGGATGTTGGGGATAACCGGTCACCCTCACCCCCCCATCACCCCCACCCAACCATCACCCCCCACCCGCTCCCCCCTCACCACCCCCTCCCCCCTCACCACCCGCTCCCCCCTCACCACCCGCTCCCCCCTCCCCCCCCACCCGCTCCCCCCTCCCCCCCCACCCGCTCCCCCCTCACCACCCGCTGCCCCCTCACCACCCGCTCCCCCCTCCCCCCCCACCCGCTCCCCCCTCCCCCCCCACCCGCTCCCCCCTCCCCCCCCACCCGCTCCCCCCTCCCCCCCCACCGCTCCCCCCTCCCCCCCCACCCGCTCCCCCCTCCCCCCCCACCCGCTCCCCCCTCCCCCCCCACCCGCTCCCCCCTCCCCCCTCCCCCCCCACCCGCTCCCCCTCCCCCCCCACCCGCTCCCCCCTCACACCCCACCTGCTCCCCCCTCACCCCCTCACCGGCTCCCCCCTCACCCGCTCCCCAGCTACCCCCTCACCCGCTCCCCCCTCACCCCCACCCGCTCCCCCCTCACCCCCCACCCGCTCCCCCCTCACCCCCCACCCGCTCCCCCCTCACCCCCCACCGCTCCCCCCTCACCCCCCACCCGCTCCCCCCTCACCCCCCACCCGCTCCCCCCTCACCCCCCACCCGCTCCCCCCTCACCCCCCACCCGCTCCCCCCTCACCCCCACCCGCTCCCCCCTCACCCCCCACCCGCTCCCCCCTCACCCCCACCCGCTCCCCCCTCACCCCCCACCCGCTCCCCCCTCACCCCCCACCCGCTCCCCCCTCACCCCCCACCCGCTCCCCCCTCACCCCCCACCCGCTCCCCCCTCACCCCCACCCGCTCCCCCCTCACCCCCCACCCGCTCCCCCCTCACCCCGCACCCGCTCCCCCCTCACCCCCACCCGCTCCCCCCTCACCCCCCACCCGCTCCCCCCTCACCCCCCACCCCGCTCCCCCCTCACCCCCCACCCGCTCCCCCCTCACCCCCCACCCGCTCCCCCCTCACCCCCCACCCGCTCCCCCCTCACCCCCCACCCGCTCCCCCCTCACCCCCCACCCGCTCCCCCCTCACCCCCCACCCGCTCCCCCCTCACCCCCCACCCGCTCCCCCCTCACCCCCCACCCGCTCCCCCCCTCACCCCCCACCCGCTCCCCCCTCACCCCCCACCCGCTCCCCCCTCACACCCCCACCCGCTCCCCCTCACCCCCCACCCGCTCCCCCCTCACCCCCTACCCGCTCCCCCCTCACCCCCCACCCGCTCCCCCCTCACCCCCCACCCGCCTCACCCCCACCCCGCTCACCCCCCACCCGCTCACCCCCCACCCGCTCCCCCCTCACCCCCCACCCGCTCCCCCCTCACCCCCCACCCGCTCCCCCCTCACCCCCCACCCGCTCCCCCCTCACCCCCCACCCGCTCCCCCCTCACCCCCCACCCGCTCCCCCCTCACCCCCCACCCGCTCCCCCCTCACCCCCCACCCGCTCCCCCCTCACCCCCCACCCGCTCCCCCCTCACCCCCCCACCCGCTCCCCCCTCACCCCCCACCCGCTCCCCCCTCACCCCCACCCGCTCCCCCCTCACCCCCCACCCGCTCCCCCCTCACCCCCCACCCGCTCCCCCCTCACCCCCCACCCGCTCCCCCCTCACCCCCCACCCGGTCCCCCCTCACCCCCCACCCGCTCCCCCCCACCCCCCACCCGCTCCCCCCCCACCCCCCACCCGCTCCCCCCCCACCCCCACCCCGCTCCCCCCCCACCCCCCACCCGCTCCCCCCCCACCCCCCACCCGCTCCCCCCCACCCCCCACCCGCTCCCCCCCCACCCCCCACCCGCTCCCCCCTCACCCCCCACCCGCTCCCCCCTCACCCCCCACCCGCTCCCCCCTCACCCCCCACCCGCTCCCCCCTCACCCCCCACCCGCTCCCCCCTCACCCCCCACCCGCTCCCCCCTCACCCCCCACCCGCTCCCCCCTCACCCCCCACCCGCTCCCCCCTCACCCCCCACCCGCTCCCCCCTCACCCCCCACCCGCTCCCCCCTCACCCCCCACCCGCTCCCCCCTCACCCCCCACCCGCTCCCCCCTCACCCCCCACCCGCTCCCCCTCACCCCCCACCCGCTCCCCCCTCACCCCCCACCCGCTCCCCCCTCACCCCCCACCCGCTCCCCCCTCACCCCCCACCCGCTCACCCCTCACCCCCCACCCGCTCCCCCCTCACCCCCCACCCGCTCCCCCCTCACCCCCCACCCGCTCCCCCCTCACCCCCCACCCGCTCCCCCCTCACCCCCCACCCGCTCCCCCCTCACCCCCCACCCGCTCCCCCCTCACCCCCCACCCGCTCCCCCCTCACCCCCCACCCGCTCCCCCCTCACCCCCCACCCGCTCCCCCCTCACCCCCCACCCGCTCCCCCCTCACCCCCCACCCGCTCCCCCCTCACCCCCCACCCGCTCCCCCCTCACCCCCCACCCGCTCCCCCCTCACCCCCCACCCGCTCCCCCCTCACCCCCCACCCGCTCCCCCCTCCCCACCCACCTGCTCCCCCAGATAGCGGCCGAGGAATCTTTTACATCCACCCCAATAGGCAGAGGGACCTCGAATCAGCGTCTCCTGCAAAAAACAGCACCTCCAACACTGCGGCACTCCCTTCTCCCACCTCAATCCTCACCTCAAGTCCCAGAATGCGACGCGGGATAACCCAGCACAGTGGTTAGCACTGCTTGCCCACAGCGCCAGGGACACGGGTTCAATTCCGGCCTCGGGTCACTGTCTGTGTGGAGTCTGCATGTTCTCCCTGTGTCTGTGTGGGTTTCCTCCGGGTGCTCTGGTTTTCTCCCACCGTCCAAAGATATGTAGGTTCAGTTGATTGGCCGTGCTAAATTGACCCTAGTGTCAGTGGGATTAGCAGGGTAAATATGTGGGGTTACGGGAATGGAGCCTGGGAGGGATTGTTGTCAGTGCTGGCTCGACGGGCCGAATAGCCTCTTTCTGCACTGTAGGGATTCAATGACGGATTCTACTTTAGAAAAGTGGCCCTGGGATCTGTGGGGTGTGTCCGTCCGAAAGGGCAGATGGACCTCCGTTTAACATCCTCAAACAGACCTCCTCCCTCCGTTCTAAATTGTAATGTTCACCAAGGTTACATGCTCAAGGTCCTGTATTGGAATGTGAACCCACAGCCTTCTGACTGACTAAAATGCTTTTCTTTGAAGTGCTATCGCTGTTAAGACAGCCAGTTGTGACAACAGGGGAACTTTTATGTGTGGTTCACTTGGTAGCACACTTGCTTAAGAGGTCCACTTTGGTTCTCTTTGGAAAGAATGGGTGAGTTACCTCTGCTGTCCTGGCCATTATTTATCTCACAATATCACCAGTTGTTACCATTATGCTGTGTGTGGGAGCTTGCTTGGCTGTTGTTTCCTCCACTCCAATGTTGACTACATTTCAAAGCGACTTCATTGGCTGTGAACCTCTGGTGGTCACGATACAAAATGTGTGCCTCTTTTTCTCTGCTAAAAAATGGGCAGCAAGTGACAACCACACCGAATGTAGGACAGATCTTTTCAAATCCGATAGAGTTGAGCTACTTGTGAAGCTGTTAATCCCTCTTATTCTCCCGATGGTGTTGATCCTCCCTGCTGCATGTTATCCCCTGACGCTGTGGGGCCACCTCAGGTTGCCAGCGTTGGCAGGTTCAGTGCGTTTGTCGTGTTTAGCTGTACCTGTTCCTCGCTTGATCTGCTTTGCAGTGATAGCTGAGGATTGAGATCTGTGAATTCTGTGTGACTGAAACCAGTTATAGCCTTCCTTTTGGAAGTTCACCACTCATCCCAGACCAAAGATTAAACTTGAGACCTTTCTTCTCTTGCGCGCTTTACCACCAGACCTGCTGCTGAACTTATTGGGCCATCTAACTGGACAGTTTATTTTGAAAGAGCTGAAAATTTGGTTGCAGTGGATTTGTTTTATTTTCAGTGAGCCTAAAATTGGCAAATGTGTTTTTTGATGCATGAATTGTAACACGGAAGTTGCTATTTCACCCTTTGAGTTGGTGTTGACTCTTAAACTGAAGCTATGTTTTGTCCTTGCCTTTTCTTGTTTGATTTGATTGATTGCCACATATGTTGGTATACAGTGAAAAGTATTGTTTCTTGTGCACTATACAGACAAAGCATACCGTTCATAGAGAAGGAAAGGAGTGAGTGCAGAATGTAGTGTTGCAGTCATAGCTAGGGTGTTGCGAAAGATCAGCTTAATGCAAGGTAGGTCCATTCAAGAATCTAATGGCAGCAGGGAAGAAGCTGTTTTTGAGTTGGTTGGTACATGATCTCAGACTTTTGTATCTTTTTAATGACGGAAGAAGGTGGAAAAGAGTATGTCGTCCTGATCCTTCATTATGCTGGCTGCTTTTCCGAGGCAGTGGGAAGTGTACACAGTGTCAATGGATGGGAGGCTGGTTTGAGTGATGGACTGGGTTTCATTTATGACCCTTTGTAGTTACTTGCCGTCTTAGACAGAGCAGGAACCATACCATGCTTTGATACAACCAGAAAGAATGCATTCTGTGGTGTGTCTGTAGAAGTTGGTTAGAGTTGTAGCGGGCATGCCAAATTTCCTTGGTCTCCTGAGAAAGTAGAGGCGTTGGTGGGCTTTCCTAACTATAGCGTCCGCATGGAGGGACCAGGACAGGTTGTTGGTGATCTGGACATCGAGAAACCTAAAGCTCTCGACCATTTCTACTTCGTCCCCATTGATGTGGACAGGGGCATGCCCTCCACTACGCTGCCTGAAGTCGATGACTATCTCCTTTGTTTTGTTGACATTGAGGGAGAGATTATTGTCATCGCACCAGTTCACCAGATTCATTATCTCTTTCCTGTACTGTGTCTCGTCATTGTTTAAGATCCGACCCACAACGGTGGTCATCAGCAAACTTGAAAATCGTGTTGTATCTTTTATACCACATTTTAAATACCATACGTGACTCTTTAAGTGATCTAGCTTTTTACTTTACCTCAAGTGGCGAGAGGCTTTTGTTTAAGGTCAATTCTTGGACAGGGAGAACCTGCAGGGAAGATTAGTTGAATCTGAAAGTGAAGATATACAAGCTTATCTGCACTGTTGAGTTATTCCTGAAGTATTAACAAGCAATGGGCTAATTCGGAAAGAATTCTTGGCAAATTGCGGCTTGAAATGACTATTGAGGAAGTTCCAAAGACCAAGTTGTCAATAGCAAATAGCCTCCAGAATAGAAATGGAAGAATATGATTATTCTTATTACACCCAAAATCAACTATTGCCCCACACCCCCATCATTGTTCCAGCTGTTTCTCAATTGATTCCAGGATTGTTTTGCCTACCCCACCCTTCCCAAAGATCAATTTCATGTGTTCACACTTTGCATGAAGAATTTTGCCGCTTTCAATTTGAACTAAGGTTTTTTTCCTCCAACTGCCACTGTTTAATTAGAAGAAATCATCTGGATTTCCATGTACCAGGGCGGCACGGTGACGCAGTGGTTGGCATTGCTGCCTTACAGCGCCAGGGTCCCGGTTTCAATTCTGGCCTTGAGTGACTGTGTGGAGTCTGCAAGTTCTCCCCATGTCTGCATGGGTTTCCTCCGGGTGCTCAGGTTTTCTCTCACAGTCCAAAGATGTGCGGGTTAGGTTGATTGGCCATGCTAAATTGCCCCATCGTGTCAGGGGGATTAGCAGGGTAAATGCGTGGGGTTATGGGGAAAGGGCCTGCAGCCTTGATGGGCCGAATGGCCTCCTTCTGTACTATAGGGATTCTATGATTCATTGTCATGTTGCTAACGTGTTGGTTGCCTCTGTTCAAAGCTGAAAAGCCTGAAATTCCTCATAATTCAGTCTTTTTAGTGCTGCTATCCGTCTCCTCGTCCTTCCTTTCACCTCTGAACATTTTGATTTGATTTATTATTGTCACATGTATTAACATACAGTGAAAAGTATTGTTTCTTGCACGCTATACAGAGCATACTGTTCATAGAGAAGGAAAGGAGAGAGTGCAGAATGTAGTGTGACGGTCATAGCTCGGGTGTAGAGAAAGATCAACTTTATGCAAGGTAGGTCCATTCAAAAGTCTGACAGCAGCAGGGAAGAAGCTGTTCTTGAGTTGGTTGGTACGTGACCTCAGACTTTTGTATCTTTTTCCCGATGGAAGAAGGTGGAAGAGAGGATGCCTGCGGTGCGTGGAGTCCTTAATTATGCTTGATTGTCTTCCTTGTGTTCTGTAGAGTTTGGGGACGGTGAGCAGTAAGTTAATTAATATACATGATCTCTTCAAACTTTGCAAACATGCAAATTAGGAACAGGAATAGACCATTCGGCCCCTCGAGCCTGCTGTAACATTCAGTAAGATTATGGCTGATCCGATTGTGGTTTTAACTCCACTTTTCTGGCTACTCCTATACCCTTGGATTCCCTTGTCAAACAAGAACATATCTAGTGACTGTCCCTCCAGCTCCTTCTGGTGAGAGAATTCCAAAGAGTCACAACCCTCTGAGAGAAAAGGTTTCTTCTGTTCTCCATCTTCAATGGGAGATCCTTCGTTTTTAAACTGTGTTCTCCCCCCCCCCCAATTCTGGTCCGTCCCGTAAGGGGAAACATCTTTTCAGCATCCATATAAAATAATAGATAAAAACAAATTACTGCGGATGCTGGAATCTGAAACCAAAAGAGAAAATGCTGGAAAATCTCAGCAGGACAAAGGGTCATCTGGACTCGAAACGTCAGCTCTTTTCTCTCCTTACAGATGCTGTCAGACCTGCTGAGATTTTCCAGCATTTTCTGTTTGGTATCTTTTCAACATCCACCTTGTAACTTCCCCTCACGATCTTGTGGTTGGTTGGACATGCAGTTACTTACCCGAACACCAAAATGGCATTTATCAAACCCGAGTTTCTATAGTGTTTCAGCCGATGTCTTTCACTTTGTAGGACGGATGGAACTTTCACTGTAAACGATGTTCCTTCTGGTTCGTATGTGGTGGAAATAGTGTCCGCGGCCTATCACTTTGAACCTGTGCGAGTTGACATAACCTCCAAGGGTAAAATCAGGTAAGAATGAACAAATAATTAACACTGAAGCAATTTTTATTTTTAATTCATTTTAAATTTCTTCTTGCAAGGCTTCTGTTTCTTGATGTCCGAATGTATTATGTCACGTTGCAGTAACTTAATTTAGTTTCACATTTTTGAAATGTGCGGGTCAGTCACTAAGGTCCAAGGAAAGGCTGGGGCCATTTTAATAAAGGCTGTGATTCTCCTTAATAAAAGCAAATTACTGCAGATGCTGGAATCTGAAACCAAAAGAGAAAACGCTGGAAAATCTCAGCAGGTCTGGCAGCATCTGTAAGGAGAGAAAAGAGTTGACGTTTCGAGTCCAGACGACCCTTTGTCAAAGCTCGACTAGCTTAGGGGTTTTGAAAAAAAAAGGGCGGCATGGACAAGTTGGGCTGAAGGGCCTGTTTCCATGCTGTAAACCTCTATGACTCTCAAAGGCTGTGATTCTCCTTGTCTTGCCACTTTTAAACAGTTTCCCCCCACCCCAAGCCAGATGTACCTCCATTCAATGTTCAGCAGTCGCTGCCTCCCTAAATTACATTCCTTCTCTAAGATGTTCCTTAAATGGAATCGAATCCCTACAGTTCAGAAGGAGGCCATTCGGCCCATCAAACTTGCACCGACAAGAATCCCACCCAGGTCCTATTCCCATAACCCCATGTATTTACCTTGCTAGCCCCCCTGACACTAAGGGGCAATTTAGCATGGCCAATCCACTAACCTGCACATCTTTGGACTGTGGAAGGAAACTGGAGTACCCGGAGGAAACCCACGCAGCCACAGGGAGAACATGCAAACTCCACGCAAACAGTGACCCAAGGCCAGAATTGAACCCGGGTCCCTGGTGCTGTGAGGCAGCAGTGCTAACCACCGTGCTGCTGCCATAAGACCTAACCTTGTTGACCAAGCTTTGAGTCATTTGACCTACGAGCTCCTTACGTGGTTTGGTCTCACAACCGGCAACCTCAGGACCCAGTCTGCACCGGATTTTGGATCTTGCCAGGTTTTTAAAAAAATGGTCCCAAAGTATTTCTCAGTAGCTGTTGTGTAACCACATAAAGCTCAACAGTGACCAAGCTCAGTTACACTGAAGCTGGATGGTGCTTTAGTAAGGCCACAGCTTAAAAAAGCCCTGTTCACTTTGGTACATTGGAGCAGCTGGGGAAAGACTCAAGATGGAAGTTGTGCAGAGAAGCACAACTTTCCAAACTTATCCGAGCTAGGTCAAGGGCTGCTCCGACCATCTGGAGCATGGGAAACGATGGGTGGGCGAAGTGGTTAACTACTTGCCACACCATCGTGCTACCGATGCAACAACTCCCCGAACAAACCAGCAAGTTTTTTTTACTCATTAAATAACATCTATAACTCTTGTCTGGCCCATTGATTTAAAAAAAAATGTCCTGTTTCTGGACACTTCTGGTTTTCAGAAAGCTGGATTCGAGGTGTTGAATCAGTATTTTGTCTTGTGTTGTTCCTTTGAAGTGTCTTGAGATGTTTCACTACATTATAGGCGTCATATAAATTGAAGTTGTTGTTGCTGTTATAAAATCAGTGCAGAAGGAGGCCATTCGGTCCATCGAGTCTGCACTGCTTCTGACGGAGTATATTACCCAGGCCTACATCCCACACATCCTTGGACACTAAGGGTCAATTTAGCACGGCCACCCATCCAGCCTGCACATCTTTGGACTGTGGGAGGAAACCGGAGGAAACCCACGCAGACACGAGGAGAATGTCTCAAACTCAGTGACCCAAAGCCGGAATTGAACCCGGGTCCCTGGCGCTGTGAGGCAGCAGTGCTAACCACTGTGCCACCATCCTGTTTGAATAAACCAACCATTAAACATTTCAAAAGTCTTGATACTTGGACATTTTGTACCAAATGGGAGGCCGTGCAAGTAATTTTTGGCAATCAAGTTGTTCTACTCATTTTTATAATTTTTCAAATTTGTTTTCTTACAAGAGCAAGGCACGTGAACTACTTAAAGGCATCTGAAGTGATTAGGTTGCCATATCCCATACAAATCAAATCATCTGGTCCTCCTCCATACTTCCTGAAGAGAGAAACATGGGGTTGGACAGACTTCCTCATGAACCCCATGGTAAGTGTTTATGAACTACGATTGTAGCATGTTAGGAATTGGTTAACAGACTTTCCAATTTTAAGTCTTAATTTGATGTCAATTATTCAGTATATAAAGTCACTGATATATAAAGGGGCTACAGGTGGCACTGGGTGTTGGTGGAGAATTGTATGTGGAGTTGGATCAATGAAATAAAGGTAGTTTATGAAGAAGCAGAACTCGTGTCTACTGAACTACAATCGAGAAGGCTCAAACATTGCATTTTTTCCGACAGTGTGTTTATTGTAAACTGGGAGGAAAAAATGACTGCGTTAGGTGGAATATATAGTTTTACATAATCTATAGCGCCATTAGGATGAGAATAGGTCATGTACAGGCTCTTGTGAACTTCCCTGAAATTCTGCGATGCTTCTCAAGGGATAATGGGCAATTTCTCTTCATGTCTGGACCAATAACCGCCCATCAACCAGCACTGTCAGGACAGATTAACTAGTCATTCATTTCATTGTGACACGTCGAAAGCTTGGTGCTTTACACATTAACTTGCTGAATTTTCCTGCAATATTGCAGTTTTAGAAGTAATTTATGTCAAGATGATTACCAAGCATGGTATTGTGTTATACAAACTCGAGACTTTTTCATTCTTGGACTGTTAAAGTTGAGTGCCCAGGAAGCCCAGTTCACAGGGCTCATTTTCATTAGGGGAGACAATGGCCGAGTGGTATTATCATCAGACTATTAATCCAGAAACTCAACTAACGTTCTGGGGACCTGGGTTCGAATCCCACCACAGCAGATGGAATTTGAATTCAGTAAAAAATACCTGTAATTAAGAATCTACTGATGACCATGAAACCATTGTCGATTGTTGCAAAAACCCATCTGGTTCACTGATGTCCTTTAGGGAAGGAAATCTGCCATCCTTACCTGGTCTGGCCTATATGTGACTCCAGAGCCACAGCAATGTGGTTGACTCTCAACTGCCCTCCAAGGGGAACTAGGGATGGGCAATAAATGCTGACCAGCCAGCGACGCCCATGACCCATGAAAGAATAAAAACAAAATTTGCGTCAATGGGGCTTTGGAAGAACCTGTGCGCAGCAATGCTAGTTTAACACCTCGGTTATACTGCAGAACTTCTTCAATGAAAGCGCAAAGCACTTTCTTTTTTTTGCCCCATATATTCCCTCCCAGAAATGTTGCAAACCAGGTTCAAAGATTGCAGCAATGCTGAGGCGGCCAGTTACAGAATCAGAGATTTTTTGTTTATTTATTCATGAGGCATGGGCGTCGCTGGCTTGCCAGCATTTATTGCCCATCTCTAGTTGCCCTTGAGAAGATGGTGGTGAGCTGCCTTCTTGAACCGCTGTTATAAATGAGTGGGCCATTAAAATAACTTGCTCGGCCACTTCAGAGGGCAGTTGAGAGTCAACCACATTGTTGTGGCTCTGGAGTCACATGTAGGCCAGACCAAGTAAGGACGGTAGATTTCCTTCCCTAAAGGACATTAGTGAACCAGATGGATTTTTCCGACAATTGACAATGGTTTCGTGGTCATCAATAGATTCTTGATTCCAGATATACGGCACGGAAACAGGCCCTTTGGCCTAACTCGTCCATGCCGACCAGGTTTCCTGAACTGAACTAGTCCCATTTGCCTGCGTTCGGCCCATATCTCTCTGAGCCTTCCCTATCCAACAACAACTTTACAATTAAGATATCTTCTGAGGAAGGTTTGTACAAACTGATGCTTCAACGTAGCCAATAAGAATATAACAAAACTTACTCCAACTTATAAATGAAAGAAAGGGTTTAATAAAGAAACTTCATTACTCCAAACTTGGGGCCTCACCCTGGGCCACTCCAAGCTCCCCACAATTCCCAACAGGTTCTTATTTATACTGAGTCAGCTGACCATTACATCATTCTGTAATTGGTTCCATGGTTTACTGGGTCAGCTGACTCTTACAGATTGTTACCATTGGCCACATTACATCCAATACAAGGTGTCACCGGCTACATTCTAACAATTGGGACAATTTACCAAGCAGTTTTCTCTAAATATAAATATTTAGAGCAAGGATCAGCAGCATAAGTTAACTTAAGTCAAAATCTAGTAGCTGACTTAGTTCAGGCAGATAGTAATTAAGTTTTTAAAACTGAACTACATGCAAAAAATCTATTTTTTTAAGATAGACTTGTGTCATTCTCATTGAGAATGGAGGATTATTTTCCAGATTCCTTATTTCAGTTTGGATGTAGAAAATATTTTGTTCTCCTTTGGAGATGATGGAATATATCTAACTCAGGCTGCTCTCATTGGGATAGTTCAGTCAATGCTCACCTTTGCTGAATTTCCAACTTGAAGGAAGCATGTTGAATAGTGTTGTGGGAGTTTACACTGATGCCACTGTTTCCCCCTCTAACCATTATTCTTGCACATTTCCCTTTCAATATCTTCCCTGGTGGTTACGATTCTGCACTCTCACCACCGCGGCCCAGATTCGATTCCCAGTCAGGGAATGAAGATTTACAATGGACGGCACAGTGGTTAGCACTGCTGCCTCTCAGTGCCAGAGACCTGAGTTTGATTCCCAGGTCACAGTCTGTGCGGAGTCTGCACATTCTCCCTGTTTCTGCGTGGGTTTCCTCCGGGTGCTCCGGTTTCCCCCCATAGTCCAAAGATGTGGAGGTTAGGTGGATTGGGCATGCTAAATTGTTCTTTAATGTTAGGATGACTAGCAGGGTAAATGCATGGGATTATGGGGCCTGGATGAATTATTGTTGGTGCAGACCTGAGGGGCCGAATGGCCTCCTTCTGCACTGTAGGGATTCTGTGAATACACCAATGTTATTGGAGTTATTAAATGTTATTAATACTCCAAATTTAGGTGTGAATTATACTGTAAATGGCAGAACCCTAAGCAACATTAACATACAGAGGAATCTGGGTGTGCAGGTCCACAGTTCCCTAAAAATGACAACACAGATGGCCAAGGTGATTAATACGGCATATGGCGCGCTCCCTTCATCAGCCGGGGCATTGAGTACAGGAGTTGGGAAATCACGTTGCAGCTGTAGAAAACCTTGGTTAGGCTGCATTTGGAGTATTGCGTGCAGTTCTGGTCACCACACTACCAGAAGAATGTGGAAGCTTTGGAGAGAGTGCAAAGAAGGTTCACCAGGATGTTGCTTGGTCTCGAGGGTGTTGGCTCTGAGGAGAGGTTGAATAAACTAGGATTGTTTTCACTGGAAAGACGGAGGCTGAAGGGAGACCCGATAGAGGTCTACAAAATGATGAGAGGCACAGACAGGGTGGAGAGTCAGAGGCTTTTTCCCAGGGTGGAAGTGTCAATTACAAGGGGGCACAGGTTCAAGGTGAGAGGGGGAAAGCTTAAGGGAGATGTGCGGGGGAAGTTTTTCGCGCAGAGAGTGGTGGGTGTCTGGAACGCGCTCCCAGAGGAGGTGGCGGAAGCAGGCACATTAGAAACATTTAAGAGGCATCTGGATGGGTGCATGAATAGGGAGGGAAAAGAGGGATACGGACCGAGTAAGAGCAGAAGGGTTTTTCTTTAGTTTAGTTAGGGCATCATGATTGGAGTAAGGAGTTTAACAACACCAGGTTAAAGTCCAACAGGTTTATTTGGTAGCAAACGCCACTAGCTTTCGGAACGCTGCTCCTTCGTCAGGTGAGTGACGAAGGAGCAGCGCTCCGAAAGCTAGTGGCGTTTGCTACCAAATAAATCTGTTGGACTTTAACCTGGTGTTGTTAGACTCCTTACTGTGTTTACCCCAGTCCAACGCCAGCATCTCCACATCATCATGATTGGCACAGGCTTGGGGGGTGGGGAGGGTGCTAAAGGACCTGTTCCTGCGCTCTACTTCTCTTTGTTCTTTGTTATTGGAGGATTGGAAGGGAAATCCGAAAGAATAATTGTTGCATGTGTTTAAATTGTAAATTAACTTATTCATAGAATCCCTACAGTGCAGAAGGAGGCCACTCGGCTACCGAGCTTGTACCGACAACAATCCGACCCAGGCCCTATCCCTGTAACACCATATATTTATCCGGCTGGTCCTCCTGATACTAAGGGGCAATTTTTACATGGCCAATCAACCTGACCCCTACATCTTTAGAGTGTGGGAGGAAACCGGAGTACCCGGAGGAAACCCATGTGAACATGGGGAGAATGTGCAAACTCCACACAGACAGTGACTGGAGGCTGGAATTGAACCTGGCTCCCTGGCGCTGTGAGGCAGCAGTGCTAACCCACTGTGCTATCCTGCTGCCCTACAACTTCTGTTGTGATTGCTGAGAATGGAAGAAATAGGAGCTGGATAAGGCCTTGTGGTTCCTCCCAAGCCCAAACTGCCAGTCCCAATATCCTTAGCTTTTTTTGTGTCTTCAGGAAATGAATCCAGCTTTCCTGCCAGCAGCCTCCTCATGGGGCATGGAGATTCCAATTCCGATTCCCTCCCACCCGTCCTGTCATGGAGAGGCTACCTCCACGGAGCTGGCTGCTTCTGCATCTGGTGAGGAGCTGTTCCATTGGTGGCAGAATGCCAGTAAGGTTGCTAAAGACAGCCCCAATTAGGATTTAATCATTCCAATTGGCTGCCCATTTCCATGGTGCAGGCAGTAGATCCACTTCCCCACCTTCCCTTTGGAAACTTCACTGATGGCGGGAGTGCATCTTGGAGCCACTGTGAGACCGAGAGAGAGACACATACGTACCTCCCTCTCAGCGCCCCCCCCCCTCCTCCAAACCCTTTGTGTTCTCACCATTATACTTTCCCACCCAGCTTTGAATCCTCAGCAAACCTGGAGGTACAGTCCACTCAGTCCCTTAATCTAACTCAGTAATACAAACCACAGAATCGCTCAGTGCAGAAGAGGCCCTTCGTCCCAATGAATTTGCACTGACACATGAGAAACACCGGACCCACCTATCTAATCCCACTTAGCAGCAGACAACCCATTGCCCTGAATGTTATGATGTGTCAAGTGCTCATTCAGATACTTTTTAAAGGATGTGAGGCAACCCGTCTCTACCACCCTCCCAGGTAGCGCATTCCAGACAGCCACCACCCTCTGGGTAAAAAGGTTTATCCTCACATCTCCCCTAAACCTCCTGCCCCTCACCTTGAACCCAAGTCCCCTCATGACTGACCCTTCAACTAAGGGGAACAGCTGCTCCTTATCCACCCTGTCCATGTCTCTCATAATCTTGTACACCTCAATCGGGTCGCCCCTCAGTCTTCTCTGCTCCAACGAAAACAACCCAAGCCTATCCAACCTCTCTTCATAACTTCAATGTTCCATCCCAGGCAGCATCCTGGTGAATCTCCTCCGCACCCCTTCCAATGTAATCACATCCTTCCTATAATGTGGCGACCAGAGCTGCACACAGTGCTCCAGCTGTGGCCTCACCAAAGTTCTATATAACTCCAACATTGTAATCTATGCCTCAATTGATAAAGGCCTCGATTGATATGCTTTTTTCACCACCCTATTAACATGCCCTTCCGCTTTCAGAGATTTGTGGACAAACACGCCAAGGTTCCTCAGAACTTTCCAGTGTTGTGCCATTCATTGAATGCTTCCTTGTCAAATTACCCGTTCCAAAGTGTATCAGCTCTCACTTTTCAGAGTTAAATTCCAAATGGCAAATAGCTGAGGCCCCAGCACTGATCCTTGTGGCAAATCAGTGATGGCAACCTGAAAATTACCTGAGTTGTTCCTATTCTTTCTCTCCTTTCATCCATCTATTAGAGCGAACCATGTGAGCCCTGATCTTGTACAATAAGCTGACTGGATAGTGTTTCCTTCAAGCTGTGCCGAGTTCTCGCTTGCGGCCGACTTTGCGTTGGATTTTAAGATTGACTGTTGTGTTTACACAGGTCATGATGATGGTTCTTCCCTTGCTGATCATCCTCCTACTGCCTAAAGTGGTCAACACCAACGATCCCGAGATGAGGCGGGTGAGTACGCCCAGTTAAAACTTTTATTTAAAAAGCACGCCAGCACAAAACCTTTTAGCTTTGACAAAAGGTCATCTGGACTTGAAACGTCGACTCTTTTCTCTCCTTACAGATGCTGCCAGACCTGCTGAGGTTTTCCAGCAATTTCTCCTTTGGTTTCAGATTCCAGCATCTGCAGTAATTTGCTTTTACGCTAGGACAATATCCTGCGATTGTTTGATTTTAGTAGAAAAAAGTATCCACTACTTTTCTATTTAAAATTGGTGGAGAGCCATGTCACCTAGATGGTGCTCAATCTCAAACCGTATATCTGTGTTCCACATAATTTTAAATAACTTGTCATAGAATCCCTACAGTGCAGAAGGAGGCCGTTTGGCCCATCGAGCCTGCACCGCCCTTAACCCCACCCAGGCACTATCCCCATGCATTTACCCTAGCTAGTCCCCCTGACACTAAGGGGCACTTCATCATGGCCAATCAACGTAACCCGCACATCTTTGGAGTGTGGGAGGAAACCAGAGCACCCGGAGGAAACCCACGCAGACACGGGGAGAACGTGCAAAATCCACACAGACAGTGACCCAAGCCGGGAATTGAACCCGGGTTCCTGGAGCTGTGAGACAGCAGTGCTAACCACTGTGCCACCATGCCATGAGTCACCGTGAGTGACAATTTGGAGTATGTTTGAATTATTGGACATGAAACAATTATCACCAGAAAACCTCACCTAATTTGAAAAGTAACTCCATTTTCCATGGGCCCTAAGAACTATTTTGTGAATCGTTCTTTGTGATTCTATGATGGGGCAGTGTAATCATTTGTGTTGTATGACATAAGGGTTAGCTTGAAAGGAGTCCCTTGGCTAAGAAGAGCCGAATCTATTCTAGAAAGTTCTTTCTAATGTGTTTATTCTAAGATGTGCTTTATCAAAGGTTTAGTGATAAGATAATACTCCAAGAACTTGGCCATGTGATTCCGCAAGTTTGAGCTTTCAAAACTAGAAAAACTGATTTTTTATAGAATCCCTACAGTGCAGAAGGAGACCATTTGGCCCCTTAACTCTGCACCATCTCTTTGACAGAGTATTTTACCCAGGCCCTTTCCTTTGCTGTGGGTCTGTAGTCACATGTAGGCCAGACCGGGTAAGGATGGCAGATTTCCTTCGCTAAAGGACATTAGAGAACCAGATGGATTTTTCCGACAATCGACAATGGTTTCATGGTCATCAGTAGATTCTTAATTCCAGATTGTTATTGAATTCAAATTTTACCATCTGCCGTGGTGGGATGCGAACCCGGGACCCCAGAGCATTATCCTGGCTCTCTGGATCACAAGCCCAGCACTGCTACCTCACAGCGCCAGGGACCTGGGTTCAATCCCGGCCTCGAGTCCCTACCTGTGTGGAATTTGTACATTCTCCCCATGTCTGCGTGGGTTTCCTCTGGGTGCTCCAGTTTCCTCCCACACTCCAAAAATGTGCGGGTTAGGTTGATTGGCCATGCCAAATTGACCCTAGTGTCAGGGGGATCAGCAGGGTAAATGTGTGGGGTTACGGGAATTGGGCCTGGATGCGATTGTAGTCGGTACAGAATTGATGGGCCGAATGGCCTCTTTCTGTACTGTAGGGATTCTATACTTACCAATATGCCACTGCCTCCCTTTAAATATAGATTATCTGATTGTCCTGAACGTAACTCGCGTGCGAGACCGAACTGGGTTCTGGTGTTCTTAAAAATCCCACTTACTGATTATGTGTAGTTGTAGGGATGAGGCACGTTCTACAGCATCATCACAGCATATGTCTGCTTTCCATTTTAGGAGATGGAGCAATCCATGAACATGTTAAACCCGAACCACGAGTTGCCGGATGTTTCGGAGTTCATGACCCGCCTTTTCTCTTCCAAGTCATCGAAATCTGGAAGCGGTAGCAAGGCCGGCAAGAGTGGCGCCCTGAAGAGGAGGTAGTCCTTCCGGCAGTGTGTCGTTAGAGGTTAATATACACACAACGCCTGTCCATGCTCCAGAAAAATAAAATCGCCAGTAAAATAAATACTGAAAGCGTCTTTGCAAAGGAAAATAAAATGGGGGAAAAAAAAATATTTGACTTCTTGAAGACAAAGTGCTTGGTATTTATGTATATATGGAAACATCAAAAACTCTGTGTGTGTGCAGTGACCAGTATGTTCTGAAGCACTTATAATTTAGTTAAGGTGCAACTCGGAACAATAGCCCAGTTTATTTACTGCCAGCTTTGGTAAGTTTTTAGTTCGTTAGAAGTTTGCTCGAGAGAAAGTGAAATGTTTTGAATCCCTGTTCAGTTTGAGGTACAAAGCCGTGACATGCCTCAAATTCATGAAAGTGTATTCGAGGTAACTTTTGTTTCTGGGAGATGTACATTTTGAATGCATAAAATAAACCTAACACAAGAAAAGCCGTGTCTCGGTGGCTTTTCATCCAATCAAAGAATCAGTGTTGGCATAAACTTTGTGATTAATATTTGGACGTTTGTCCTCCTGATCCTAAGGTCACTAGCTCACTAAAAGTGTAAAGGGAATTACAGTTCATAGAAACCCGACAGTGCAGAAGGAGGCCATTCGGCCCATAGAGTCTGCACCGACAACAACCCCACCCAGGCCCTATCCGCATCATCCCACATATTTACCCTGCTAATCCCTCTAACCAACGCATCCCAGGACACTAAGGGGCCAATCAACCTAACCTGCACATCTTTGGAGTGTAGGAGGAAACCGGAGCACCCGGAGGAAACCCATGCAGACATGGGGAGAACGTGCAAACTCTGCATAGACAGTGACCCAAACCGGGAATCGAACCCGGGTCCCTGGCGCTGTGAGGCGGCAGTGCTAACCACTGTGCCACCCCAAGGAGTTCAAGTCTGCTGAGGTTACCTTTCCATCAAAACTTACAGTTTCCTATCAGAGCACTTTTTATAACCTTCTGAACAAATTTTTGTTCTTGCCTCTTAGTTGATGACCATTGCAGTTATTAATTAGTCATCATAGAACAAAAAAAAATGATATTTTGGGATGGCACGGTGGCACAGTGGTTAGCACTGCTGTCTCTCGGCTCCAGGGACCCAGGCTTGATTCCAGCCTTGGGTGACTGTGGAGTTTGCACATTCTCCCTGTGTCCGCATGGGTTTCCTCCGGGTGCTCCGGTTTCCTCCCACAGTCCAAAGATGTGCGGGTTAGGTGGCTGGCCGTGCGAAATTGCCCCTTAAAGTCCGTCCAAAGATGTGTAGGTTAGATGGATTATCTTGGGAAATGTGTGGGGTTACAGGGAAGAGGGCCTGGGTAAGATGCTCTGTCAGAGATTCGGTGATGACTTGATGGGCCGAATGGCCTCTTCTGCACTGTAGGAATTCTATAGTGATGGTGCTGAACTTTCTTTTGGTTTACACCAATTCCACTTGTCCTGACATTTTGGATTATGTCGTAACAAAGCTTTGGCTTTATTTTTTGTCTACTCTAGACAGTATTTTGTTACAGCCGTGTACGGTCTTTGTTTTCCAAATCTTTTTAACCCTTCCTGATAATTTCCTTACCTGTTACAGCACAAGATGTAAATCTCTAATGTGGGCAAGTGATTTACATTTATAGATCATCTGCTGAGGTTTGAGGTTTATAGTTAATGCCAACAAACAAGACTGAAACTCTTGCAAGGTTTCTCTGCAAGAATACTTTATGCTGCCAAAATCTCTAGCAGAAACAGAATTAATGCCAGACATTATTTCAGATCCTCTCCAAATTTAGCTCACGGTAAATCTTTGCAGGACCTGCAAATGTATGTGTATGAAAGTGGCACAGTAGTTAGCACTGCTGCCTCTCAGCGCCAGGGACCCGGGTTCGATTCCAGCTTGGGTCACTGTCTGTGTGGAGTCTGCACATTCTCCCCGGGTCTGTGTGGATTTCATCCGTGCTCTGGTTTCCTCCCACAGCCTGAAAGACCATAAGATATTGGAGTAGAGTTAGACCATTCGGCCCATCGAGTCTGCTCCGCCATTCAAACATGGCTGATAAGATTCTCATCCCCATTCTCCTGCCTTCTCCCCGTAAGCCTTGATCCCCTTATTAATCATGAATCTATCTATTTCTGTCTTAAAGACACTCAATGACCTGGCCTTCACAGCCCTCTGTGGCAATGAATTCCTCGGATCCATCACTCTCTGGCTGAAGAAATTCCTCCTCTCAGTTTGAAAGGAGCGTCCCTTCACTCTGAGGTTGTGCCCTCGAGTTCCAGTCCCTCCCACTGGTGGAAACCTCTCCATATCCACTCTATTGAGGCCTCAGTATTCTGTAAGTTTCAATTAGATCCCCCCTCATCCTTCTAAACTCCATCGAGTATAGACCCAGACTCCTCCACCGCTCCTCATGTGACAAATTGGTTAGGTGCTGGTTAGGTGCATTGGCCATGCTACATTCTCCCTCAGTGTACCCGAACAGGCGCCGGAGTGTGGCGATTAGAGGATTTTCACAGTAACTTCATTGCAGTGTTAATGTAAGCCTACTTGTGACAGTAATAAGTCAACTAATTGCTTCGGAGAGCTCTAAAGAAATGAGGCAGTTGCTGAAACAAATCAGAATATATTTCAATATATATCACAGAGTCTCCACGAGTCACTTTTTTTTCTGTTGCTCTGGCCAATTGCGTTTGCAGAAGGGTGAATATTACATGGTGAACAATTTTTGCTTTTAAGGACACCTTAATTTTTGTTTTTTACACATCATTAACTGCTTTGAGTAATGACTCTTCTGAGGGAGGGGAGGTCTGCTGTAACTTTACATTGATACATACGTGGGGTGCTGTCGGACCTGGAAAGATAAATTTCTAGTGTATCCCGCGAAAGGGCAACCTTAATCAACATTTCTCCGAGTTATAGGTCAGTGTGGCTGACCTTTCCCACTGGCCAATTCATCAGGGGAACTGAATGAACTTAAGCTTCTGCTTTTCACACAGACTTTCAGTGAAGTAGATAGTGAAAGGACATTTTCAAGATGTGGAGATGCCGGCGTTGGACTGGGGTGGGCACAGTTAGAAGTCTCACAACACCAGATTAAAGTCCAACAGGTTTATTTGGAATCACGAGCTTTCGGAGCACTGCTCCGACTCACCTGATGAAGGAGCAGCGCTCCGAAAACTCGTGATTCCCAATAAACCTGTTGGACTTTAACCTGGTGTTGTGAGACTTCTTACTGAGTATTTTCAACACAGCATTCTATGCTGCAAATTAATTTCCTTTTAAAATCTTGCACGTTTTGTGTGTCACGTTGTAAATCGATTAAAAGCTACTAGACAATTTAAGATGGTGTGCAAACAGACATCCAGCAGTTTGGTTGTGTTGCTCTTTTTTTCAATTGAGTGGGTCCTGAACTGTTCATTAGAGCAACTATAATTCTTGGAATCATAAGCTTTCAGAACTCACCTGATGAAGGAGCAGCGCTCCAAAAGCTTTTGCTACCAAATAAACCTGTTGGACTTTAACCCCAGTCCTACACCAGTATCTTCACATCATCCCTCCCGACCAGCACTGTGAGTGTACCTACATCACATGGACTGCAGCGGTTCAAGACGGCAGCTCACCACCACCAGCCCAGATCTCTTAAATTGATTCAAGAGAATTGCAACTGATTTGTTACTGTTGGATATGATAATCCTTGAACTTTGACTAATGAAAGCCAATGGACATAAAAATCAAGCGATGCAAAGCAGGCCATTAACTAATTATCATTGATTTTGCACTTAAATAAAATAAAGTTATGCCCATTGAATTTTGTTTATAATGGAACAAAATACTCTGCTACTATTTCTACTTTGAAATTTTGCTTGATTTATGTCAAAAGTTGTCAGTCTCCTTTTCTATTGCTGACACAAAATGACAGGCGACCTCAGATGTGCGGGTTAGGTGGATTGGCCATGCTAAGTTGCTAAGGAGTGTTGGGGGTTAGCAGGGTAAATAAGTGGGGTTATGGAGATAGGACCTGGGTGGGATTGTGATCGATGCAGACTCGATGGGCCGAATGGCCTCTTTCTGCACTGTAGGGATTCAATGATTCTGATACAGTGTAATTTTCCCATTCTGTTTTCACTTTAATATTTATAGACTTCATTTGGAAGGAATTGTAGTTGCTCTAAAGAACGGTTCAGGATCCATTCAATGGAAAAGCTAATACTGCCTTGCGCGCACACACTCACATTTACACAATTCTGTTGTTTTCATGCTCATATTTACACTGACCATAAATAAATGTCACGACTTTGGGGATCACCTTTGTTAGTGCATGTGTGCAGAGCTCTCCAGACAGCTAAAAAAATGGATACTTTGGGACATGGGCATCGCTGGTAAGGCCAGCATTTATTGCCCATCCCTAATTGCCCTTGAACTGAGTGTCTCACTCATCCATTTCAGAGGGCAGTTGACTCCAACCACGTTGCTGTGGCTCTGGAGTCACATGTAGGCCAGACCGGGTAAGGACGGCAGATTTCCTTCCCTAAAGAGACATTAGAGAACCAGATGGGTTTTTCCAACAACCAATGATCATGGAGGCGAGCTTTATATTCCAGATTTGTTATTAATTACATTTAAATTCCACCAGCTGCAGACGGTTCGAACCCAGGTCCCCAGAACGTTAGGATGGATCTTTCAGTTTGCTATTCCAGTGACATTACCACCACACCACTGTCACCCAATCATGTCTTCCAGCTCCTTGCATCTCGTACGTGCATCTACATATCATGGTGTTTCCTCACATTTCAAAAGGCAAAACATTTAAGTAAATTTAAACTATTACGTTAAACTCTCGACATCTTTTGGTTCTTTTTATCTTTGAGCAATGATGAGTACATGAACACCTAACAACAGCTGAAGAGATTTTTTATATCTGGAATTCCGAACATATTCTTCAGATGAACAAAGAACAATACAGCACAGGAACAGGCCCTTCGGCCTTCCAGGCCCGCGCCACTCCCTGACCCAAACGAGACCATTCTTTTGTATCCCTCCATTCCCACTCCGTTCATGTGGCTATCTAGATAAGTCTTAAACGTTCCCAGTGTGTCCGCCTCCACCACCTTGCCCGGCAGCGCATTCCAGGCCCCCACCACCCTGTTGTGTAAAATACGTCCTTCTGATATTCATGTTAAACCTCCCCCCCCCCCCCCCCCTCACCTTGAACCTATGACCCCTCGTGAACGTCACCACCGACCTGGGAAAAAGCTTCCCACCGTTCACCCTATCTATGCCTTTCATAATTTTATACACCTCTATTAGGTCACCCCTCATCCTCCGTCTTTCCAGTGAGAACAACCCCAGTTTACCCAATCTCTCCTCATAACTAAGCCCTTCCACACCAGGCAGCATCCTGGTAAACCTCCTCTGCACTCTCTCTAAAGCCTCCACATCCTTCTGGTAGTGTGGCGACCAGAACTGGGCGCAGTATTCCAAATGCGGCCAAACCAATGTTCTATACAACCGCAACATCAGACCCCAACTTTTATACTCTATGCCCCGTCCTATAAAGGCAAGCATGCCATATGCCTTATTCACTACCTTCTCCACCTGTGCCGTCACCTTCAAGGATCTGTGGACTTGCACACCCAGGTCCCTCTGCGTATCTACACCCTTTATGGTTCTGCCATTTATCGTATAGCTCCCCTCTACGTTAGTTCTACCAAAATGCATCACTTCGCATTTATCTGGATTGAACTCCATCTGCCATTTCTTTGCCCAAATTTCCAGCCTATCTATATCCTTCTGTAGCCTCTGACAATGTTCCCCACTATCTGCAAGTCCAGCCATTTTCGTGTCGTCCGCAAACTTACTGATCACCCCAGTTACACCTTCTTCCAGATCGTTTATATAAATCACAAACAGCAGAATGAGTTGAGGTATGCCACATAGCCTCCCTTGTCCCTTTACCACCCTTTAGAACATAGAACATAGATAAAATACAGCACAAACAGGCCCTTCGGCCCACGAGTTGCGCCGGTCATGTCCCCACCTACCTAGGCTTATATATAGGCTTACCTATAACCCTCAATCCTATTAAGTCCCATGTACTCATCCAGAAGTCTCTTAAAAGACCCTATCGAGTTTGCCTCCACCACCACTGACGGCAGCCGATTCCACTCACCCACCACCCTCTGAGTGAAAAACTTACCCCTGACATCTCCTCTGTACCTACTCCCCAGCACCTTAAACCGGTGTCCTCTCGTAGCAGCCATTTCAGCCCTGGGAAAAAGCCTCCGAGAATCCACCCGATCTATACCTCTCGACATCTTGTACACCTCTATCAGGTCACCTCTCACCCTTCGTCTCTCCAAGGAGAAAATACCTTTAAATATTTAATTTTTGTAATTGTGTGAATGGTTAGTATCTCTGCTTACTTTAGTTAGAACTGTTCTTGGTGAGGAGAAGGCTAAGAGGAGATTTGATCTTTGAATCATAGCATCCTTACAGTGCAGAAGGAGGCCATTAGACCCATCGAGTCTACACCAACCCCAAGCCCACCCAGCCCCTATCCCTGTAGCCCCACGTATTTATCCTGCTAGTCCCCCCCACACTTAGGGGCAATTTACCATGGCCAATCAACCTGACCCGCAGAGATGTTCAAAATGGTGGGGGCTGGACAGAGGGAGAAACTGCTCCCCCTCGTAAAAGGATCTCGACTGAAAGGGTTCAGATTTAAAGTGATTTGCACAAGATGCAAATGTGATGTGAGAAAAAGCACAGCGAGTGGTTCAGGTTCGGAGTGCACTGCCTGATGGAGGCAGGTTCAATTGAGAGGGCACCAGGTGATTATTTGAATAGAAATCATTCAGGGAAAAGGTAGGGGAACGGCATCAAGTCATGGCGCTCAATTGGAGAGCCAGTACAGACTCAATGGGCCGAATGGCTGCCTGGACTGTACCAATTCTCTGATTCTGTGAACAGGAATGCGCACCTTTCTGTTTGGCATGTACTGGTTAGGGAATTGTTGTCATTGTTTTTGCTATTGAAATTATTTTATATCTCCAACATTGTTGGAGTGCACTTCCTGAAACCAAACCAGTCAGCCCTGGGTGATTGCAATTTCCAGAATGCTCTGCAGTACCTCTTATGCCTGCAGGTGGCAGTGTAGCAGATAAACTCAATGATAAAAACAGAAAATGCTGGAAAATCCCAGCGGGTCTGGCAGCATCTGTGCAGAGAGAGTAGAGCCAACGTTTCGAGTCTGGATGACCCTTTGTCAGAGCTGATAAGTAGGTCATGGTCTGGATTTTGCAATTGAGGTGATAGCCTTAAGTTTAAAGTTTATTTATGAGCATCACAAGTAGGTTTACATTAACACTGCAATGAAGTTACTGTGAAAAATCCCCAGTCGCCACACTCCAGCACCTGTTCGGGTACACTGAGGGAGGATTTAGCATGGCCAATGCACCTAACCAGCACGTCTTTCAGACTGTGGGAGGAAACCGGAGCACCCGGAGGAAACCCACACAGACACGGGGAGAAGGTGAAAACTCCACACAGACAGCGACCCAAGCCGGGAATTGAACCCAGGTCCCTGGTGCTGTGAGGCAGCAGTGCTAACCACTGTGCCATCGTGCCGCTGGCTAACAGCACTCACTATTATTGAACTGTGAGCCGGAAATCCACTTCTGCTGATCGCACAGGTACCGTTAAGTGCGAAAACGTGGAATTTGCTGTCCAAGATGCCTTGCTCTTCATGAAGATGCGATAATGGTATCTCACCAAGAAAACAGAGAAAACTACAGCACAAAACAGGCCCTTCGGCCCCACAATAGTGCCGAACATATCCCTACCTCCTGGGCCTACCTATAACCCTCCATCCTATTAAGTCCCATGTACTCATCCAGGAGTCTCTTAAAAGACCCTATTGAGTTTGCCTCCACCACCACTGACGGCAGCCGATTCCACTCGCCCACCACCCTCTGTGTGAAAAACTTCCCCTTAACATTTCCCCTGTACCGACCCCTCAGCACCTTAAACCTGTGTCCTCTCGTAGCAGCCATTTCCACCCTGGGAAAAAGCCTCTGAGAGTCCACCCGATCTATGCCTCTCAACATCTTATATACCTCTATTAGGTCTCCTCTCATCCTACGTCTCTCCAAGGAGAAAAGACCGAGCTCCCTCAGCCTATCCTCATAAGGCATGCCACTCAATCCAGGCAACATACTTGTAAATCGCCTCTGCACCCTTTCAATCTTTTCCACATCCTTCCTGCAATGAGGCGACCAGAACTGAGCACAGTACTCCAAGTGGGGTCTGACAAGGGTCTTATATAGCTGCATCATTATCCCCGGACTCCTCAACTCAATCCCTCGATTGATAAAGGCCAGCACACCATACGCCTTCTTAACCACCTCCTAGACCTGCGGGGCCGATTTTAGAGTCCTATGGACCCGGACCCCAAGGTCCTTCTGATCCTCCACAGTACTAAGAGTCTTTCCCTTTATATTGTACTCCTTCATCCCATTTGACCTGCCAAAATGGACCACTACGCATTTATCTGGGTTGAAGTCCATCTGCCACTTCTCCGCCCAGTCTTGCATCCCATCTATGTCCCTCTGCTTCTGATATCCCTCCAGACTATCCACAACCCCACCAACCTTCGTGTCGTCGGCAAACTTACCAACCCATCCCTCCACTTCCTCATCCAGGTCATTTATGAAAATGACAAACAGCAAGAGTCCCAGAACAGATCCCTGGGGCACACCACTGGTGACCGACCTCCATTTAGAAAAAGACCCATCTATACACACTCTCTGCCTCCTTTGGGCAAGCCAGTTCTGGATCCACCGGGCAGCAGCCTCTTGGATCCCATGCCCTCTCACTTTTTCTAGAAGCCTTGCATGGGGGACCTTATCGAACGCCTTGCTAAAATCCATACAAACCACATCTACCGCTTTCCCTTCGTCAATGTGTTTAGTCACATTTTCGAAGAACTCCACCAGGCTCGTAAGGCACGATCTGCCTTTGACAAAGCCATGCTGAGTATTCTTGAGCATGCTAAACCTCTCTAAATGCTCATAAATCTTGTCCCTCAGGATCTTCTCCATCAGCTTGCCAACCACTGAGGTTAGACTCACCGGTCGGTAATTTCCTGGGCTATTCCCCTTCTTGAAAATAGGAACCACATCCGCAATCCTCCAATCCTCCGGCACCTCTCCCGTCTCCATCGACGATGCAAAGATCATCGCCAGAGGCTCTGCAATCTCTTCCCTCGTCTCCCACAGTAACCTGGGGTACATCCCATCCGGACCCGGTAACTTATCTATCTTGATGCCATTCAAAGATTCCAGCACAACCTCTTTGTTAAAGTCCACATACTCAATCTTTTCAGTCCACCACAAGCCCACAGTACATCCACCCAGGTCCTTCTCCTCTGTGAAAACCGAGGCAAAATACTCATTAAGCACCTCTGCCATTTCTACTGGTTCCGTACTGATTTTCCCACCTTCACCTTTTATAGGCCCTATTCCTTCACGTCTCATCCTTTTATTCTTCACATATTTATAGGACACCTTCAGGTTTTTCTTAATTCCTTAATCCTACCTGCCAAGGCCTTCTCGTGACCCCTTCTGGCTCTCCTAATTTCCTTCTTTAGTCCCTTCCTACAAGCCGTATACTCATCTAGATCCCTATCTTTGCCAAGCTCTCTGAACCTTTTGTACGCTTTCCTTTTCATCTCGATTAGGTCCCGCACAGCTTTTGTGCACCACGGTTCCTTGAACCTACCAACTCCTCCCTGTCTGCTCGGAACATTGTCCTGTCGAACCCTAGACAGACATTCCTTGAAAAACTGCCACCTCTCTTCAGTACATTTCCCCGAGAATACCTCCTTCCACCCAGACTGATCGTGCCCCCCCCCCCCCCACATTGATCTCAGGCAGAGTGGCAACGGAACCTCCTTCCCCCCCGCCATACCGATCGCCAGCAGAGAGGCGTCGGACGCTCAGCACCCACCTCCTCACTAACTGGAGTGCCTGAATCGGACTTTTGTGGAGCATGTCTGCTCTGCACCGATTCTGGACGGGCGAACGTGGTGGCAAAGGGGGAAGTGCCGGTAAGTTTGGGGGTGCAGCCCATTTAGTCAATTTAAATGCATGCAAATACATTTAAATGGCTGTTGTGCCCGTTTTGGGCGCGGTCCCGATCGCGGCCATTTTCGGGCCTTGGTAAAGGGGGAACCGACACGGAGGCGGGCGCGGATCGCGCTGCTCACCTCACGCCCGACTTTACCAAGTTTTCGGGCCAGAAAACGGGTGCAACGCGATGGTAAAATCGGGACCATTGTGTTAAATCTTAATTATTGCCAAATAACCTGTCCAGCACAGAACATTAACTTTCCCTGTGATGCTCATTCCTTCCAATCTAAATTATTATCGGAGATTATTTTAAAATGGAAACCTTTTCCTTCTGTTAATTTCCTCTTTCTCGTTCTCCAAATTCAATCTCTCTTCACCACTCTTTACTTCACTTTCCTTACCTGGTTTGACATATTGAATTAAAAGATTCAGACCGACATTCTTAGACATCATCAGACATTAATTCTTCAGTCAGTTTGGTTGAGGAGACGTATAGTTGCTTGCCCTGTTCACACTGGTGTATCGGGCACCATATTTCTTTTTTGGAAACTTGGTTGGTGGGAACATCCAATGCAAGAAGCCATAGACAGTCTAGGGGGCGAGGGTCACGTGCCAGTTCACTGCTCACCACACAATGGTGATGTTGCACACGAATGCACCATCTCTGGTTCCAGATAATTTACTGATTGTGAAAGATTAGCTATCTTTATTATGAATATAAATCTACTTGTACAATGTTGTACTGCAGCACGCCTTTATTGCACACTGACCTCGCTGAGGGAGACACTCCTGGTAAGAAATAAGCAATGGGGTGGTGGTACCGCGGTTACCACTGCTGCCTCACAGCGCCAGGGACCCGGGTTCGATTCCCGGCTCGGGTCACTGTCTGTGTGGAGTTTGCACGTTCTCCCCCGTGTCTGCGTGAGTTTCCTCCGGGTGCTCTGGTTTCCTCCTGCAGTCTGAAAGATGTGCAAATTCGGTGGATTGGCCATGCAAAATTGCCCCTTAGTGTCAGGGGATTAGCAATGGGGTTACAGGGATAGAGCCTGGGTGGGATCATTGTTGGTGCAGGCTTGATGGGCCGATTGGCATTCTTCTGCACTGTAGGGATTCTATGATTCTCCGGTTTCCTCCCACAGTCTGAAAGGCGTGCTGGTTAGGGTGCATTGGCCGTGCTAAATTCTCCCTCAGTGTACCCGAACAGGCGCTGGAGTGTGGCGACTGGGGGATTTTCACAGAACTTTGTTGCAGTGTTAATGTAAGCCGGCTTGTGACACTAATAATAAATCTATTAATGATGGTGAACCCTTATATCTAAATACTTCCAGCACTTCATCTTAGAGTAAGCTTCAACCTTTTGGTCTACCCCTCAAGCAGCACCCTTGAAAATCCCACGTAGATTAGGGAGACGCACAATCCCTCCGTGAAGTTGTTTAGTGGTTGTAAGTCCCACCCATGGGATATTTTCCTCTCACCTTTCTCCACCTGCCGAATATCAAAATTCTTAAAGGTAATTATCTTTCCCCCTCCTCGACAGTAACCTACCTCCCAAACACCAAAATCTGCCCAGGTCTCAAGGGCCATTTTGGAATACTGGGAACAGTTTTGGGCCCCATACCTAAGGAAGGATGTGCTGGCCTTGGAGCGACTCCAGAGGAGATTCATAAGAATGATCCCAGGGATGAAGAGTTTATCACATGAGGAACAGTTGAGGACTCTGGGTCTGTACTCAATGGAGTTTTGAAGGATGAGGGGGAATCTAATTGAAACTTACAGAATACTGAGAGGCCTGGATAGAATGGACGTGGAGAGGATGTTTTCACTAGTGGGAGAGACTAGAACTCGAGGGCACAACCTCAGAGTGAAGGGACACTCCTTTAAAACCGAGATAAGGAGGAATTTATTCAGCCAGAGGGTGGTGAATCTGTGGAACTCTTTGCCGCAGAAGGCTGTGGAGGCCAGGTCATTGAGTGTCTTTAAGACAGAGATAGATAGGTTCTTGATCAATAAGGGGACCAAGGGTTGTGGGGAGAAGGCAGGAGAATGGGAATGAGAATCATATCAGCCATGATTAAATGGCAGAGCAGACTCGATGGGCTGAGTGGCCTGGGTTCGATTCCGGCCTTGGGTGACAGTCTGTGTTATGAAGATAGATTGAAGAAATTGGGACTATTTTCCTTGGAACAGAAAAGGCTGAGAGGAGATTTGATGGAAGTATTCAAAATCATGAGGGGTCCAGACAGAGTAGATAGGGAGAAAACCATTCCTACTCATAAAAAAATCAAGAATAAGAGGGTGCAAGTCATAAAATCATAGAATCCCGACAGTACAGAAGGAGGCCATTCAGCCCATTGAGTCTGCACTGACCACATCTCATCCAAACCCTATTCTCATAACCCCACACATTTACCCTGCTAGTCCCCTGACACTGAGGGAGAATTTAGCATGGCCAATCAACCTAACCCACACATCTTTGGAGTGTGAGGGGAAACCGGAGCACCCGGAGGAAACCCACGCAGGCACAGGGAGAACGTGCAAACTCCACACAGACAGTGACCCAAGCCAGGAATTGAACCTGGGGCCCTGGCGCTGTGAGGCAGCAGTGCTAACTACTGTGCCATTGTGCTGGTAATTAGTAATGGCAGTTAGTAATTAGATATCTAGTAATGGCATTCTGGTCGATATTTACCCCTTAACCAATGTCACTAAATAACAGACTATCTGTCCATTGCTCTTTGTAGAACCTTTCTGTTTGCGAATGACCTGCCATGTGTCCCTATAAATACAGTAAGAAGTCTCACAACACCAGGTTAAAGTCCAACAGGTTTATTCTCCACATCATCCCTATAAGTACAGCAGTGACTACATTTCAAAAGTACCTCATTGGCCGTGAAGTGCTTTGGGAAGTTCTGAGGTTGTGATAGGCATGGGCAGCATGGTGGCACAGTGGTTAGCACTGCTGCCTCACAACGCTAGGGACCCGGGTTTGATTCCCGGCTTGGGTCGCCGTCAGTGTGGAGTTTGCATGTTCTCCCTGTGTCTGCATGGGTTTCCTCCGGGTGCTCTGCTTTCCTCCCACACTCCAAATATGTGCGCGTTAGGTGGATTGGCCATGGTAAATTGACCCTTAGTGTCAGGGGGACTAGCTAGAGTAAATGCATGGAGTTATCAGGATAGGGTCTGGATGGGATTGCAGTCGGTGCAGACCTGATGAGCCGAATGGGATTCTTTGAGATACAGTAAGAAGTCTCACAACACCAGGTTAAAGTCCAACAGGTTTATTTGGTAGCACAAGCCACAAACTTTCGGAGCGCTGCTCCTTCATCAGGTGAGTGGGAGTCGTGTTCACAAACAAGGCATATAAAGAGACTTCTTACTGTGCTTACCCCAGTCCAACGCCGGCACCTCCACATCTTTGAGATAAACATTAGTTCTTTCTTAAACATAGTACAAAGTGTACAGATAAGAACACTTGTTAAAATCCTACAAACCTGCTGCGTTAGAATCGGGTAATTGACAACATCTTTGGTCACTAACAACTAATTGCACTTTGGACGGAAATAACAGCATCCGTCAAAGTACAGCGAGATATCGCAGGGATAGCGAGGACGGACGTGCTGTTTCACCAATCTTCTTTCCGTGAACCTGAGATTTGTTTGTGTTACACTGCTTCATTTTGAAAGGTAAGACAGAAGCTGCAGTCCAGATTCCTGTTGGAATCATTAGTTTAGTTAGAGCTGGATTCGGAGGTCACTGTAAAAAGGCAATCTTTAGGGTAATCAGTGTCCCACTTAATGCTCCAATTATTTAGTTACAGAACACAATTACAAGCAGAAGTCTGATCTGTAATATTTGTATCTTGGATGGTTAAATATATACTCAACAGCGATTAATCAATTATTTTTTATTTATTCTTGGGACACGGCCGTCGCTGGCTGGTCAGCATTTATTGCCCATCCATGGTTGCCCTTGTTCAGAGGGCAGTTGAGAGTCAACCTAGAAAGTTAAACTAGAAAGTTTACTTTCTAGAAAGAGTGCAGAGAAGATTTACTAGGATGCTACAGGGACTTGATGGTTTGAGTTATAAGGAGAGGTTGGATAGACTGGGACTTTTTTTTCTGGAGCGTAGAAGGCTGAGGGGTGATCTTATAGAGGTCTATAAAATAATGAGAGGCATAGATCAGCTGGATAGTCAATATCTTTTCCCAAAGGTAGAGGAGTCTAAAACTAGAGGGCATCGGTTTAAGGTGAGAGGGGAGAGATACAAAAGGGTCCAGAGAGGCAATTTTTTTTCACACAGAGGGTGGTGAGTGTCTGGAACAAGCTGCCAGAGATAGTAGTAGAGGCGGGTACAATTTTGTCTTTTAAAAAGCGTTTAGACAGTTACATGGATAAGATGGGTATAGAGGGATATGGGCCAAATGTGGGCAATTGGGACTATCTTAGGGGTTTAAAATAAAGGGTGGCATGGACAAGTTGGGCTGAAGGGTCTGTTTCCATGCTGTAAACCTCTATGACTAATCACATTACTCTGGAGTCACATGTAGGACAGACCATGTAAGGATGGCAGATTTCCTTCCCTAAAGGGACATTAGTGAACCAGATGGGTTTTTCTGACAATCGACAATGGTTTCATGCTCATCAGTAGATTCTTAATTCCAGATTTTTAAAAATTGAATTCAAATTCCACCATCTGCCGTGGCGGGATTCGATCCCAGGATTCCCAGAACATTAGCTGAGTTTCTGGATTAATAGTCTCGCGATAATACCACTAGGCCATTACCTCCCCTCAATTCAGAAAGCACCAGTTAAAAAACTCAATAAAAAAAGTGAATAATTATTGTTTATAATCATTTCTACCTCTTACCACTTGTGTCGAATGTGTTTAAAAGTTTAAAGTTTATTGATTATTGTCACAAGTAGGCTTACATTAACACTGCAATGAAGTTACTGTGAAATTCCCCTAGTCGCCACACTGTTCGGTTACACCGAGGGAGAATTTAACATGGCCAATGCACCTAACCAGCACATCTTTCGGATTGTGGGAGGGAACCGGAGCACCCGGAGGAAACCCACGCAGACATGGGGAGAACATGTATTGATTAGTTCTCATTGCCTATAATCGCTGTTAATTTCACTGCAAGAAACACCACCAATGTTCATTACCAGCTGATGTTTACACTGCATCAGGTGCGATATCTATAGTTCTCTGTCCCCCCAAGATTGGCACAGAGCTCCACGGAGCCCTCCCCGTAGGAACTCTCTCCAGCATGGAAGAAACTCATCAGAACTCTGGTAGTCAAATTGGAGTGACAGGTAGTTCCTAGACTCCACTTGTAGCCATCTGGTGGTGAGACTAAAGCTGTTAGCACAGGGCTGTAACTTCAAGTGAAAATCCAGCGTCAGGTAAAAGAAACAGCACGAACGGGCAAAGCCTTAAATTTTCCGACACGTGGTACATTTGACTCAGAACTTCCGAATTTTCTTGCAGTTTAATTCCTGAGGCATTTGAGCAAACAATAGTCATGAACCCACTCAGCTTTATTCTACTGGCGTCACTAAAGTGGACCACTTTGACAAGTGCTGAGCTACCAGTAGAATTGGAAAATGCCCACCTCCTATCTCCGAAGGATCCTGCTCATATCATCAATATGGAACAAGAAGGTGGTAAGTTTGACTTAATTTCCAATTCAGAGTATTGTGCGTATCTTTACGAATCAACAATGACAATTGCAACAGCGACGATCCTGATTTGTATATCCGCTTTGCCATTCTTAGTACAGTAACATAGGCTGTAAAGTGATGACAATATCTGGTGAAATACCACATCAGATTTTTATTAGCATTTTATTTTATCACTAAAATAGGCCTGTAAAAATTGGTGGACAGAAGAATAAAGTACTGTGTGTATGTGAATTACTTGTCTGTGCTCATGTTGCATTATAAGTGGCACGGTGGCACAGTGGTTAGCACTGCTGCCTCACAGCGCCAGGCATCCGGGTTCGATTCCAGCCTCGGCTTACTATCAGTGCGGAGTCTGCACGTTCTCTCTGTGTCTGCGTTGGTTTCCTCCAGGTGCTCCGGTTACCTCCCACAGGCCGCAAAAAAGATGTCCAGGTTAGGTTAATTGGCCATGCTAAATTAGTGTCGGGGGACTAGCAGGGTAAATACATGGAGTTATGGTGATAGGGCCTGGGTGTGAATCATAGAATCCCTACAGTGCAAAAGGAGGCCATTGGGCCCAGCACGTCTGCACCAACCACAATCCCACCCAGGCCCTATTCCCATAAACCCACATATTTATCCTGCTAATCCCCCTGACACTACAATGCAATTTAGCATGGCCAATCAACCTAACCCGCAAATCATGGAACTGTGGGAGGAAACTGGAGAACCCGGAGGAAACCCACGCAGACAGGGGGAGAACATGCAGACTCCGCACAGACAGTGACCCAAGCTGAGAATCAAACCTGGTCCCTGGAGCTGTGAGGCAGAAGTGCCAGCCACTGTGCCACCGTGCCGCCACATGGCATGAATGTTGATGGTGTGGGCTCGAAGGGCCAAATGGCCTCCTTCTGCACTGTAGGGATTCTCTAAGCTCTTCACAGTTTATCTTTGCTCGAACCATAGAATGGTATAGTGCAAAATTCTTTACTTCCAGTGTGTTTTTGCAAGAGATGCAAGAAATTGTAGAGATGGCTGTGGTGTTGTTTTAATCAATGTCTCTGTGTTGTCTAGGTTTTCCAGGTGACTGTTTGGAGATTTTGCAGGAGTCAGGAGGCAGAGCTAAAGATGGTCTTTATATCATTCAACTGGTGAAGGATCTTATAGTTGTCTACTGTGACATGCAGAGTGCGGAGGGTGGCTGGACAGTCATTCAGCACATTACGGCCAATAGCTCCTTGGATTTTGACAGGACTTGGCAGGACTACAAGCGGGGATTTGGTCTGGTTGATGGCGATCATTGGCTGGGCAATGAGTTTCTGCATCGGTTTACCAGCAAGCCTGGGGGGTACAAGTTGGGAATAAAATTAGTCGGTATGAACGGGGAAATGAAATGGGGGGAGTACGAACCATTCCTCATTGAGAGTGAAGAAGCCAGGTACAAAATCAGACTCGGCCTTTATCACGGGACGGCAGCGGATGCCCTGGCACAGGATACAGAAGCTTATATCCATGACAACCAAAGGTTCACCACGAAAGATAGCGACAACGACAACTACTTTCAGAACTGTGCCAAATTGGAGCTGAATGGGATCCCGGGTGGAGGATGGTGGTACAATGCCTGTGCTGGAGCCAACCTCAACAGGAGAAATGTTGTGTACTGGCAGAATGACTGTAATAAAGATAACCTGTGCAAGTACGCATGGATGATGGTAAAACCTAATAGCAAGCTGGTCAAATGTCACCATAGCCCACACAGCGAACTATAATTCTGGCGCTTAGAGCGGATGAATCTAATCCATTTTTAAATTGTCATATTTTCTTTCAGTAATCTCACATTCAGGAATGTTCATCATCATTTTCCACAAAGATGACAGTAAAAATACATCCAGTTTGAACGAGCAGATAATTTATTTGTTACACCACTGGGCACTGCACATCTGCACTAATTTTTATGGCCAAAAAAATGTTAAATTCTCTTCACGACACGATGGAGATTGATTGAGTTGTTCAGTGGGTTTGAACACGGTCACTTCACTTTTGGGTCTTTGGTTCAAGTCCAAGAGGGACAGATTTCTCCAGTTGACGGTTGTAAGGGAATTGAAATTAAATTACGTTTGCTGCGTTGTTCAGAAGCCACAAGGCTGTTCAAAGCTGAAAGGTCACGAGGAACGTGTTCAGGCTGACTTTGGAATGAGGGCATATTATTGAGCAATGTGAACTTTATCCCCGGCTTAACAGAGCGTGTTGGCGTTGATTGAAAAAGAAAATATCTCCTGTCACTGAGTACAAAATTCGCCATGACATTAAAAAAACAAATAAAACTGGGGAACCCAAATTAAAATACAGATTGTAAAATCCACAGATCACAGCTGATTCTCCCTGTGTCTGCGTGGGTTTCCTCCGGGTGCTCCGGTTTCCTCCCACACTCCAAAGATGTGCGGGTTAGGATGATTGGCCATGATAAATTGCCCCTTAGTGTGCTGGGGTGTGTAGGTTAGAGGGATTAGTGGGGTGAATATGTGGGGTTACGGGGATAAGTCCTAGGTGGGATTGTTGTTGGGGCAGACTCGATGGGCTGAATGGCCTCCTTCTGCACTGTAGGGTTTCTCTGAAACTGAAACAGGCAAACCAGAGGCTTCTTTGAAAAAGAACTTTTGTCCTATTCTCAGAAATAGAATTTCCTCAATTGTACAATCAGTAACTCTGACCTTAATTAATATTTCAGATTGGCAAGTGTTCTTTTGTCAAATATCGATGAAGATTTCAGTTCAAATTTTAAAAAAATCTCAGCGTTCAGGTTTCTTCAAAAATTATTACTGTGGCTATCATAAATTTTGCAAAGTTATAATAGTCCCAGATGGCCATGGGCTGCTGTCCCCTTTGAGGGTAATTTAACCTGAGGGTCACCACACCTCAGGCAAAGGAAGATAGGATCTTCATGAATAAGGTCAGCTGGTACAGGAATTGAACTCATACTTTTGCATCAACTCTGCATCACAACCCAACTGCCCAGCCAACTGAGCTATTTATGCTTCTTAAGTTGACTAAGGAGTATAAAACTATCTGCCTCATCACCAAATCGTTCCTCAAGTAGTAATATTATTAATATTTGGCCAAGTCAGCCTTTCCAGAAACGAGTCCTGAACATCCAAGACACCCTTGGATTTTCAAGGGGAGTCATGATGTGGAGATGCCGGTGTTGGACTGGGCTAAACACAGTAAGAAGTTTAACAACACCAGGTTAAAGTCCAACAGGTTTATTTGGTAGCATTGTGTGGCTTTTGCTACCAAATAAACCTGTTGGACTTTAACCTGGTGTTGTTAAACTTCTTACTGTTTTCAAGGGGACACAGCTATCCAGCAGAGGGCAGCAGAGTGACGAAGCTGATTGGCTAGGGGGTGGCACGGTGGCACAGTGGTTAGCACTGCTGCCTCACAGCACCAGGGACCCGGGTCCGATTCCCGGCTGGGGTCACTATCTATGTGGATTGTGCACCTTCTCCCTGTGTCTGCGTGGGTTTCTTCCGGGTGCTCCAGTTTCCTCCCACACTCCAAAGATGTGCGGGTTGGGTGCATTGGCCATGCTAAATTGACTCTAGTGCCAGGGGTATTAGCAGGGTAAATGCATGGGGTTATGGGGATAGGGTCTGGGTGGGATTGTGGTTGGTGCAGATTCGATGGGCCGAGTAGCCTCCTTCTGCGCTGTAGGGATTCTATGATTCTATAATATCATGAGCCTGCATTAAATCAACATTTACAATGCATCCACTAAAGACACTGAATGACCCCAAATCTATCGTATTGCTCTTAACCGTGCTGCTGGGTGGGTCATACTATATATCTCAGTGAAGATGGACCAATGCATAACCCAGTATACAGACAGTGCAAGAAGCTGACGTACTTCTTTGTCACTAACATTGAATTTTCCCTCAGCTGCCTTTTCTGCTTCCCCTCTCCCCAACCCCATGCCCACCAAGCTAAACATGCCTTGTTTAGGCATGTCTAGCCCCCTCCACTCTCTAATTTCCCTTCTATCTCCCTCCATGCCATCTCCAAACCCATTTCCGCTGCCCCCCAAGTTCCCCTTGACCCCCATTCCCAGTAAATTACCCATCACCCGACATCACTTCTTGGAGCCGATGCTATGAAGTTGTAAATGACTCTCACTCTTCAGGAACCGTGCCCCCCTCTAACCCCCCTCCTTTTCAACCAATCCGCAAAAGAAAATGCTCAACCCAAAGCCTTGACGAACTACCACCCCATCGCCAAGTTTGCTTTCCTATCCAAATTCCCAGTTGGAGAGTTTAAAGTTTATTTATTAGTGTCACAAATAGGCTCACAATCACACTGCAATGAAGTTACTATGAAAATCCCCTCGTTGCCACACTCCGGTGCCTGTTCGGGTACACTGAGGGAGAAATTTAGCATGGCCAATGCACCTAACCAGCACATCCTTCGGACTGTGGGAGGAAACCGGAGCACCCAGAGGAAACCCATGCAGACACGGGGAAGAACATGCAGACTCTGCACTGACAGTGACCCAAGCTAGGAATCGAACCCAGGTCCCTGGCGCTGTGAGGCAGCAGTGCTAACCACTGTGCCACTTTCATACAAATAAATTTGCTGGTCCTACAAAGATTTACCGTGACTTAAATTTGGAGAGGGCTTCTGAAATTACGTTTGATATTAATTCTGTTTCACCAGCTATCGCCTGTATATCGCATGCTGGTAAAATCCAGATGGTATCTGGCGACAGAGCCCACTCTGCTCAGGTGGGAATCTCAAACAGACCTGACCATGATTACGGGGGGACTTCAACCAGCTCCTCACATTCCTGCTGGCATCAAACCCACACGTGCAACAGGAGCATGACAATCACTTTTATTACGTTCCCAAGCTAGTCCAAGAGAAAGAGAAAGAAACTTGGCAGGATTTTGCCCGGAAATGTTAAATGCATCTCTGCTGGAAGTGTGTGAAAACAGGTGGGGTTCAGCTGTGATGGTCTCGCAGTTGAATAGTCCACTGGGTGTTCTCCAGGAGTCCATATAACAATTGGCTGATTGGATGAGACATCGATCATTTTAGAATTATACCCTGATGTGAGGAAAGTAAAGCAATCAAAACCATTCTTTAGACTATTCCAATATACCTGATCAAACGCATGGCGGCGAGGACAGATTTATTTTGTGGATTGTCGCTATGAATCCGGACAATTGTTAAACTCTGCTTTATTGGCAACTGTATGAAACATTTATGGCGAAAAAAAATTGGTTGAACCAAGACAATATTTGTACAAACATTTACAAACCCACTGCACATCTGTAATATCAACATTTTATCAATAAAATCCTTTTCGTTCAATTTGCCAAATGAGTGCAACTGAACATTAATAGGTGCAACGAAAACAGAAAAATGCTGGAAAGTCTCAGCGGGTCTGACAGCATCTGTGGAGGGAGAATAGAGCCAACGTTTCGAGTCTGGATGACCCTTCTCAGAGCGGAGAGCACAGCGAATCAGTAGAGATTTATACTATGTGGGAGTGAGGGGCTGGGAAAGAGGGTGTGGGATTGGACAAAGGGAATGTAAATGAGGATATAGAAGGCTGAGAAAGTGCTAAAAGTATCCATTAAGCGATCAGAATGCGTGAATGGCAGAACAGAGGTACAGATGGTTAAGGGACCATCAGGGGATTATGGCAGTTGCCCTGAAAGTAAAGGGGCGGCACGGTGGCACAGTGATTAGCACTGCTGCCTCACAGCGCCAGGGTCCCAACTTTGATTCCCAGCTTGGGTCACTGTGCGGAGTTTGCACATTCTCCCCGTGTCTGCATGGGTTTCCTCCGGGTGCTCCAGTTTCCTCCCACAGTCCAAAGATGTGCGGGTTAGGTTGATTGGCCATGCTGAACTGACCCTAGTTTCAGGTGGATTAGCAGGGTAAATATGTGGGGTTACGGGGATAGGGCCTGGGTGGGATTGTTATCGGTGCAGACTCGATGGGCCGAATGGCCTCCTTCTGTACTGTAGGGATTCTATGAAGGTGGGATCTCAGCTCCTCTGAGCTCTGACGGAGGGTCATCCAAACACAAAACATTGGCTCTATTCTCTCTTCACAGGTGCTGTCAGACCTGCTGAGATTTTCCAGCATTTTTCTGTTTTTGTTTCAGATTCCAGCATCCGTGGTATTTTGCGTTTATATTAATAGATGCAAATTGTGAATCGATTATTAGTCCAACAACAAACTTCAAACAAGGGCAAAGCAACCACCGTAGCAGCGAGCTTGTAAGCAGAGCACAGTCACTGGGTTCAGTTGCTGAGTCTTTCAGCAAAGCGTGGAATTGAACAAGATATAGAAATTTGGGAAAGTACAGACATAACACCGACACAATTTCTACCCATCATACAAGTCACAAGAACCCCAGGTTTGACTTCTTTTTTTAATAATCGTATGTGCGTTCCTATTTATTTTTGATGATTAGAATCACTGCATTTTGCTTTGGAGAACACTGCCAAAGTGTAGAAAATAAAATTGCTGCAGTTTAACATTTAGACAGCATGAGTAGAGTAAAAAAAAATACATGGTAAGAAATGTGAATGGGTATTGGCTGGCACAGTGGTTAGCACTGCTGCCTCACAGCTCCAGAGACCCGGGTTCAATTCCTGGCTTGGGTCACTGTCTGCGTGGAGTCTGCACGTTCTCCCTGTGTCTGCGTGGGTTTCCTCCGGGTGCTCCGGTTTCCTCCCACACTCCAAAGATGTGCTGGTTAGGTTGGTTGGCCATGCTAAATTGCCCCTTAGTGTCCTGGGATGTGCAGGTTCGAGGGATCGACGGGGTAAATATGTGCGGTTACGGGGGTCGGGCCTGGGTGGGATTGTTGTCGGTGCAGACTCGATGGGCCGAATGGCCTCCTTCTGCTCTATAGGGATTCTATGGTTCTAATATCAAGACTTCATTCTGTTCAAAATAAAAGCATTGCTAAAGTAACTTCAGGTCGCCTTTGTGCTTGTAGATGATTACTAATCTCCCCACATCTGGAGAATTTCTTCTGGTTACAGAGTCTGGAATACTCTGTGATGTGGGCGGTGAGGGTGATCTCCTCCTACGCTATTGCAGCAGAGTAAGTGTCTGCTTCTCATTTGTTGACTCAACGCAACTTCCCTCATCATCTGACTTCCTTCTCAGTGAGTGCTCTCATTTCCTTCACCAATACCTGACATAACATGACTATAATTAGAAATTGCCCAAGTGGGAGACTTAGAAGCACCTGCCTTACATTATGTTGTGACATGTGTT
Source organism: Mustelus asterias (assembly GCF_964213995.1). Lineage (NCBI taxonomy): Eukaryota > Metazoa > Chordata > Chondrichthyes > Carcharhiniformes > Triakidae > Mustelus > Mustelus asterias. Next base: position 5,843,449 of record NC_135818.1, on the reverse strand, counting down.
CATGACCATCCTGCTGTCCGGACCAGAAGGCCCGCGGTTCAATTCCTGGAAGCGATAAGTAGGCTGATCCTGGTCAAATTGGCCATAAGGATCTTACAATCTGAATTAAAGAGAAAAGCGGGGGAAATAGAAAGACTTGCATTTATACTGGAACTGTCATGACATCAGGATGTTCCAAAGTGCTTTAGAACCAAGAATGTACCTTTGAAGTTGCTTTAACGTAGGAAAAATGAAAGCCAACTTGCACACATCAAACCCCCACAAATAGCAATGAAATCAATTACGATAATATGTTTTTTTTATATTGATGTTGGTTGAGAGATAAACATTGACCAGAACACGAGGATAACTCCCCTACTCTTCTTGATATGGTGTCATCTATTATTGTGTGAGATTGTCCTTGGTTTAATGCTTTATCCAGCACGCCCTCAGTACCGCAACGACATCTCAGTTTAGATTAGGTGCTAACACGTCTCTGATATGGGACTTAATATCATGAGAGTTTTGATGGAGAGGTGAGAATGCTAAGGATGACAGGGTAGGGAAAGTCACCAGGGATGACAAAAGAGGGAAAGTAACAGGTTAGCAGAAGAGGAAGGGGGGAGGGGTTCCTCATATTAGTTCAGTAAACAACTTGAACAGTATTCAAATTATATATTGCATGTCTTTCACTGTTAGGTGATCTGCAATGAATAATTTTCACACTGGAATTTAGGTTTCATGTAATAGTCTTTCATCTTCTCTTAGGACAGTGATTGCCTTTAATGACAAGTCAAATACTGGGGCGCGATGTTCTGGCTGCGCTCACTCCCAAGGCCGGAAAATTCCACCCGACCTTTGTATAGTCCGTGTCCCGCCCACTACGATTCCCGTGGGCGGGACACCTGGACACTAAGTGGCAGCAAGAGGTACAGGTCAGCCCTGCCACTTTAATGCCCTTTGTTCAACATGGTCCCAACCACAGGAAACTCTGGACAGGTTCCTGACGGGATTTGTTGTGGTTTCAGTTGGTTTTCGGACTGGTTTTTAATCCACAAGGAAATTAGTTCTGTCGAGGTCGCTGTGTCAATGTGTGTGCTGAAAGAAAAGCAGCAACGATTTATCCCAAGATGCTGTTTGATCACGAGGTGCTGTACAGGAGGAGATGCATGATTCCAATTCAGTGTCCGTTTTCTCTCACGTACCCCTGGAGGATCTTGCTTGTTTGTGGCTGCGGCCACATAACTTCCCTTCATTTCTTTTTCCCTTCCCATTGAAACAACAACAGCATTTTAAAAGTTTTGCGAAATGTCTTGTTACAGAGAGCGTAGCACATAGGGTTAACTGTGCTGTTGACATAACATAACCAGTATCCCAGGTGCCACAGCGACAGGGGGATGCAGTCAGAGCAGAATGTTGATACTAACACCATTATATTGTAAGGTGTCCAGGTGATGATGAAAGCCAACAGGATGGCGCTGAGGGTCTGAGCTGCCTTCTTCTCTTTGATCAGGACCAGCCGTTTCCTCTTGGTGATCTGAATCCCAAGGTTTTGATCAAGGTTTTTAATAAACGGGCCTTCCGCCTCAGCAGAGGAGCGAGGTGTCATTTTTATTTCTGCGCAGCCATTACTGGAGTCCGGGCTTGATGAGAAGCTGCCATTCCTGACGGCCAGTTTGTTAGATTTGTAGGAAACGTATTTTTTATCATTCCGCATCTGTTTCCTTACAGGGGACACCAGGTAGTTCTGATTCTCATAATCATTTATTATAGAACGCTCATCCAAGGCCATCTTAGTGGCAGCTTCACCAGTACACTCATCATTCCGATCCTGGGATGCTGGGTGGATTGATTTGGGGGTTAGCTTTTCATCATCCTCTGACGTTGGATGATGAACGAAGGAAGCCATCGTGTCACTTTCTAACCAATCCCCCGCGACATTCGGTGGTGGTGCGGATTTCAGAGTCACGGTTGTGCTTCTGTTGGACGAAGACCACGACATTTGGCGCCTCGTCCTGTCGGGGAGCTTGCGTGATTCGCAACCAAAGCACGACTTCAGGAGGGTCTTTTTGGAAGACGCAACCTCATTTTCAGACCCTGAATTTGTTCCTTGAAGCTCTGCCAGATCCTTAGTTCGCCTTTCGGTCTCTCTGTAGATGCGGCAGTACAATATTGTCATCACCGACACAGGGATATAAAAAGCAGCAATTGCCGTGCCAAAGGTGATAATGGGCTCTGACAAGAACTGTATCTGACATTCGCTGGGGTGCACAGTTCTTTCCCCAACCAAATATTGCCAGCATAAAATCGCCGGGGCCCATAATACAAAAGATATTAACCATGCAAGGCCAATCATGATACCAGCCCTCTTAGGCGTACGTTTGGCCCTATAGGTTAAAGGCCGCGTGATTGAGAAATACCTATCAAAGCTTATAAGGAGCAAGTTCATGACGGAAGCATTACTCGCCACATAGTCCAGTGCCAACCACAGATCACACGTCAGGTTCCCCAGTGACCAGTAACCCATCAGTATATAGGATGTGTAGAGATTCATGGAAAACACTCCAATGATGAGGTCGGCACACGCCAGACTTAACAAGTAATAATTGTTCACCGTCTTCAGCTGGCTGTTCACTTTGAATGAGACGATGACCAAAATGTTACCTATTATAGTTATGAAGCTCACCATTGCAGTAATGGTGGCGATGGATACCACTTTCACAAGGCTGTGTCCCCCCTCTTGATGGGAGATGTTACCGTTTCGAGATGTGTTCTTTAAAAGATCTAATCCCATGGTTTCAGGAACCGGGGTGATATTTGGAGAAAGCGGTGGGAAGATGGCTGACATCAGGAGAGAAATTGGATCCCCATGGCATGAACCCACGATGCTGACTGAATGTTATATTGTGTGGGTTTCCTTCCTGCTTGTTTCTGCGATTCTTCTGAAAAGGAAAACAAATAAGATTGCTGAAGTTATTGCCTTTAGTAGCCTAACTCATTGTTTTCCAGTATAACGTCCTAGAAATGCGCATATGGTTCAATCATTCTGATTAACTTGATTGGTTAAAGAGGAACGACTTAAAGTAACTGAAAGGGTTAAAAGTCACACAACTTTAAAAATCATATCAGCTGCTATGAGAAAATGAAAGGTCTTTATAAAAGTCTTTATAGATAAGCATCAAGGCCTTTAGTCTGAGCGAATTCATTAAATCAGACATCTGGAACTGGAAGAAGGGAATGATTTCCACAGACACAAACTGGGACATTAATGATAACTTGTAACAATGATGAATTAAGTCAGCTCACATGATTAAGTTTTCACGCTGATTGGATATTACAATTAAGCAAGCATGATGTGATTGTGATTGGCTTTAATATTTGTACCTTATGAATGATGAAACCTGAATCAATAGTTGAGAGTGGATAGAGATAACTCCTATACCTTGATTGGTATGTGCTAATTACTTGTAATCAAATTTGAAACTATAATTTGGATGAGAATATAGGAGGCATGGTTAGTAAGTTTGCAGATGACACTAAGATTTGTGGCATAGTGGACAGTGAAGAAAGTTATCTCCAATTGCAACAGGATCTTGATCAATTAGGCCAGTGGGCTGACGAATGGCAGATGGAGTTTAATTCAGACAAATGCGAGGTGATGCATTTTGGTAGATTGAATCAGGGCAGGACTTACTCAGTTAATGGTAGGGCATTGGGGAGAGTTACAGAACAAAGAGATCTAGGGGTACATGTTCATAGCTCCTTGAAAGTGGAGTCACAGGTGGACAGAGTGGTGAAGAAGGCATTCGGCATGTTTGGTTTCATCGGTCAGAACATTGAATGCAGGAGTTGGGACATCTTGTTGAAGTTGTACAAGACATTGGTAAGGCCACACTTGGAATACTGTGAACAGTTCTGGTCACCCTATTATAGAAAGGATATTATTAAACTAGAAAGAGTGCAGAGCTAGGATGCTACCGGGACTTGATGGATTGAGTTATAAGGAGAGGCTATATAGACTGGGACTTTTTTTTCTGGAGCGTAGGAGGCTGAGGTGTGATCTTATAGAGGTCTATAAAATAATGAGGGGCACAGATCAGCTAGTCAATATCTTTTCCCAAAAGTAGGGGAGTCTAAAACTAGAGGGCATAGGTTTAAGGTAAGAGGAGAGAGACACAAAAGTGTCCAGAGGGGCAATTTTTTCACACAGAGGGTGGTGAGTGTCTGGAACAAGCTGCCAGAGGTAGTAGTAGAGGCGGGTACAATTTTGGCTTTTAAAAAGCATTTAGACAGTTACATGGGTATGAGGGGTATAGAGGGATATGGGCCAAATGTGGGCAATTGGGATTAGCTTAGGTGTTTAAAAAAAAGGGTGGCATGGACAAGTTGGGCCGAAGGGCCTGTTTCCATCCTGTAAACCTCTACGACTCTATAACTGCTTGTGTACTCCTGAATTCTGGACTCTGGCTGGTTACTGGCACTGGCCTGTGACTTTTCAGGAACCTCATTTGCATTAAAAGAGCTGTTTAAGAGAACTCCGTGACTTGGTCTGGTTACTTGAAGGGCAAAGTTGTGAACAATTAAAAAGCTGAACATCAAAGCTGCGATAATTTAGAGTCGATTTTAGGTCCTTTTTCTAGTCCCGGTCTTTTACTAGTCCTAGAATTACAACCAGTAATTCTTATCACAGTACAAATATTATAAAGCCAATACAAAACATTTAATGCAACATTATATATAACTTGTTGTTTAGAGCTGAATTTGTTCCAGATGCTGCAATAAGATAGTTCTCATCAGAAACAAAAATGGTTCTGTGCTCACAATCTGATCATGTTATGGCAAAACATTTCAAACTCGAGTTTCTACTTCAAGCACAATTGAAAAATTGCATCAGAATGCGCTCAGATATCCGCTGATTAGGTTACAATTTAATTTTCCAATAAAATTAATCTGCAAAATCAAAACAACAATTTATATTTAACATAATGGGTGGCATGGTGGCACATTGGTTAGCATGGCTGCCTTACAGCGACAGGGCCCGAGTTCGATTCCGGCCTTGGGTTTCCATGTGGAGTTTGCACATTCTCCCCATGTCTGTGTGGGTTTCCTCCGGGTGCTCCGGTTTCCTCCCACTTAAGTTTTAAGTTTTCAAGTTTAAGTTTATTTATTTAAGTCACAAGTAGGCTTATATTAAAACTGCAATGAAGTTACTGTGAAAATCCCCGAGTCGCCACACTCTAGCGCCTGTTCGGTTACATTGAGGGAGAATTTAGCATGGCCAATGCACCTAACCAGCACATTTTTCGGACTCTGGGAGGAAACCGGAGCACCCGGAGGAAACCCACGCATACGCAGGGAGACTCCGCACAGACAGTGAACCAAGCCGGGAATCAAACCCGGGACCCTGGCGCTGTGAGGCAGCAGTGCTAACCACTGTGCCATCTGATGTGCGGGTTAGGTGTATTGGCTATGCTAAATTGCCCCTTAGTATCCCGGGATGTGTAGGTTAGAGGGATTAACGGGGTAAATATGTGGGATTATGGGGATAGGGCCTAAGTGGGATTGTCAGTGCAGACTTAATAGGCTGAATGGCCTTCTTCGGCACTGTAGGGATCCTAAGCTTCTATGATAATGAAACCTCCCAAGATGCTTCAGAGGAGCGTTATGAAACAAAGTAGGTGACCAAGCCACATAAGGAGATATCAGGCCAGATTGGCAAACGCTTGAGTTGGAGAGGTAGGCTTGAAGGAGTGCATTAAAAGAGGGAAGTGAGAGAGGGAGGCAGAGAGTTGTAGGGAGTGAATTCTGGAGCTGAGTATCTAGGCAGCTGAAGGCACGGCTATCAGTGGCGAAATAATTCAAACTTGGAAGAGGCCAAGTTTTAAGGAGAGCAGATATCTCAGAGGATTGTGGGTCGGAGAAGTTTATGGAGACTGGGAAGGGCAAGACCACAGGCGGATTTAAAAACGGGCGCGTGAGAATCTTAACAGAAAATGCTGGAGAAACTCAGCAAGTCTGGCAACAACTGTGGAGAGAGAAACAGAGTTAATATCAATGTCAACAAAACGAAGGAGATTGAGATCGACTTCAGGAAGCGTAAAGGAGAACATGCCCCTGTCTACATCAATGGGGACGAAGTGGAAAGGGTCGAGAGCTTCAAGTTTTTAGGTGTCCAGATCACCAACAACCTGTCCAAGTCCCCCCATGCTGACACTATAGTTAAGAAAGCCCATCAATGCCTCTACTTTCTCAGAAGACTAAGGAAATTTGGCATGTCAGCTACGACTCTCACCAACTTTTACAGATGCACCGTTGAAAGCATTCTTTCTGGTTGTATCATAGCTTGGTATGGCTCCGCAAGGAACTACAAAGGTTTGTGAATGTAATCAATCCATCACGCTAACCAGCCTCCCATCCATTGACTTTGTCTATACTTCCCGCTGCCTCGACAAAGCAGCCAGAATAATTAAGGACCCCACGCACCCCAGACATTCTCTCTTCCACCTTCTTCCGTCGGGAAAAAGATACAAAAGTCTGAGGTCACGTACCAACCGACTCAAGAACAGCTTCTTCCCTGCTGCTGTCAGACTTTTGAATGGACCTACCTTATATTAAGTTGATCTTTCTCGCCATCCTAGCTATGACTGTAACACTACATTCTGCACTCTCTCCTTTCATTCTCTATGAATGGTATGCTTTGTCTGTCTAGCGCGCAAGAAACAATACTTTTCATTGTATGATAATGCATGTGACAATAATAAATCAGATCAAATCAAATCAAATCAAATCAAATAATATTTTGAGTCTGTCTGACTCTTCACTGATGCCTTTAAATATAAAGGAATGAGGGGGTTGGGGGGGGATGGAATGAAAAGAATCAAACAGATCTTATTTTGGTGAAAAAAGGAACTTGAATAACCGTAAGAGGAATGAAGAACACAAGCTTTGCTTTTTCAAATTTCTCCCCCTCTCTCCCAAAAGATAGTGGTTCTGGGTACACGTATAACTGGTGATTGCTTTACACCCAATGGCCATTCTTGTGTGTTTGCCTTGGCAGATATTTCAGGCCTGGGTAAGCTCACAGTTAAACCCCGACTGTGTCCTCAAACTTTCCAGCAGAGGTCGCTCAGAGCAAAAGAAGAAGTCATTCCAGAGAACATTACCAACTCTACGTTAACTTGTGGCTCAATGAGCAGAACCCCTTACCTCTGAGCCAGAGGTTCCGGGTTCAAGTCCGACTGCAGGACCTGTTGGCCATGGAAGGAGTGTTCATGATGTGGCCAAACAGATTGGGCCAGATCTTAGGACATATCAGAATCATATAGAATCCCTACAGTGCAGAAGAAGGCCATTCAGTCCATCGGGTCTGCACTGACTCTCTGACAGAGCATCTTTACCCAGGCTCAACCCTGCCTCCTGCCCAATAATCCCCCTAACTCACACATCTTGGCACACTAAGATGCAATTTAGCATGGCCAATCCACCTAACCTGCATATCTTTGGACACTAAAGGGCAATTTAGTATGGCCAATCTGTCTAACCTGCACATCTTTGGAGTGTGGGAGGAAACCAGAACACCCGGAGGAAACCCTCGCAGACACGGGGAGAATGTGTAAACTCCACACAGACGGTCACTTTAGGCCGGAATCGAACCTGGGTCCATGAAGGTATGGATAAGCTGTGTAGGACTCACATCGTAAAATGATTAAATTCAAACTTGACAATCAAAAATTCTTAAATGTGAGAAAGCATCATTTAGCCGAAGTGCATTCGTATGAAGAGTTAATTTCATATATTGATTTAACGGTAGTTTAGTGCACTCTGAAGATTCCGCAGGATACACTTACAGTTCCAGGTTTGGCATTTAGAAAGGCCCACATGTCCCCTGTTTCCTCAGATCAGCTGGAGTGATAGACATGAGAATTAATTAATTTTATCAAAGCCAATGTAAGAAAATGGAACAGGTTGCAAAGCTTGTGTTCTGGGAAGCTACAGCTACAATCTGTTTCATTGGCACAATTGCTGCACTACTTGCATTTTTGTTCAAATAAACCTTTTTGTTGACCAAATCGACACAACGCTTTCTTGTGAATGCAATAATTCAACCGTGTACAGTACGACATCTGTGTACAGGCACTACAGCTATACACAGGTACTACAATTATATATTCAACTATAAGGTAAATTCTTCTCATTTTGGTTATTAATGTCCTGAAGAGAGCAATATGGTCCCAGAATCAATATAGACAGCCTGTATTTCAGGAAAATAATCCATTACCCCTTGAGCCTCCTCCGCCATTCAGTTAATTTTTAAAAATTCATTCATGGGACATGGGCGTCGCTGACTGACCAGCATTTATTGCCCATCCCTAGTTGTCCTTGAACTGAGTGGCTTGCTAGGCCATTTCAGCAGGTGGTTGAGAGTCAACCACATTGCTGTGGCTCTGGAGTCACATGTAGGCCAGACCGAGTAAAGACGGCAGATTTCCTTCCCTAAAGGACATTAAAGTAAAGCAAAGTTTATTTAGTCACAAGTAAGGCTTACATTAACACTGCAATGAAGTTACTGTGAAATTCCCTTAGTTGCCACACTACGGCGCCTGTTCGGGCAAATGCACCTAACTAGCATGTCTTTCAGACTGTGGGAGGAAACCAGAGCACCTGGAGGAAACCCATGCAGACACGAGGAGAATGTGCAAACTCCACACAGGCAGTGACCCAAGCCGGGAATCGAACCCAAGTCCCTGGCGCTGTGAGGCAGCTGTGCTAACCACTGTGCCATCGCGCCACCGTGCCACATTAGTGAACCAGATGGGTTTTCCCAACAATCGACAATGGTTTCACGGCCATCTGTAGATTCTTAATTCCAAATATTTTTTATTGAATTCAAATTCCACCATCTGCCATGGTGGGATTCGAACCCGGGTCCTCAGCTGAGTCTCTGGATTAATAGTCTAGCGAGAATACCATTAGGCCATCGCCGACCCCTTGAGCCTGCTTCGCCATTCAATACGATCATGGCTGATCTCATCACTGCCTCAGCTCCCTTTTCCTGCCTGTTCTCCATAAGCCTTCAACTCATTACTATTTAAAATTCTGTCCATCTCTTCCTTAAATTTACCCAACGTCCCAGCATCTACCACACTCCGGGGTAATGAATTTTACAAATTCTCCACCCTTTGAGAGAAATAATTTCTCCTCATCTCTGTTTGAAATCTGCCACCATTTATCCTAAAACTATGACCTCTTGTTCCTGATTGCCCCACAAGAAGAAACATCATGTCTACCCTGTCAATCCCCTTTAGCATCTTATATACCTCAATTAGATCTCCCCTCATTCTTTTAAACTCCAGGGGGTCTAAGCGATGGATATAAAAGACCCCCTGGCACTATTTTGAAGAAGGACAGGGGTTATTCCTGGTGCCCTGGACAATATTTAACTGCAGATATAGTATCAGAGTGGTTATATTATTGCACTCCAGAGACCAGAACGAGTGACCCAGAGACATAAGTTTAAATCCTTGATTTGATTTGATTTGATTTATTATTGTCACATGTATTAACATACAGTGAAAAGTATTGTTTCCTCTGCACTATACAGACAAAGCATACCGTTCATAGAGAAGAAAACGAGAGAGTGCAGAGTGCAGTGTTACAGTCATAGCTAGGGTGCAGAGAAAGATCAACTTAATGCAAGGTAAGTCCATTCAAAAGTCTGACAGCAGCAGGGAAGAAGCTGTTCTTGAGTCAGTTGGTACGTGACCTCAGACTTTTGTATCTTTTTGAAGGACAGGGGTTATTCCTGGTGCCCTGGACAATATTTAACTGCAGATATAGTATCAGACTGAGTAGACTCTGAGAAAGTAGAGGTGTTGATGGGCTTTTTTAACTATAGTGTCAGCATGGGGGGGACCAGGACAGGTTGTTGGTGATCTGGACACCTAAAAACTTGGAGCTCTCGACCCTTTCTACTTCATTCCCATTGATGTAGACAGGGGGACGTTTTCCTTTACGCTTCCTGAAGTCGATGACAATCTCCATTGTTTTGTTGACATTGAGGGAGAGATTATTGTCACTGCACCAGTTCACCAGATTCTCTATCTCATTCCTGTACTCTGTCTCGTCATTGTTTGAGATCCGACCCACTACGGTGGTGTCGTCAGCAGACTTGAAAATCGAATTGGAGCACATCTGAGCACAACTGGAGTTGCAAAGACTCTCGGAAATCACTGATGACGACAGCGTGCAAAGATAAAATACTGCCGATGCTGGAAATCCAAAATGAAAATACAACATGCCGGAGAACTCAGTGGGTCAGACAGCATCTGTTGGGATGGAAACACCAGGGGTGGTGACCATTGCTGAAATCGGCAGCAACATAGAATACCCTACAGTGCAGAAGGAGGCCACTCAGCCCATCGACAGTATATCTTACACAGGCTCTTTCCCCATAACCCCACATATTTACCACATATTTACAGATTTGGATAGGTTAAGTGAGTGGGCGAGGATCTAGCAGATGGAGTATAACATTGACAAGTGTGAGGTTATCCACTTTGGAAGGAATAATAGTAAAATGGACTATTATTTAAATGGTGAAAAATTACAACATGCTACTGTGCAGAGGGACCTGGGGGTCCTTGTGCATGAATCACAGAAACTCAGTTTGCAGGTGCAGCAGGTGATCGAGAAGGCAAATGGAATGTTGGCCTTTATCTCGAAGGGGATGGAGTATAAAAGCAGGGAGGTCTTGCTGCAATTGTACAAGGTACTGGTGAGGCCGCAACTAGAGTACTGTGTGCAATTTTGTTCCCCTTGTTTGCGAAAGGACATATTGGCCTTGGAGGGAGTACAGAGAAGGTTCACCAGGTTGATACCGGAGATGAGGGGTGTAGCTTATGAGGAGAGATTGAGTAGATTGGGCCTGTACCAGTTGGAGTTTAGAAGGCTGAGGGGAGATCTTATAAAGACATATAAGATAATGAAGGGGCTAGACAGGGTAGAGGCAGAGAGATTCTTTCCACTTAGAAAGGAAACAAGAACTAGAGGACACAGCCTCAAAATAAGGGGGAGTCAGTTTAGAACAGAGTTGAGGAGGAACTTCTTCTCTCAGAGGGTAGTGAATCTCTGGAATTCTCTGCCCATTGAAGCAGTGGAGGCTACCTCGTTAAATATGTTTAAGACACAGGTAGATAGATTTCTGATCAATAAGGGAATTAAAGGTTATGGGGAGCGGGCGGGTAAGTGGAACTAAACCACTATCAGATCAGCCATGATCTTATTGAATGGCGGGGCAGGGGGCTAGATGGCCTACTCCTGCTCCTATTTCTTATGTACTTATGTACCCCGCTAATCCCCCTAACCTGCACATCTTGGGACACTAAGGGGCAATTTAGCATGGCCAATCCACCTACCCTGCACATCTTTGGATACTAACAGGTAATGTAGCATGGCCAATCCACCTACCCTGCACATCTTTGGATTTTGGACACCTTTGCTGCCTTCAGCTGGTGGGATGAATTTTTTTTTTAAATGGTGGGGCAAATTTTGTAGGGCAAACTCAGTAGAGCATATTGTTGAGGCTGTGTGTTCTGCCCCGTAGACACCCTCCTCCTTTCAGATAAAAATTCTTCCCACCTGGGCTGCCACTGGGGACCTCCAATTAGCAACTGTCAAGATGCTGACAGCCTGATAGGACCTTCATGTATTGGTTGCCCACCTCTTCGTGGCAAGTAATTCCGGGGATGGCGGGACTGATGTACGAGGAGAGATTGACAAGGTTAGGATTATTTCCGTTGGAACTCAGGCAAATGAGAGGGAATCTCATAGAGACTTATAAAATTCTAACAGGACTAGACAGGGTGGATGCAGGGAGGATGTTCCCGATGGTGGGGGAGTCCAGAGCCAGGGATCACAATCTGAGGATTCGAGGTAGACCATTTAGGATGGAGATGAGGAGACATTTCTTCACCCAAAGAGCGGTGAGCCTGTGGAAGTCATTACCACAGCAAGTAGTTGATGTTGGTTTGCAGGTGCAGCAGGTAATTAAGAAGGCAAATGGAATTTTGTCCTTCATTGCTAGAGGGATGGAGTTTTAAAACAGCGAGATTATGTTGCAGCTGTATAAGGTGCTGGTGAGGCCACACCTGGAGCACTGTGTACAGTTTTGGTCTCCTTACTTGAGAAAGGATGTACTGGCATTGGAGGGGGTGCAGAAGAGACTCACTAGGTTGATTCCGGAGTTGAGAGGGTTGTCTTATGAGGAGAGACTGAGTAGACTGGGGCTATACTCATTGGAATTCCAAAGAATGAGGGGAGATCTTATAGAAACATATAAGATTATGAAGGGAATAGATCAGATAGAAGCAGGGAAGTTGTTTCCATTGACAGATGAAACTAGAACTAGGGGGCATTGTCTCAAAATAAGGGGGAACAGATTTAGAACTGAGTTGAGGAAGAACTACTTCACACAAAGGGTTGTGAATCTGTGGAATTCCCTGCCCAGTGAAGCAGTTGAGGCTACCTCATTGAATGTTTTAAAGGCAAGGATAGATAAATTTTTGAACAGTAAAGGAATTAAGGGTTATGGTGAGCGGGCGGGTAAGTGGAGCTGAGTCCCCGAAAAAATCAGCCATGATCTTATTGAATGGCGGAGCAGGCTAGAGGGGCTAGTTGGCCTAATCCTGCTTCTAGTTCTTATGTTCTTAAAACATTGAATGTATTCAAGAGGCGCTAAATTTAGCACTTGGGGCAAATGGAATCAAAGGGGAGAAAGCAGGATTAAGCTATTGAGTTGGATGATCGGCCATGATCGTGATGACTGTCAGGAGCAGGCTCGAAGGGCCGAATGGCCTCCTCCTGCTCCCATCTTCTATGTTTCTATGTAGTCTGCCTGAATTTGGTCTGACCGTAGGTAAAATCTCCCAATGGTGCCATATTTTAGAGACCCGCTTGCCGCAGCTCACTGTGATTTCATTGCCCACCCGATCTCCCCCGCACCTAACCTCCTGGGAGCCAGAAACATCCTTTCTCAGAATCCACAAAAACCTACAGGCTTGAGGTGGTTTTGAGAGTGAAGATGCTGAAAGCTTCATCAACACAGATTGCAGCCGAGAAAAATCTTTGGAGCGATTTTCTTTTGACCCCAGACAGAAATGCACTTGCTTCAGATCTGGAGCAGCAGGAGAACTGACCCCAAGTCCACCAGATAGATTAGCTTCCCAATGGGCATGCCACGGTGTGCTATTGTGACGGAGATAGGGTCAAAGCAGAGGATAGAGGAAAGGAGACTGAACTAATAGGGGAGGCGATGGCCTAGTGGTTTCTAGTGCAAGATTTTTGACTCAGAAACTCAGCTAATGTTCTGGGGATCTGGGTTCGAATCCCACCATGGCAGATGGTGGATTTGAATTCCATTTAAAAAATCCTGGAATTAAGAATCTACTGATGACCATGAAACCATTGTCAATTGTCGGAAAAACTCAACTGGTTCACTAATGTCCATCCTTACCTGGTCTGGCCTACATGTGACTCCAGAGCCACAGCAATGTGGTTGACTCTCAACTGCCCTCAGGCAATTAGGGATGGGCAATAAATGCTGGCCAGCCAGTGACGCCCATGTTCCACAAATGAACAAAATAAATAAATGCATAACTAATCCCTTCCCCAAACATTACATAGATCAATACTGAGATGTGCTTATTTGTAGAATCATAGAATCCCTACAGTCTATGTGGAGTTTGCACGTTCTCCCCATGTTTGCATGGGTTTCCTCCAGATGCCCTGATTTCCTTCCACAGTCCAAAGATGTAAGGGTTAGGCTGATTGGCCATGCTAAATTCATAGACTTTTAGAATCCCTACAGTGCAGAAGGAGGCAATTTGGCCCATAACCTCATGTTTTTACCCTGCTGATCCCCCAACTTTTATACCTTGGGACACTAAGGGTCAATTTAGCAGAGCCAATCGACCAAACCTGCACACCTTTGGTGTGTGGGAGGAAACTGGAGCACCCAGAGGAAATCAGGTGCTTGCAGACATGGGAAGAACATGCAAACTCCACTCAGACAGTCACCCGAGGCGGAATTGAACCTGGGTCCCCAGCGCTGTGAAGCATCAGTGCTAATCACTGTGCCATCATGATTTTCATCAGAGAGGCAGCAGTCTCTAATCAGTCAGCTCGGATTGTAGCTGTGAAGGACGCAGCCACGTTCAACTTTTATGACTCTTGAGCACATTTCAAACAATCATGGGCATCGGCGCATTATCACTCAGGGTGCCATCCAGCCTTATATCTGTCAGGTGACCAATGGACCTTGTTGCAAAGCTGTGCGACTGATCCGATTTGGCATCACAGCAAGGTCGGACCATCCATTTCGATAACATTCCTGTCTGCCCCAAGGCCCAGATACAAAATGTGGCATTTGTACTAATCCCTTCTATGTTTACCAGTTACCGTTGGTCATCTGGGTTCCTATGCTGACCCTGCCATCTATCTAAGTGACAGCATTAGTTAGGGCAACAGCACTCCTGCCTCAGAGGGTTCAGAGGGTTAAATTCTACTCCAGACATTTGATTGCACTGTTGGAAGTGTGGCTCTGTGGATAAGACACTAAATTGAGATCCAGAACAAACTTTTTAATCATCTTAAAATCCTCAAGCTAGATCACCACCTATTCTCAAGGAAATTCAAGCCTTGTCTATGTAACCTGTGCTCTTTAATTCATCTTTTTAAACTCAGTGTCTTTCTGGTGAATCTGCACATCATCCCAAGATCAATAAGAACATAGAACATAGAAAGCCACAGCACAAACAGGCCCTTCGGCCCACAAGTTGCGCTGATCATATCCCTACCTCTAGGCCTATCTATAGCCCTCAATCCCATTAAATCCCATGTACTCATCCAGAAGTCTCTTAAAAGACCCCAACGAGTTTGCCTCCACCACCACCGACGTCAGCCGATTCCACTCACCCACCACCCTCTGAGTGAAAAACTTACCCCTGACATCTCCTCTGTACCTACCCCCCAGCACCTTAAACCTGTGTCCTCTCGTAGCAACCATTTCAGCCCTTGGAAATAGCCTCTGAGAGTCTACCCTATCCAGACCTCTCAACATCTTGTAAACCTCTATCAGGTCACCTCTCATCCTTCGTCTCTCCAGGGAGAAAAGACCAAGCTCCCTCAACCTATCCTCATAAGGCATGCCCCTTTGTGTGGTACCTGTGCTGATCCGTTTGCTGCTCTCTCTTTATCCCTCTCTTTGCTTTTCTCTCTCCCTCTGATTTATTTTCCCCCTTTTCTTTTACCATCTTTTTACTGTCTGTTTTTTTTACCCTGTTTTTGTGTGTTCTATTTCTCTCCATTTTCTGTTTTTTTCTCTGTTCTTTTTCTCGACCTCTTTCTTTCCCTCCTCTTCAGTTCTTTCTCTCTCTATTCTTTCTGTTCTTTTTCCCCATTCTTTCCGTTTTCTCTGTTCTTTTTCTCCCTCTTCTTTCTACGCTTTTTTTGTTTTATCCTTTTCCTTCCCCCTCTTCTTTCCTCTGATCTTTGTCTTTCTATTATTTTTCTCTCTATTCCTTCTGTTCTTTTTCGCTGATCATTCTGTTTATTTTTCTCTGTAGTCTGTTTTTCTCTTTCCTTCTCCCTTTCTCTATTATTTTTCTCTCTATTTCTATCATTTTCTCTCTATTCTTATTTTTCTCTTTATTTTCTACTCTTTCTCTCTGTTTTTCTCTATTCTTTCTGTTTTCTCTCCCTTTTTCCTCTATTCTTTTTAATATTGCTTTTCTCTGTCTCTCTCTCCTGTTTTTCTCTCTCTCAGTCTCTCTATCCTCTCTCTCTCTATTCTCCCTCTCTCAGTCTCTCTATCCTCTCTCTCTCTATTCTCCCTCTCTCAGTCTCTCTATCCTCTCTCTCTCTATTCTCCCTCTCTCAGTCTCTCTATCCTCTCTCTCTCTATTCTCCCTCTCTCAGTCTCTCTATCCTCTCTCTCTCTATTCTCCCTCTCTCAGTCTCTCTATCCTCTCTCTCTCTATTCTCCCTCTCTCAGTCTCTCTATCCTCTCTCTATTCTCCCTCTCTCAGTCTCTCTATCCTCTCTCTCTCTATTCTCCCTCTCTCAGTCTCTCTATCCTCTCTCTCTCTATTCTCCCTCTCTCAGTCTCTCTATCCTCTCTCTCTCTATTCTCCCTCTCTCAGTCTCTCTATCCTCTCTCTCTCTATTCTCCCTCTCTCAGTCTCTCTATCCTCTCTCTCTCTATTCTCCCTCTCTCAGTCTCTCTATCCTCTCTCTCTCTATTCTCCCTCTCTCAGTCTCTCTATCCTCTCTCTCTCTATTCTCCCTCTCTCAGTCTCTCTATCCTCTCTCTATTCTCCCTCTCTCAGTCTCTCTATCCTCTCTCTCTCTATTCTCCCTCTCTCAGTCTCTCTATCCTCTCTCTCTCTATTCTCCCTCTCTCAGTCTCTCTATCCTCTCTCTCTCTATTCTCCCTCTCTCAGTCTCTCTATCCTCTCTCTCTCTATTCTCCCTCTCTCAGTCTCTCTATCCTCTCTCTCTCTATTCTCCCTCTCTCAGTCTCTCTATCCTCTCTCTAT
This sequence comes from Mustelus asterias, assembly GCF_964213995.1. Taxonomy (NCBI): domain Eukaryota; kingdom Metazoa; phylum Chordata; class Chondrichthyes; order Carcharhiniformes; family Triakidae; genus Mustelus; species Mustelus asterias. The sequence continues at coordinate 5,826,878 of NC_135818.1, read as the reverse complement.
TCTCCCTCTCTCAGTCTCTCTATCCTCTCTCTCTCTATTCTCCCTCTCTCAGTCTCTCTATCCTCTCTCTCTCTATTCTCCCTCTCTCAGTCTCTCTATCCTCTCTCTCTCTATTCTCCCTCTCTCAGTCTCTCTATCCTCTCTCTATTCTCCCTCTCTCAATCCTCTCTCTCTCTATTCTCCCTCTCTCAGTCTCTCTATCCTCTCTCTCTCTATTCTCCCTCTCTCAGTCTCTCTATCCTCTCTCTCTCTATTCTCCCTCTCTCAGTCTCTCTATCCTCTCTCTCTCTATTCTCCCTCTCTCAGTCTCTCTATCCTCTCTCTCTCTATTCTCCCTCTCTCAGTCTCTCTATCCTCTCTCTCTCTATTCTCCCTCTCTCAGTCTCTCTATCCTCTCTCTCTCTATTCTCCCTCTCAGTCTCTCTATCCTCTCTCTCTCTATTCTCCCTCTCTCAGTCTCTCTATCCTCTCTCTCTCTATTCTCCCTCTCTCAGTCTCTCTATCCTCTCTCTCTCTATTCTCCCTCTCTCAGTCTCTCTATCCTCTCTCTCTCTATTCTCCCTCTCTCAGTCTCTCTATCCTCTCTCTCTCTATTCTCCCTCTCAGTCTCTCTATCCTCTCTCTCTCTATTCTCCCTCTCTCAGTCTCTCTATCCTCTCTCTCTCTATTCTCCCTCTCTCAGTCTCTCTATCCTCTCTCTCTCTATTCTCCCTCTCTCAGTCTCTCTATCCTCTCTCTCTCTATTCTCCCTCTCTCAGTCTCTCTATCCTCTCTCTCTCTATTCTCCCTCTCTCAGTCTCTCTATCCTCTCTCTCTCTATTCTCCCTCTCTCAGTCTCTCTATCCTCTCTCTCTCTATTCTCCCTCTCTCAGTCTCTCTATCCTCTCTCTCTCTATTCTCCCTCTCAGTCTCTCTATCCTCTCTCTCTCTATTCTCCCTCTCTCAGTCTCTCTATCCTCTCTCTCTCTATTCTCCCTCTCTCAGTCTCTCTATCCTCTCTCTCTCTATTCTCCCTCTCTCAGTCTCTCTATCCTCTCTCTCTCTATTCTCCCTCTCTCAGTCTCTCTATCCTCTCTCTCTCTATTCTCCCTCTCTCAGTCTCTCTATCCTCTCTCTCTCTATTCTCCCTCTCTCAGTCTCTCTATCCTCTCTCTCTCTATTCTCCCTCTCTCAGTCTCTCTATCCTCTCTCTCTCTATTCTCCCTCTCTCAGTCTCTCTATCCTCTCTCTCTCTATTCTCCCTCTCTCAGTCTCTCTATCCTCTCTCTCTCTATTCTCCCTCTCTCAGTCTCTCTATCCTCTCTCTCTCTATTCTCCCTCTCTCAGTCTCTCTATCCTCTCTCTCTCTATTCTCCCTCTCTCAGTCTCTCTATCCTCTCTCTCTCTATTCTCCCTCTCTCAGTCTCTCTATCCTCTCTCTCTCTATTCTCCCTCTCTCAGTCTCTCTATCCTCTCTCTCTCTATTCTCCCTCTCTCAGTCTCTCTATCCTCCCCCCTCTCTCTCTCTCAGTCTCTGAGTGCGGGCGGATGGAGCTCCCGGGGCGGATGGAGTGGGAGCGGAGCCGGGGGCGCCGGGGCGGGAGAGGCCGCTGCCGCCCGCGGGCCCGGGGCTGGCGGGGCTCCGGGGAGAGGCCGCCCGAGCGGGAGCGGGAGCGGGGAGGAGGCCGCGGCTGGAGGGGGGCCCGAGGCCGAGGAGAGGTTCCGGGCTCGGGCCGGCGGCAGGAGCGGCAGCAGCAGCAGGTACCGAGCGGGGCCTCGGGGAGCGGGGAGCGGGGCCTCGGGCTGGAGTAACCCGGGCCCCGGGCGGGGAGCGGGGGTTTGCAGGGTGTCAATGAGGTGGAATCCGGGCGCAGATTGTGATTAATTATCAATTGTTTATTTATGTCTTCATCACAATTCAGCACCGAGATTAACCAATTATCCATTCCAGCTATTGCTCTGTCTATCTTTCTACCTCTCTACCTATCACACTCTATCGTGCTCCCTATCGCCCTCTCTCTTTATCACCCTCTCTCTCTCTATTGCGCGCTCTCTCTATCGCACTCTCTATCTATTGCTCTCTCTCTGTATCTATCTATCAATTTATCTATCGATCGCGCTCTCTCTCTATCTATATCTATCTATCTGCATCTCTGTTTCTCTGTGTCTCTGATTCTCTGTCTTTGATTCTCTGTCTCTCTATCGCTCTCTCTCTCTCTGTATCTATCAATTTATCTATCGCTCTCTCTCTATCTATCGATCGCTCTCTCTATCTATATATTTATCTATCTGCATCTCTGTTTCTCTTTGTCCCTGTCTCTGTCTGTCTGTCTCTCTATCTCTCTCTGCTTCTCTGTCTCTCTCTTTGCCTCTGCCTCTCTGTCCGCCTTTCTGTCTCGCTCTGCTTCTCTGCCTCTGTCTCTCTCTCTCTCTGTCTCGCTCTCTCTCTCTCTCTATCTCTACCTCTACCTGTCTCGCTTTCTCACTCTCTGACCCAGCCACATAAGGAGAAATTAGCTTGGATAAATAAAAGCTAATTAGTCAGAGAGGATCGGTGTGAAGAAGCATTTTAAAGGAGGAAAATGAGGCTGAGCACCTGAGGGGGGAATTCCAGGATTCAGGCAGGGAAAGGCACAGCAGCCAAGGATGGAGTGATTAAAATTGGGGTTTGCACAAGAGACCAGAATCAGATAAGCAGAAAGTGTTTGGAGTAGAAATTTTGTACTGAATAATGTGCTTATCCACGAATTGCTAAAAGTTAGTGTTGCAATTTCAGCAAGTAATTAGAAGCTAAATTAAATATTGGCCGCTCTAAAAAGGGGATGGAATATAAAAATAGGGAAGTCTTGGTACAGTTCTACAGGGAGTACCTGACTCCTACATGATGACGCCAACAAGTTCCATCCCACCATCAGACTCACCATGGACTACTCTCCAGAATTGGTTGTATTCTTGGACACACGCATCTCCATCAAGGACGGTCACCTCAGCACCTCACTGTACCGCAAGCCCACGGATAACTTCACGATGCTCCACTTCTCCAGCTTCCACCCTAAACACGTTAAAGAAGCCATCCCCTACGGACAAGCCCTCCATATACACAGGATCTGCTCAGATGAGGAGGAACGCAACAGACACCTACAAATGCTGAAAGATGCCCTCGTGAGAATGGGAGATGGCGCTCGACTCATCGATGGACAGTTTCGACACACCACAGCAAAAAACCGCACTGACCTCCTTAGAAGACGGCACACGGCGGACAGAGTACCCTTCGTCGTCCAGTACTTCCTCGGAGCGAGGAAACTATGACATCTTCATCTTCTTCGGAGCATTCAACATGTCATCGATGAAGACGAACATCTCGCCAAGGCCACACCCCCACTATTTTCCTCAAACAGACCATTGTCTGCAGCAAACTACCCAGCCTTCAGGAGAACAGTGACCACGACACCCCACAACCCTGCCACAGCAACCTCTGCAAGACATGCCGGATCATTGACATGGATGCCATCATCTCACGTGAGAACACCATCCACCAGGTACACAGTACATACTCATGTGACTAGGTCAATGTTGTCTACCTGATGTGCTGCTGGAAAGGATGTCCTGAGGCATGGCACATTGGCGAGACTATGCAGACGCTGCGACAACGGATGAATGGACACCGTGCAACAATCGCCAGGCAGGAGTGTTCCCTTCCTGTCGGAGAACTCTTAAGCAGTCAAGGGCATTCAGCCTCTGATCTTCGAGTAAGTGTTCTCCAAAGCGGCCTTCAAGACACAGGACAACGCAGAATCGCCGAGCAGAAACTGATAGCCAAGTTCCACACACATGAGGATCTTGGGTTCATGTCACACTACATGTAACCCCCACCATTTGGCCTGGGCTTGCAAAATCTCACTAACTGTCCTGGCTTGAGGCAAATCACACCTCTTTAACCTGCGATTATCCCTCTCTCCACTCGCACTTCCGTACCTGTAAAGACTCACATTCCAACCATTACCTTGCAATTGTGTCTCTGTCTATATATGCCTTGTTTGTGAACCCGCCTCTCCACTCACCCGATGAAGGGGCAGTGCTCCGAAAGCTCGTGATTCCAAATAAACCTGTTGGACTTTAACCTGGTGTTGTGAGACTTCTTACAGTATCTGTGGAGAGTGAAAGAGAGTTAACATGTCAAGTCCAATATGATTTCTGAACTTCAGACCTCAAGTCACATGCAATCAAAACATGAACTCTGTTCCTATCTCCACAGACCGTGCCAGACCTGCTGAGTATTTACACTTTGTTTTTATTCCTTGAGTATTGTGTACAATTTTGGTCTCCTCATTTAAGGAAGGATTTAGTGTGTAAAAGTCGACCCCATGACCTTTGGTCTAAAACAAACCTTTAATTTCTCATCTACCGCATGCAAAAGTTGACCTGAGATTTTTCAAGGATCAAAGCCGCAAAATTTCAGAACCAAAGTATCATCCTGGAACTGTTAATGATTCAATTTCATCGTAAAGGTATGAATACTACTGGAAATGAATACTGGCAAATGATTGCTTAGAATAGAATAGAATAAAATAGAATCATACAACATAGAAGGAGGCTATTCGGCCCATCGAGTCTGCACCCACCACAATCCCACCCAAGCCCTATCCTCGTAACCCCACATATTTACCCTGCTAATCCCCCTGACACTATGGGGCAATTTACCATGGTCAGTCATCCTATCCCGCACATCTTTGGAATGTGGGAGGAAATCGGAGCACCCGGAGGAAACCCATGCAGACACGGGGAGAATGTGCAAACTCCACACAGACAGTGATCCAAGCTGGGAATCGAACTACTGTGCCACCGTGCCGTGCTTGAAACATTTATTCTTTTAAGTTTTGATTTTTTTTATTCAGACGATTTAAAGTGGTCAGATTGTGAATTGTAATTAACATGAATTCTTTACTGTTGTTGGTTTACACTTTATTCCGTTCATTGCAATAATCTTTTTAGGATTTAATTTGTGCCCAAATCTAGTACCGATGTCAACCTCTCAAATGTGTTATTTGTGTCAAGGTGGCATGGTGGCACAGTGGTTAGCACTGCTGCCTCACAGCGCCAGGGACCTGGGTTCAATTCCCGGCTTGAGTCACTCTGTGTGGAGTTTGCACATTCTCCCCGTGTCTGTGTGGGTCTCCTCCGGGTGCTACGGTTTCCTCCCACGCTCCAAAGGTATGGAGGTAGGTAGCTTGGCCATGCTAAATTTGCCCCTTAGTGTCCAAAGATGTGTAGGTTAGGGAGATTAGTGGGATAAATGCATGGGGTCATGAGGATAGGGCAGGGTGTGGGCCTGGTAAGATGTCGAGTTGGTGCAGGCTCGATGAGCCAAATGGGATTCCATGATGATTAATGGCCGCCATTTTTATAGGGGGACAATGTTTGACGTGAACCCAACTTATTTACTTCTAAGAACTATGTACCACATATCAAAATAAAGCAGCCGTCTGTACTTTGCAAAATCATATTTAGTTCTACAGCATTGTCAATTCATCGATCCTTCTTAAACTGAAGAGATTTAAGAATGTCAGAATATGCAGATGTTTCAAGGCAGGATTCTGCCCCTCTGCTTAACCGCTGAATTAGTGAGCTGACAAACTAAGAGCAGTAACCTAGTTAGAAAGCAAAATGAGTTGGCGGTGAGCTGGGTAAACTGATGTGTAAACCGGTGCACACGCGCAGATGGGAATCGGCAGCCATCTTGCACGGCCATATTGAGTTATAGAATCCTACAGTGCAGAAGGAGGTCGTTCGGCCCATCGAATCTGCACCGACTGCAATCCCACCCCGGCCCTATCCCCGTACCCCACCTATTTACCCTGCTAATCTCCCTGACACGAAGGGGCAATTGAGCATTGTCAATCAACCTAACCTGCACATTGAATCATAGAATCCCTACAGTGCAGAACGAGGCCACTTGGCCCATCGAGCCTGCACCGACAACAATCCCACCCAGGCCCTAACCCCATAACCCCATACATTTACCCTAGTTAGTCCCCCTGACACTAAGGGGCAATTTAGCGTGGTCAATCCACCTAACCCACACACCTTTGGTCTGTGGGATGAAAACGGAGCACCAGGAAACCCACGCAGACATGGAGAGAATGTGCAAACTCCACACAGACAGTGACCCCAGCTGGGATTTGAACCTGGGTCCCTGGCACTGTGAGGCAGCACTGTTAACCACTGTGCCATCATGCCACCCTTTGGAGTTGGCAGGGGACACAGTGAAATTTAAATCTATTGTCTGCGATGGAACTGCCTCTGCCTATAACGGGCGGTGGACCACATTCTGGAGCCACTACTCAAGATGGATTCCTTCCCCTTTGTATCGACACAATGTTCTGCACACCCTCGGGATACCCCACTGCGAGTGGATTACTGTAAAACTCTAGCCCCTGTTGATTTGCAGCGGAGCAGAAACACAGACACAATCTGCACAGGAAAACTGCAGGTGCCTCATGCAATATAGATGCAGAGAAAAGCTGCCAGTCGCGGCCCTCCCAGCAATCATTCTTAATTTCCCCAACTTGAAGCAGGTGTCCGCACAAGGAAGAATTTCTGTGAAACTTAAGTTAGCTGTGTTGAACAGCCTCAGATCTATCATCTCCATTTTCACACTATTCACTCCCAATAAATTACATTCCACAAATGTCAAGTCCAAGGCTCTAAACCCGTCGGTATTGGGGGACTGGTGGGGCAGGGACGGGATGGTGGGGGAGAAGGGTGGTATTGGCTGGACAGTCCTCATGCATCAGATTGGTATCAGCAGGGTTTTCATCCCTTTTCCGGCAGAAGTGGATTATGAAGTTGAATGAGATTATGCTTCTTTCATATGTATGTTTTTGCACAGTCAAGGAAATAGTCACAAGAGGTCTTGGTGGAATACAAAAGTGTGTTGCATGTCCAAAGATGTGCAGGTTAGGTGGATTGGCCATGCTAAATTGCCCCTTAGTGTCCAAAGATGTGCAGGTTAGGGGGATTGGCCATGCTAAATTGCCCCTTAGTGTCCAAAGATGTGCAGGTTAGGGGGATTGGCCATGCTAAATTGCCCCTTGGTGTCCAAAGATGTGTAGGGTTAGGTGCATGTGGTAAATGTGTGAGGTTATGGGGATAGGGCAGAGGGAAGGGTCTGAGTGGGATGTTCTATGGTTCCATTCTATATTGGATATTGATGGGGAACGCTATAAGGATTAGGTCTTCCAAGGATGTTTTGTTTTAACACTTATGTCTCTTTAATTTGAAAGGATGAAGATGATGTGGACATAAAGGAAGATTATGATCAACCAAATGAATTTTCTAGAAGACAAATAGTTTCAAACTGGGATAGATACAAAACTGAAGAAAAGGAACAGGAAGATAGCGATGAACCTCCGCGAGGTACAGATTACAATGTGCTGCTGAGCTCTGCAGGTAGGGTTCCTATGTTCTTCAAATGTACAAAATAGATTCAAGTGCATAACAAATTTCAAACTTTAAATAGTAAATCTTTTTGAGTTACTTTGGAATGCAATGTTGCTTTTTAATGCCGGACATTAGTGGTGAAAGGTACATTAGCCGAGGCAACTTCACTTCCTCAAATCTAAGGAACTTCAGCATATCTGGCATACAACTGGTTTAACCATCCATTGCCATATCTGGCTGGACTACAACAAACAGACCTCACTGTCCCCTGCAAAACTGCTCACTGTAGGATAATCGTGAAAATAACCCTTGGCTTCTTGATTGAATTTATCTCTGTTTAAAAGTTTGAAGTTTATTTATTAGTGTCACCAATAGGCTTACATTAACACTGCAATGAAGTTACTGTGAAAATCCCCTAGTCGCCACACTCCGGCGCCTGTTCGGGTACACTGAGGGAGAATTTAGCTCTGTAAAGACTTCTCTGTAGCTCCTGCAACACTCACCTACTTCAAAGACTTTTCTGCCCATCACACAAATGAGTAATGTGGTACTTGAATTTCAGTGCATGTGGGATGCCAGGTATGTAGGCTTTACACCCTAAAGATTGGCGGATTGTAACTAACAGTCTGTCCCTTCCACTATTCGCAATGGGCAAGGTGCAAACCATACCCAACCAACCGCTGCTTGCAAAACTGAAAACATTAGATGTGATTCTGCACTTGGGCAGCCTTTGCTAAATAACCGTCAGCATGCTACAAATTACACTGACAACCATTTTAAGATTGTCAGATGGGCTCACAGTGTGGTGCCTTTGCGGGTATTGTAAGCTACCGATATTAACACACAGGGCCCTTCTGATGAAGGAGCAGTGCTCCGAAAGCTCATGATACCAAATAAACCTGTTCGACTTTAACCCGGCTGTGAGACTTCTTACTGAGTAGAGAGAAATTGGGTGGGATTTTCCAGCTGTCCCCGCCGGCAGGATCTTTTGGTTCCGCTGACTAGCGTTGCCGCGGGTTCCCCGGCAGCAGAGGGTGCAAACGACGGGAAGTGGGGAAAAAAGTCCCATCGATGTTTCTGAAGCTTTTTATCTTGCACTCATCAGGACAAATGCAAGAATGCCAAATTTCAAACTATCATTCTTGCGTTTGCCTTGATGGGTGTAAGACGAAACGCTTCAATCAGCAACTTGCCTCCCTTTCCAGCAATATTCAAGCAGCGTGTTGGGCCTCATTGCTATTTTACCTCTCAAGTTCCAGTTTTGTAAATCCCTGGCCAAATTTGAGGCTGGTACTGGTTGGTATCAGTGCCTTGTACTTCCAGGACCTTGACAGAAATTGAAGATCACTATAACTAACATGTTTTCAGTGTAAAGGAAGTATTGCATTTACAATAAAATTGAAGCCCAAAATTATTTCAAAACCAGTTAGCCTCTTTATAGCTACCATAATAGTAAATTATTGTAGGTATAAAAAGGCTAACTGATTTTAAAATAATTTGGTGCTTCAATTTTATTGTAACACTTGTTATATTTTCCTGTTATTTTCTTTATATTAAATGATGTGCACAGCAATAAAACAGAGATTTGATGTTGTACTCTCCAATGTAAGACCAAAAGTAGTTGAAGTATGAATAAAGCTAATGGCAAGGCTGGCACCTCAGAAATCAAAGTCATAGATTGTGAAGAACTGTCCATGTTTAATTTAAAATTTATTTATTAGTGTCACAAGTAGGCTGCATTAACACTGCAATGAAGTTATTGTGAAAATAGAAGTTAAAGTTTATTTATTAGTCACAAGTAGGCTGACATTCACACTGTAATGAAGTTCCTGTGAAAATACTCTAGTCGCCACACTCCGGCACCTGTTCGGGTACACTGAGGGAGAATTTAGCATGGCCAATCCACCTAACCAGCACGTCTTTCGGAATGTGGGAGGAAACCGGAGGAAACCCACATAGATGCAGGGAGAATTTAAGATCAAAAGGCCAGAAAAAGATCAACTTGCAATTTACTAATGAGCTAGCATTATATTAAATTTAAATTCTTGATTAAGTGTCGACTACGTGATCATTTTAATATTGTATTTATTGTAGCGTACAACTACACATAAAAAAGTTTGCATGTAAGAATTTGCAGTTGTCACATCTTCACAATGTCCCAGAGTGTTATACAATATCGGATTACCTTCAAAGTTGGGTCACTGTTTTTGATTGGTATATGTGGCAGGCAGTATGGACACAACAAGGTCACTCCTGCAAACGAATGGCTATCCAGATAATCTACCTCTGGCAATCATAGTTGAGGAAGGAATGTTGGCCATGACACTTGGGAAAACGCCCTTCTCTGAAATAGTGTCATGCAATCTTTTGTATACACCAATGCGGCATGGTGGCACAGTGGTTCGCACCGCTGCCTCACAGCGTCAGGGACCCGGTTTGATTCCCAGCTCGGGTCAGTGTCTGTGTGGAATTTGCATGTTCTCCCTGTGACTGCGTGGGTTTCCTCCGGGTGCTCCGATTTCCTCCCACAGTCCAAAGACGTGTGGGTAAGGTGGATTGGCCGTGCTAAGTTGCCCCTTAGTGCCAGGGGACTAGCTAGGGTAAAATGCATGGGGTTATGGGGATAGGGCCTGGGTGGGATTGTGGTCGGTGCAAACTCGATGGGCCGAATGGCCTCCTTCTGCGCTGTAGGATTCTAATGCAGGTCGACAGAGCGTTGGTCTAATGCCCCATCTGAAAAACAGCACCCCTAACCATGCAGCACCCTCCATCAATGGTATTTGAAATCTGCTGCAAACCCCAGACCTGATTAAGGAGCTAGTGCTGAAAATCCAAGGTTGAACTAGTCGGGTGGTAGTGTATGCTCGACTTCTTTATAATGATCAACACTCATGAGATAAATAAGTTACCCTTTACCCCAAAATTAAATGGTTCGATGCTATATTAGCATTTTACATCAATTCATTCTTGTTAAGTTGTTTTGGCTTCCTGCTGATTTGGGAAAAATATCTATTATGGGGAGACAAAGTGCTGGAAATTGCCGGACCGGCAGCCACATCTTTTACGTCAGTCTTGCTGCGTCATTCATTCTCTCCCTGTTACTATTGCTTGCCTTCCTCCCATGTTCTCCACATGGATCTTTCTTCCTCCTGCTCAATCAATCTGCTGATGACCCCATGCTAGTTCTTCATTCCTGCCTGTTGGATTGCAAGCATAACTTTTCAGACTTTCGGAATTTTTAAGCAAATGTATACTTTGTGTGATAAATGAAGAGATGGGCAGGGTAATGCCGCGCCACTATCACAGCCTCCCATCCATTGACTCCGCCGACACTTCCCGCTGCATCGGCAAAGCAGTCAGCATAATTAAGGACCCCATGCACCCCGGACATTCTCTCTTCCACCTTCTTCCGTCGGGAAGAAGATTCAAAAGTCTGAGGTCATGCACCAACTGACTCAAGAACAGCTTCTTCCCTGCTGCCATCAGCCTTTTGAATGGACCTACCTTGCATTAAGTTGATCTTTCTCTACACCCTAGCTATGACTGTAACACTACATTCTGCACTTTCTCGTTTCCTTCTCTATGAATGGTATGCTTTGCCTGTATAGTGCGCAAGAAACAATACTTTTCACTATGTTAATACATGTGACAATAATAAATCAAATCAATAAAGAAATTTGCCCTTTTTGGTGCTTACTGAATGCATTTAATTTGTTTCCTTTGTAAGCATTTGCTTTCTGACTGTAACAGATTTTAACTCTGCACTTGTATAGCTTTGAACTACTTTGCACAGGCACCATATATGGAATGGTACATAGAGCACAGCATGGGATGATTGTATAGTGGGTCCACCACCAATTACGGCTGTTTTAAGATAGTAGTGATACGTGGTACTTGACTGCTCGGAAGAATTGCAAATTAAACTGTGTGTAGTCTCTGGTGCTTCACAAAGAATAATTATTTGCAAAACCTGTACAAGGCAGATAGTTATACAGCATAGACAGAAGCTGTTTGACCTGTTTTGCTTGTGCAGACCTTTTGAACAAGCTGTCCAGTTTGTCATCACATTCCTGCCTCTTCCCAATTACCTGCAAATTAACCTGTTCCACTGATATATCCCAATTGCCTTCTGGAAGATCCAGTGGGACCTGTTTCCACCGCCCTTTTGGTTCATGCATTCTACGTCATTGCAAGTCTCTGCACTCATCCTATATTTAAATTAGGCTGTAACCTCAATTTCACACAGGTTAAGATTTTTCAAGCATTTGGAATCTAAATGTTATCTAGTTGCACTTTAAGTTAATCAGCGTTAAAGGTTAATAACTAGGAGTCAAGTTACAACCTTAAACCCATCTAAGCCCTGTTCAGTGTAGAAAAAAAATAGATTTCTCCTTATAGAATCATAGAAACCCTACAATTCAGAAAGAGGCCATTTGGCCCATCGAGTCTGTACCGACCACAATCCCACCCAGGCCCTGCCCCCATATCCCTACATATTTACCCACTAATCCCTCTAACCTACCCATCTCAGGACACTAAGAGGCAATTTTAGCATGGCCAATCAACCTAACCCGCACATCTTTGGACTGTGGGAGGGAAACAGGAGCACCCGGAGGAAACCCACGCAGACACGAGGAGAATGTGCAAACTCCACACAGACAGTGACCCGAGCCGGGATTCGAACCCAGGTCCCTGGTGCTGTGAAGCAGCAGTGCTAACCACTGTGCTATCGTGCCGCCCCTCTATTTAACTTTCCTCTATTGCCAATTATTTAAAATCTATAAGTCACGGTTCCCAACCCACTTCCCGAGGGCAATCTCATAATGGCCAAAGGACTGAGGAGTGATTTTATGTCGGGGGGCTGGCATGCAGGTATGTATAACTGGAGGAGGAGATTACAGAGATAGGGGACAACCTGACAGTTGATTCTTTTGCAGTGTGCAAAGTCAGCGGCTGGGATTGTGGAACTTTCGTGTGTGTGTGAGAGAGAGGACAGAGACTTTAGCATTCGTAACTATTGGTAGGTGGTGTAGATTGGGGGTCCATTGTTGGGTCAGTGCAGATATCAAACTTAAAGTGACAGACTTGGTAGAATCGCAGCAGTACAAGGGGGAGAGAGACAGGGTGGAAATGGGCAATGTTTAAGAAAACATTATAAAATCATTGTCTTTAACCCGATTCATTCTTTTCATTGTTCACATATGGAGCTTGTACAGAACACGTACCAGTCCAGAGAAGATGATTCTTAAAATGTGAACATTATCTTTCTATTTTGCACTCTGTTAAATTAGTGTAACCATTACCCCGCCCCTCATTGCTTTCTAAAGTTGCAATACATTCATACATTTGTTGTTAATACATTTAGAATACTCAAAATCCTTGAATTTTCCTCTCTTCAATCTCCATTCCTCTCATGAAGCTAATGACTCAGGTGGGGCTATAATTCAGTAGCTGTTTGTAACCTTCTGGAAGGACAGTAATTAGTCATCATCGTTAAACCTGGGCAATAACATCAGGAATGTATTCTAACTGTGGAGTGCATCTCAGCTGAGCCTAATGATGTACCTCCCACATAGAAACTAGAAGCAGGAGGAGGCCATTCGGCCCTTCGAGCCTGCTCTGCCATTCATCTTAATCTTGGCTGATCATCGAATTCAATACCCTGATCCCCACTTCCTCCCATATCCCTTGATTTCTTTAACCCCAAGAGCTATATCTAATTTCTTATTTTAATTTAATTTCATTTATGTTACTCAATTCTTTTATTTAATTCTTCTTTTATTCTTTTATTTTAACTTATTTAAATAACTTTTATTTAATTTCTTCTTGAAATCAGGCAATGTTTTGGCTTCAACTATTTCCTGTGGTAGTGAATTCCACACATTCACCGCCCTCTGGGTGAAGAAATTTCTCCTCACAGTTCTAAAAGGTTTACCCCTTACCCTCAAACTATGATCCCTAGTTCTAGACTCCCCCATCATTGGGAACATTCTTTCTGAATCTACCCTGTCTAACCCTGTTGGAATTTTCTAAGTTTTGTAACATGTGCCCAGGTACACAGATGGTTCACTGCATTCTATTGGATAAAGTTGACTTCGACGATCATTTTTTTCTCTTGTTACATTCTCAGCATAGATTTGGCTAAGATCAGTTGGTTCAACACAGAGCAGGGACCAAACCTGAAGCTCCATAAGGGTGCATATCTTAATACCAAGCGAACAGCGCAATTGCCACTAAGCTATTGAGAGAAAACACTGGTCTCAATATAAGCTTGTAGTTTTGCACTTTTCAAGTGAAAAACAATAGGCTGGCACGGTGGCACAGTGGGCAGCATTGCTGTCTCACAGCGCCTGGGAACCTAGTTCGATTCCCGGCTTGGATCACTGTCTGTGCGGAGTCTGCACGTTCTCCCCGTGTCTGCGTGGGTTTCCTCCGGGTGCTCCGGTTTCCTCCCACAGTCTGAAAAACCAGCTGGTTAGGTGCATTAGTGCATTGCTAAATTCTCCCTCAGTGTACCCGAACAGGCGCCGGAGTGTGGCGACTGGAGGAAATTCACAGGAACTTCATTGCAGTGTTAATGTAAGCCTTACTTGTGACTAATAAATAAACTTTAACTTACAAAGCTCACTTTGCTTTTTTGGAGTTGATTTGATTTAAATAATCCCACACATTGTTTCCTCATAGAATCCCTACAGTGCAGAAGCAATGTTAAGGATCTTTTAGAAATATCCAACAAGTCTGACCCTTCCCTCTCAAAGCAGCCAGACAATTCTGTTTTCCTCTAGATTTCATATGTGCGATTTGCTGTTTCAATTTAGTACGAGGTGCAGTCAAGCCAGGGATGGACAGTGGAGCTATAGTAGGTAACTTGATCCTGAGGGAGTAGAATGGGCATCGCAATTATTATCTGAGCAGCCAAGCAGAATCAGCACTGAAAGGGAAAGTTATATAAACCAGCTGAATGAGTCAGGGAAAGCATCATGAAGATTTGGTTAGCTTTATTCACTAATATGCAATGCAGCAGCACAAAATGATTTCTGTCTAGTCTGGGATCATTGATTTTTCAGCTACTGCTTTTCCTCCATCACCAAGAGTAAAAATGTTATAGTTTCACAAGGCATTATTGTGTTTAAAAAAAGAATGTCAAAGCAGAATAGGCAAAATTATTGTGAAGTGCAAATCTCCTGTTATGGGCTGATTACCTCTGAAGGCAAGCTTTACACATCTGCACATTAAGTTTTAATGAGAACACGTCACTCCTGTAATAGTTGCTATTCTGATCTTTCTTATGTGTTGCTTCTATATTTCTGTTATCCATATATAGTCTATATTTCCCTCTGCAAATTCGAGAAAAAAATATTTTTTTATGCCCGCAAGCATAACATGGTACGTTGAGATCACAGTGCTTTCCGTACTAAATTAGGTTATATAACTTAAAAACGTGTGGTTAATATTCTGTAATGAGCGTGGTCAACTGAATTGTGAACACAAGATTTTGTTAGCCAGGTCATGTAGAATGGTTAATGTATAGATCAAACGTGCGGTGGGATAACGGTAAAGGTGTGCCTTTCAACTAAATTAATTTTTCTTTCCCAAGCAATTGACCACAGTACAAGTTTGTCTTGGTTTGTGGGGTTTTCCAGTTATTCGTTAGGAATGCAAATAGTGCAAGACATTAAAGGACATTGCCTGGCGAGAGTTTTATTATCTGTCAGTGAAGCAGGACTTGTTAGGGATCAACATACAAACGCAAATATTTTAGAATGGCTATGATACTGTTTAAACAGACCAATATACAACCTACTACTTGGCTAAAAAAAAGTGCATTAAGAATCACTACCCATGCAAGTTAATTTTTGAATAGATTTGTGCCACAAAGAACTTACTTACAAAATAGCAGTATACATGCATACAGCTTCATCTCCACTGACCAGCTTTCTTCAACACACACAGTGCTGGTTTCGAAACGGATTCTGAAGGTAGAAGGCTAAGCATAGGGGTATTGCCGTATCCCATCTGTTATCCTTTTGCCCCACCTCACAAATGTGAAACTCGTATATTAGCAGATTCTCCTTCTTGCAAATGAATTTCTTCCTTAGCTCCTTCTCCTTCATCTTTGCTGTTCACGATGCTGGTTCAGACTTTTCCTCAGATTCTGCACGACAACCTTGACAGCTTTATGAAAAATTAAAAGCTGTCACTTGTGTTTACACCATGAGGCCATAGCAACTGACCCAAAATAATCCAAAGGTTCACAGTGATCTTTTAAAAATACAACTATCACAGCAGCTCCTGTGCTGGGCTTTCCAGTCCCTGCTTGTTCTGTTGGTTACCATTGTCTATTGCAATTATAGTCTGCTGCTGATCATCACATCATGTCAAACCACAGGGCTTTGCTGGAAGTTCACAGCTTTGCATTTTCAGTTTGAATAGGCAGAGCAGGACGGAGATGTGTGTGCATCATGTTCGCTCTTGCAGCCTCTATCGAGTACATTTGTATAACATCGGACATGTGAAAAGATGAAAAGGAATCTTAAAGGGCAAGATGTCTCATAATCTCTCGGGACAATGAGAATGTATGGCATCAAGACCCTGCTGATAATGAGCTGTTCAGTTCAGGCAATGATGGATGCTTTCATACATAATAAACCAATTAATCACTGGGTCTGAGGGATAGCAATGTCTGATAATCAGAGGAGAAACTGATATTATAGCTACTGATTGTTTCTCCATGTTTGTACTCGTAAAGCTCATTCTTAAAGGATTAATTTAAATTGTGCTCAGCTGACCTGACACATTCTGTGTTTTTACATATTTCTCATTTACATTGTTGTAACTCTTAATAAATGTTTCTATTTGATTTTTTTGTTATTGAATTATTAAGATTGGAGCCATTTCCTTGAATATTATGAAGCTCAAACACCATGTGGAATTAATGGAAATAATTTAAGAATGACACCCGGAGTTGTCTCTCGCTGGTTCATCCTTGCTGGGTTAGCTAAAGATTATACCACATTTGACCCCCTCATGCTGAGCTGGATGGTTTTGAGTGTTGAGAGTGGTAGGGATATTTTTCTGAGAAATAATTCTAAAACTGTTATGTGGCCAGCTTTAAAAAATATGTTAAAAGCGGTTGTTTCCTTTTGCGTAGAGATGCGGAGATATTGTGATGCCAGATACAGTTTGGAATCAATTATTGTCTGCTTGTCTGATCATGCACTGGGTTAGTCCCCAGCTATCCGTTGACGATTATCAGAGTCACTTTCATGCTTGAGATACCAATTTGCTGAATTCTTGGTGGGTTTTATGTTATCAGAGTGCATCCAGCGAGAGAGCGAGAGCACACGTTCACTTCTGTTGGTCGCACCCCATAGTGCCATTGACTCTGTGCTGTAAGAGGCATCTTAATCCCATTAAAATGTGAGCCTACAAGTGCGCACAGGAGCTGGTTTCAAAGAATTAAATATGGACTGCTGGTCCCATTTGTGTCCACTGACACATCACTCCACAACGGAGAGAATGTGGCCAGCCCACAACTTTAAATTTGAAAGGAGGGGAGAGTGACACCCAGAGGGCGGCACAGTGGTTAGCACTGCTGCCTCACAGCGCCAGGGACCTGGGTTCGATTCCCGGCTTGGGCCACTGTCTGTGCGGAGTTTGCATGTTCTGCCTGTGTCTGCGTGGGTTTCCTCCGGGTGCCCTGGTTTCCTCCCACATTCTGAAAGACGTGCTGGTTAGGTGCATTGATCCGAATGGGCGTTGGAGTGTGGCGACTAGGGGAATTTCACAGTAACTTCATTGCAGTGTTAATGTAAGCCTACTTGTGACACTGATAAATAAACTTTAAACTTTTAAGAGGTTGTTGAACTTACACAGGAGGCAAAGACCAGAGCAACATGAGAGTGCTTTTAATTCTCCATGCCGTTCCCACTCTTGGGCATGGCCTCATTCACTGTTACAATGAAGCTTAAGGAACAGCACCTCATCTTTCAGTTAGGCACTTCACAGACGTCTGGCAGGGGGGCGGGGGACTTTTCCCGTTCTGCCCGTCACAGGAATCGTAGCAGGTGGAGGGGCGGACCATGCAAAGGTCAGTTGACCTCGGGCAGGGTTTTCCGGTTTTGGGGCACGCACAGCTGGAGAATCTTGGACTCAACATTGATTTCAATAACTTCAGACCACAACCACTGCCCATGTTTTTTTTGGAGCAGATGCGGTTAAATGTTGACATACCGCTCTCCAGTGACCCATTTTTTGTTTCTCTACTTGTCCCATTTCTACCTCCTTTTGCCTTGCACCACCGACCCTCTTTGCCATTAAGTCATGCCTGACTTCCACCTCCTCACTTACCTTCTCTTTAGTTTTCTCCTTCCCCACTCTTCTATGATTTCTATGAGTTCTATGATTTCTATGATTTCTATGATTTCTTGCTGAAGAACTGTTGCATCTGTAATTTCTTCCAGTTTTTTATTCTTTCATGGCATGTAGGTGCCACTGGCAAGGCCTGCATTTGTTGCCCATTCCTAATTGTCCTTGAACTGAGTGGCTTGCATGGACATTTCAAAGGGGCAGTTTCAAGTTTCATGGAGTAGGGGGTAACAGATTGGCATGGACTGAAGATTGGCTCACGAATAGGAAAAAGAGTTGGCATAAATGGGTCTTTTTCTGGTTCATAAGATATAGGAGCAGAATCTGCTCCGCCATTTGATCATTCCCATTTTCTTGCCTTCTCCCCATAACCCTTCAACCCATTGACAACTAAAAATATGTAGTTAGTGGGTATGTAATGAGTGGTGTGCCACAGGGATCAGTGCTGCGGCCCTCAACATTTTACAATTTGTACAAATGGCATGGATGGAAATTTTAAGTTTATTTATTCCTGTCACATGTAGGCTTGCATTAACATTGTAATGAAATTACTGTGAGAATCCTCTAGTCCCCACACTCTGGCGCCTGTTCGGGTACACTGAGGGAGAATTTAGCCTGGCCAATGCACCTAACCAGCACATCTTTCGGACTGTGGGAGGAAACTGGAGCACCCGGAGGAAACCCACGCAGTCACGGGGAGAATGTACAGACTCCGCACAGACAGTGACCCGAGCTGGGAATCGAACCCGGGTCCCTGGCGCTGTGAGGCAGCAGTGCTAACCACTGTGCCGCCTGATAGGTAGGGAAATAAGTTCTGAAGAGTACGTAAGCAGGCTGCAAAACGACATAGCTATGTTAAATGAGTGGGAAAATATCTGGCAAATGTGAAATTGTCTATTTTGACAGGAAGAATAAAAGGAAGCTTATTATCTAAATGGTGAGAGATTGCAGAGCTCTGAGATTCAGAGGGAATGGGTGTGTTGTCTTATGAGGTAAGGTTGGAGAGGTTAGGTTTGTATTCACAGGAGTTTAGAAGAGCAAGAGATGACTTGATTAAAACCTGTCAGATCCTGAGGGATCTTGACAGAGTGAATGTGTTTCCCCTTGTGGAAATACATTCGAATTAGGGGTCATGGTTTAAAAATAAGGGATCGTTCATTTTTTAAATTCATTTGTGGGACACGGGCATCGCTGGTTGGCCAGCATTTATTGCCCAACCCTAGTTGCCCGAGGGCAGTTGAGAGTCAACCACATTGCTGTGGCTCTGGAGTCACATGTAGGCCAGACCAGGTGTGGACGGCAGATTTCCTTCCCCGAAGGACATTAGTGATCCAGATGGGTTTTTCCGACAATCGACAGTGGTTTCATGGGCATCAGTAGATTCTTAATTCCAGATTTTTTTTACTGAATTCAGATTCCACCACCTGCCGTGGCGGGATTCGAACCCACATCCTCAGAACATTAGCTGAGTTTCTGGATTAATAGCCTAGCGATAATACGACTAGGCTATCATAGTGATGGAGATAATTTTTTTCTCTCTTCCTCAAAAGGCAATGGAAGCAGAATCTTAGAATATTTTTCAGGCAAAGTGAGATAGATTCTTAGCCAGGGGGTTGAAAGGTTATCAGGGATAGACAGAAATGTGGGCTTGATCAGATCAACCAAGATCTCATTGAATGGCAGACAGGATCAAGAGTCCGAGTGGCCTTCTCCCACTCCTCATTTGTTTGTCTGTATGTGTGGAGTAACAAGGAAGGACAAATTCAGGAACCAACAGATGAGAGGTGGGGTGGGATGGGGCTAAAGATTTCGGGAGCATTGAAGAAAGTAGTCGGGAAGAGATAGAAAGGTCTGGTTATCTGGTTTGGAGAGCGGGAGGTAAAGTGAGAGAGTGAGTGATGGACATGGAACTGCCAGGGAAAGGAAGAGGAATGCCGAACAACCAGATGAATAGATTTTTGTTTAAAGTTTAAGGTTTATTTATTAGTGTCACAAGTAAGCTTACATTGCAATGAAGTTACTGTGAAAATCCCCTAGTCACCACACTCCGGCGCCTGTTCGGGTACACTGAGGGAGAATTTAGCACGGTCAAAGCACCTAACCAGCACGTCTTTCGGACTGTGGGAGGAAACCGGAGCACCCAGAGGAAACCCATGCAGACAGGGGGAGAATGTGCACACGGACAGTGACCCAAGCTGGAAATTGAACCCAAGTCTCTGGCGCTGTGAGGCAGCAGTGCTAACCACTGTGCCACCGTGCCGCCCCATGCGCTGGGGAGCGATTTAAACGCAATGTGATTGGAAGAGGAATGAGTGACTAACAGGAGGAGCCGGAGAAGAATGATCAACCAGCATTGTGTGACCCCAAGAAAAACGGGAGGAGCTGAAAGAAGAAGAAGATTCAGCTTCAGATTGGCAAGGCAGAAAGGTTTGTTTTTCTATCTTGGGGTAAACAGTTTTTATTATTTTGAGTTATTGCTACCCACCATTTACCATGTTGCTCGGTGTTTGGTATTTTCAGCTGGGTTTACAGAAACACTTTAGATTCTGTGCATTCAGAGCGCTGTCGTCTTGATGCCATATGACACAGATAACCGCTGCAGCTTCCAGCAGTGAGGTGCCAGGAAAGTTCACCATCAAATAGACTAATAGAGATTTTGGATTTGGCAGAATTCATTTTTGAATTCAGTGTCCTGTTGGCTGTGAAAACTGTTCCGTGCAGTGCACAAGTTAACAGAAAACATGGACACTTTCCCTATCCTTCCCATGGGCAGTTCACACCTGTGCTTCAAAACCCCTTCTTATCTATGGGTTGAACCAATTTCCATAGAATCGCTACAGGGCAAAAAGAGGCCACTCGGGCCATCGAGTCTTCACAGACTCTCCTCCAAAAGGGCATCCCACCCAGGCCCACCCCTCCACTTTATCCCCATACTCCTGCGCATTTACTGTGGCTAATCCACCTAACCTACACACCTTTGGAGTGTGAGAAGAAACCAGAGCACCCAGTGGAAACCCACGCCGACGCAGGGAGAATGTGCAAACTCCACACAGACAGTGATCCAGGGGTCCCTGGCGCTGTGAGGCAGCAGTGCTAACCACTGTGCCACCGTGCTCGTGAAAACAGTCAAATTTTATTTTTCCAAGTAGATTTTTATGCGCACATACTTTCTCTTCTTCAAAGTGATTTATTCACTTGAGAGAGGGTGCAAAAAGCTAAAAGGATTGCTGGACATGTTCTGACTTGTCATTTAATGGGAATAAAAATATCGGACATATAAAACCCAGCAACTCTGTGGGATTTAATCAAGGTTGATGGTGAGAATTTCAGATTTTCAGTTTGGCAATATTTTCTGAATATAAATTGCCCAGTACCCCAAGAGCATGTTTGGACACTGTAAATTAGCTTGAAATTCCAACATTATTCTTTCCAGCGTTTGGACATAAGACTGTAAGATGTAGGGGCAGTAATAGGCCTAAAGGCCTTTCGAGCCTGCTTTACTATTCAGTAAGATTAGGGCTGATATGCCCTACTTCAACTCCACCTTCCCACGGAATTCCTGTGTCTCTTCATTCCCTTAACATGCAAGAGGTGAAGCAAGCTTCTTTCACCCGCTGAAACATAATTTTTTCATAAAATTTCTAAAAGAACATTAAGTTAGGAACATAGGAATTTGGAGCAGGATTAGGCAAATTCAGCCCTTCGAGCCTGCTCCGCCATTCAATCAGATCATGGCTGATCTCTCCCTGGGCTCAAATCCACCTCCCCACCTGTTCCCCATATCCCTTTAACCCGTTTTTAAAATTGGAAATAGATCTATCTCCTTGAAACCATTCAACGATTCAAACTCCACCGCGCTATGGAGCAGCGAGTTCCACAAATTCATCACCCTCTGCGGGAAGTAGTTCCTCCTCGCAAATCTATCGCCTCGCAACCTATACCCATGACCTCTTGTTCCAGATTGTCCCATAAGAGGAAACATTTGGTCTACATTTACTTTATCAAATTACAGTTCAAATTTCACACTACAGCCTGAATTTTCCTTCCCAAGTTGGGAATATGGGACAATTCGCAGCTCCGTGAACTCAACCCTGGAAAAAGTGACCCGCATGGTTGGATTTTGGGATGGCGTGAAATGGGAGTTGAGCCTGCCACCCCAGAAGGGGTGGGGGGGGGGGGCGGGGGGGGGGGAGAGAATAAAACCAAAAACAGCCTTCCAGGCCTCACCCCTCCCCCACAAACATCCCTATGCCACCTCATGCCCCCTGCATACCCTTCACCCTGACTTATGTCCCTCTAACCACCCCCATGGCCTCTCACGTTCTCTATCCCCCCTTCCCACCCTTCAAGGCCTCCCTGTGCTCCGTGCCAGACTATGCCCCTCCACCCATCCCATGGCCCCTTATAGCCCCTCTGCCAACTTAATAGCAACTCATTCCAACCCACCATCCTTTCCACTTCCACCCTCCATGCCAACTCACCCAGTATCCATCATGAGAAGACCCCAGTGGTGCCTCACTACACTTAAAATGTGAAGCAAGGTTGGTTAGGGGGACTGGCACTATTAATCTTACTGAATAAGCAAAAGCTGCTTACGTTTAGCGCTGGATGTGTAGTAACTGAACTCGTAAGAATGTTTTAAGCGTAAGGACTTTTTAGGTACTATTCCAAAAGGGGAGTTACTGAATAAGTAGGGCAAGGCAAATTGGTTTTGAGAACAAAACTAGATTTTTTAAGATGTGGACTGGGGTGGGCATGATGTGGAGATGCCGGCGTTGGATTGGGGTAAACACAGTAAGGACGCGATCTCCTTGGAGATCCTCTCCACTTAGAACAGCGTGGAGCAGCTGTTCCAGAACAGAAGGAGCTGCGCTCCGAAAGCTAGTGGCGTTTGCCACCAAATAAACCTGTTGGACTTTAACCTGGTGGTGTTAGACTCCTTACTGGGGTGGGGCACAGTAAGTAGTCTCACAACACCAGGTTAAAGCCCAACAGGTTTATTTGGAATCACGAGCTTTCGGAGCGCTGCTCCTTCGTCAGGTGACTCACCTGAGTGCTCCAAAAGCTTGTGATTCCAAATAAACCTGTTGGACTTTAAGCTGGTGTTGTGAGACTTCTTACTAGATTTTTTTGAATGACAATTTCTTAACTTTGAGCTTTTATAGTCTAATATTCACATGATATTGTAACTATAATTTCAGCATCCATTAAGGAAGGCTGAGAGCCCAGACGCAATCTCTGAGACACCAGAATAGCTCCTCAGCCCCGGAGTCTGATGAGACTTTTGATGATGGCCCAATTGTTTCATTCTGTATCTCAGTGTGCAGTTTGACTGACTTGCCTTTTCTGCATTGTGAGAATGGGGACATGACATTTGCATGGAGAAAGGTTGAAATAGAACTGTCAAAATAAATTTAATCTGCCGTAATTTACCATTGTTCGTGCCTCTGTGAGAATATTGCCTGCATTTGTTTTGTTTTGTCAGCATCTCCCACTTTAACCTGCTGGCTGCTGTGTTTTCTTTTCCACTATTTGCCTTGATAATTGATCTTTCTTTTTGTACGACCCATAGTCACCATTAACACAATGGTTAGCACTGCTGTCTCACAGCGCCAAGGACCCAGGTTCAATTCCGGCCTCCGGTCACTGTCTGTGTGGAGTTTGCACATTCTCCCCATATCTGTGTGGGTTTCCTCTGGGTGCTCCGGTTTCCTCCCACACTTTAAAGATGTGTGGGTTAGGTTAATTGGCCATAGTAAATTGTCCCTTAATGTTAAGGGGATGAGCAGAGTAAATAAGTGGGGTTATGGGGATAGGGCCTGGATGGGATTGTGGTCTCCGTAGACTCGATGGGCCAACAAAGAGATCTAGGGGTACATGTTCACAGCTCCTTGAAAGTGTAGTCACAGGTGGACAGAGTGGTGAAGAAGGCATTCGGCATGCTTGGTTTCATCGGTCAGAACATTGAATACAGGAGTTGGGACGTCTTGTTGAAGTTGTACAAGACATTGGTAAGGCCACACTTGGAATACTGTGTGCAATTCTGGTCACCCTATTATAGAAAGGATATTATTAAACTAGAAAGAGTGCAGAAAAGATTTGCTAGGATGCTACCGGGACTTGATGGATTGAGTTATAAGGAGAGGCTGAAGAGACTGGGACTTTTTTCTCTGGAGTGTCTGAGGCTGAGGGGTAATCTTATAGAGGTCTATAAAATAATGAGGGGCATAGACAAGGTAGATAATCAATATATTTTCCCAAAGGTAGGGGAGTCTAAAACTAGAGGGCATTGGTTTAAGGTGAGGGGAGAGATACAAAAGTGTCCAGAGGGGCAATTTTTTCACACAGAGGGTGGTGAGGGTCTGGAACAAGCTGCCAGAGGTAGTAGTAGAGGCGGGTACGATTTTATCTTTTAAAAAGCATTTAGATAGTTACATGGGTACGATGGGTATAGAGGGATATGGGCCAAATGTGGGCAATTGGGATTAGCTTAGGGGTTTTAAAAAAAAGGGTGGCATGGACAAGTTGGGCCGAAGGGCCTGTTTCCATGCTGTAAACCTCTATGACTCTAACTGGCCTCCTTCTGCACTGTAATGATTCTATGATTAAGAGAGCATATATGCTAAAACAAGCTGATTTAATATTGTGCAATGCAAACCATTATTTTATATGGTAAGCAACTTTGGAGAGGCTGAATTTTCTGCCTGTTCTTACCCCTGCCCTTTTCATTGTTTGTATGTTTTATCTATGTATCTTAACTTGTTTTGCCAAAACGTTAATGGGAAGATGTTGACTTAAGAGGTTGAAAATATATTATGTGAAGCTGGTCATGGATATCCGGAACCTCAAATTGGCTGACACATCAAAAGATATCCTCTGTGGGCTTCTGTGTTGGGCACATTTCTTCACAACTGATGAGAAAATGCTTGACCACAGAAGGTGTTAACTGGAGGCTGGGCATTTGAACATGTACTCATATTCCCAGAGTCAGAGACCTACAATTTTTTTCTTTATTCATTCGTGGGACATGGGCGTCACTGGCTGGCCAGCACTTAGTGCCCATCCCTAGTTGCCCTTGGAGGGTAGTTGAGAGTCAACCACGTTGCTGTGGCTCTGGAGTCACATGTGGGCCAGACCAGGTAAGGACAGCAGATTTCCTTCCCGAAAGGACATTAGTGAACCAGATGCGACAATCGACAATGGTCATCAGTAGATTCTTAATTCCAGATATTTTTTATTGAATTCAAATTCCACCATCTGCCGTGGCGGGATTCGAACCCGGGTCCCCAGAGCATTAGCTGAGTTTCTGGATTAATAGTCTATTTATAATACCACTAGTCCTTTGCCTGCCCGACGGCAACATTAACTGGGTCCGAGATAGGCAAACAATTGATGCTGAAACTTCATAGCTTTAATTGGACACCGCTAAAGTTCACACCCGTGTCCAAGAAAGGGGAAAGGCAGAAACATACAGGCCAGTTTGTCCTGCCTGGGTTGAAAGTGAGATTCTAGAGTCCACAATATGGGATGCAATGAGCAAACACTTAGAAAAATACGGAATAGCCATTTGATTTGATTTATTATTGTTACATGTATTAGTGTACAGTGAAAAGTATTGTTTATTGTGCGCTATACAGACAAAGCATACTGTACATAGAGAAGGAAATGAGAGAGTGCGGAATGTAGTGTTACAGTCATAGCTAGGGTGTAGAGAAAGATCAACTTAATGCGAGGTAGGTCCATTCAAAAGTCTGACAGCAGCAGGAAAGAAGTTGTTATTGAGTTGGTTGGTATGTGTTCTCAGACCACAAATAGTTAGCATGGTTTGCAGAAGTACAATTTGTAATTCTCCAATTTAAATATTACTTTTTGAGCGAGTAATAAACAAATTGTACAAAATATTGCTTAAGGCACTGTGAAGAGTACTCTGTAATTTTGAGCACCCAATTATAAAAAGGATACTGAAGTCATGCAAATTGTTGGAAAAAGTGTCTGCGTTGGTAAAATCTAACTTGAAGAGAGATCTGAATCCTTCCAAAAGAGTGGACGAGGTTATGTGCAGAGTTGATAGAGGGGTTTGAAATTGTGAAGAGTTTTGACAGTGTGGGAGATAAGGCCCATGTTGAATTTGTTTGGGGAGCGTGGAGTGGTCACTTTGACCAATGCTGTCATGGATAGATGCATCTGTGACAAGTAGGCTGGTGAGTAAGAGACCAAGTAGGTCTGTTGGTTCTTTTCTGATTTGCCTGAGGCCTGACGTGGCATCTATATCATTCAGAAATTGGCCAATTTGCCAAGAATGGTGCTACTGCATGGCTCTTGGTGATGAATATTGAAGACCCTATCCAGACTATGTTCTAAGCACTAGTTTCTTCTAATATTCGTTCAACATTGAAGAGTACATGAGGGTGGGAAGTGGTAATTCCTTACCCATGCCTGACCTGATGCTGTGAGACTTCATGGGGTCTGGAGATGAATTTGAATGGTTGCAGCAATGCAGGAGACCATTTGGCCCATCGTATCCTTGCCAGTTCTCTCCAAGAGTAATTTAGCTTGACCCCCTCCACCACCCTCTCCCTGTAGTCACGCAGATATTTCCTTTTCACGTGCTCACCCAATTCGGTTCTGAAAGCCTCGTTGAGTCTGCCTCCACCACTTGCTCAAGCAGTGCATTCCAGATCCTAAGCACTCGCTGTGTAAATGAAAGTTCTTCTTTGTTTTGGCGTTAGTTGCTTTGTCAGTTGCCTTTAATAAGTAGCCACTGATTCTCGATCATTCCAGCGATGGGAACAGTTTCTCCCTACTTGCTCTGTCCGGACTCCTCATTTGAACACCTCAAATCTCTTCTCCAAGGTGAACAGCCCCAGCTTCTGCAGTCCATTCACTTAACTAAAGTGCTTCATCTCTGGAACCATTCTTATCAATCTTTTCTGTACCCTCGCTAAAACCTTTATGTCCTGTCTAAAGTGTGGTTGTCAGAATTTGGCGCAATACTCTAGTTGAAACCAAAGTAGTGTTTCGTAAAAGTTCATCATAAATTTCTTGATTTTCCAGCATCTGCAGTAATTTGCTTTTATCCAGTGTTTAACTCACTGCCACTTCTCTTCCAGGAATGCCTACCCTGAAGAATTACTGCACTTCTCTCTGACAGGATTTCCGTATCTCTCTCCCCCTCTATTCACCTTTACTGCATTCCATTTCTCTCTTAGTGTTGGTCATTCTATTTTATTTAATTTTTAACTGTTCTCTACCTTTTATTTCGTTATTGTCTTTCTTCATTTTTCTTCCCCCCCCCACACCCTCTATTCTCTCTGTGGATAGCCAATAGCAGTCTTTTCCCCTGGTTATGACTCATCCTGCAGTATAAATATCTCCCACTTTCTATGCCTTTTAGCTTTGACAAAGGGTCATCTGGACTCGAAACGTCAGCTCTTTTCTCTCCTTACAGATGCTGCCAGACCTGCTGAGATTTTCCGGTATTTTCTCTTTTGGTTCTTGATGTTGTACTCTGCGGCTGTATTTAACAAGTTCAGGATCCTGTATGCATTTTTAACCACTTTCTCAACTTTGTCACCTTCAATGCTTTGTGCACATATACCTGCGAGACTCTCTCTCTTCCTCCACCCCCTTTTAGATTTGTACCTTTTAGTTTATATTGCCTCTCCCCCTTTTTCCAATTAAGATGCATTTCTCTCCAATTCTAAAGTTAGTGTTGAGGACTCCCAGGATCACTTCCTCCCAACTGTACACCACTGTGCCATTCCATTGTGTCTGTTCAGCCAGTCGCACACCAGTAGCTGGGGATGGTGATGGAGATTGGGACATTAACTCAAAGGTATGATTCAGTGACACGATTATGCCAGAGTGTTGCTTGATGAGCCGGTAGGGCAGTTCTCCCAAAGATATTGGTGAGGGGGACTTTGCAGGGTCGACTGGGTTGGGTTTTTGTTTTGTTCGAACCTGATGCCTAGGTTGATGTCCAATGATCCGGTTTTATACTTATTATACTTGGTAGTAGAGGTTTGATACAACTGAGTGGCTTGCTAGGCCATTTCGGAGGACAGTTAAGAGTAATTTCTTATGGTCTGGAGGCACCTATAGGGCAGACTGGCCGCACAGTGGTTAGCACTGCTGCCTCACAGCTCCAGGGACCCTCGAGTTCAATTTCAGCCTTGGGTGACTGTATGGAGTCTGCACATTCTCCCCATGTCTGCCTGGGTTTCCTCCAGGTGCTCCGGTTTCCTCCCAGACTTCAAAGATGTGCAGATTAGGTGGATTGGCCTTGCTAAATTGCCTCTTAGTGTCAGGGGGATTAGCTGTGGTAAATGCATGAGGTTATGAGGATAGGGCCTGTGTGGGATTGTTGTCAGTACAGGCTCGTTGGGCCGAATGGCCCCCTTCTGCACTGTAGGGATTCTATGATTCTATGACTGGGTAACAATGGCAGCAATCCCCTTCTGAAAAGGACATTAGTAATCTGGTTGGGTTTACCAGTGGTCCATTGGTAACCATTACTCATGCTAACTTTTTCTTCCAGATTCATTTCGTTAACTGAATTCAAATTACCGCAGCTGCTTGAACACATGTCCCTGGCTCATGCATCCAGGTTTCTGGGTTACTGGTTCAGTAACGTATAAATCACAATGCTACCATTCCAGATTGTCCACCTTTAGTTGCTCTTGAGAAGCTGGCAGTGGGTCTTCCTAAACTGCAGTGAAAGCACTCGATAAAAGCAAGTCTGGCTGTATTTAAGGGAAAAACTCTTGGAGAAAATTAGGTGATCAGAGACATTATTTATTATGTTTAATTTCTGTCACCTGTAAGATGCCGTAGATATATTATGAGTTAAAGTCGAAATTACTGACTTTAGAACCATTTGTGTTTGCATTACAATATTTGTCCCCAAGGTGTTCTTTGTAAGAGCTACGTTCACAGGTACTGAGTAGAATGAAGTGGGATTATACTGGTTTGGTAAATACACATGCCTGGTAAAATTTACGGTCCATTTTGACTTGAAGCATTGCACTGATTAATTTTTCAGTCAGTTGTCATCACTAATTAGCTACGGATGCCACTAAATCTCTGTATCAAACTCTTCCTTCTGCCAACTTCTATATTTTACTGTACAGTGTCACTTTTCCCTTCGGATCCTTTTAAAGTCTTAAAGTTGAAGTTTTTTTAAGTTTATTTCTTAGTGTCAGAAGTAGGCTTACATTTATACTGCAATGTGTTGTACTGTGAAAATCCCCAAGTAGCCACACTCCGGCACCTGTTCGGGTACACTGAGGGAGAATTTAGCGTGGCCAATGCACCTAACCAGCACGTTTTTCGGACTGGGGGAGGAAACCGGAGCACCCGGAGGAAACCCACGCAGACACGGAGAGAACGTGCAGACTCCGCACAGACAGTGACCCAAACCGGGAATCAAACCCGGGTCCCTGGCGCTGTGAGGCAGCAGTGCTAACCACACAGACAGTGACCCAAACTGGGAATCAAACCCGGGACCCTGGCGCTGTGAGGCAGCAGTGCTAACCACACAGACAGTGACCCAAACTGGGAATCAAACCCGGGACCCTGGCGCTGTGAGGCAGCAGTGATAACCCCTGTGCCGCCCAACAGGTGGTAAATTGTTAACAGCTAGTTAAATAAAAAGTCAGTCATTAATTTTGTGAGCATTTTTCAGGCAGAGTAGAAGTTACGTCCTCTAGAATGGACGATTCTACTTAAAAGCATCCCCGAATCTGCCTTTTTATCGCACTGTTCTCTGCCTGTTAGCACTGAGGACCACGTCGTTTTCAGAAGGTGCCGGTTAAAACATCAATCCATTTGGAGAAATTATTCCAAGTTTCAATTATTTTGGCAATTTCAGTTTTATTTTTCAGAAAGTGCTAAGTTTTCTAATTAACGTGAAGGTTACAGCGTATCCGCTGAAAAGTAGATCACTTTGTAACAAGTCTAAATGTCATCTTTTTTTATGATCTGTGTTTGAAATCAAGCTAGCTATAAAGTGCTATGATCTGTAAAAAGTGATTTACGAAAATTGCAATAAAGGTTTATGAAAAGCAATCAAATTAAAAGAAGGTTCTCTGCAAGCTGTCTGACATCTGCCTGCATAATTAAACAGATGTCATGGCAGAAGCGCGATAAGTAAGAGAGAGGCCTCTGTGGTCTAGACTGGAAATTTGTTAGGTCTACCTTGGTACGAGGACTCAACCTACTGGCTACAGGTGTGATCTGTTTGTTCACAGTCTATCATTTCCTCGTTCCTCATTATGTTGGTTATGAAAAGACTTGACAATTTTCTCAGTTGCCTCATTGAGAATATATGTGTTTTATTATTGGATGGAAGAAATGGGAATTGGCGATGAAATAATGTAATACAGAATAAACGACGATATCCTCGGGTAAAATCGGAACCACTTTTCTGAATGGTTTCAGGTGATTCACTCTTAAAGGCTAAATAGTTCAAAGACACTTGGCAGAAATCCATTTGAGAGGATAGAGGGCCCACTACAGTCAGTCCCCGCTTTAAGTTGCCCATCTTAAGTGATCCCACTTTAACGTTGCACGGTTTTATAGAACTGGAACGTGCATTTAGCATCGGGATTTTCATTTTAACCTCGTTTTGCGCTGGATGTGATATAGAGCCATGTGATGCGAGCAGTGTCATTTTGGAGCAAGTGTGAGGAGAAGCATTCAAGTGCACACAAAAAAACTGCGATTTTTATCTTTAAGCATGGAAGCACAATTTTGTGTGATGTTTTTTGAAGTTCTGTCACAGTGTTTGACCGGCGTCTGGGGGAAAACATGCCCTGAGTGTGTCAGTGACCATGGAGGATCTCGGGATGCTGAAGTTCAGCAGGAGATCATAACCGTGGCGAGGCAAGATGGTTTTAAGGAGGTGGAATGAGACTGGCGTGGTGGGAGGGTCCCACGGAGAGAAATTGTCCAATGAAAACTTAATGTAGCCAGAGCGTCAATGAGTTGAAGAGGAAAATCTCATTGAAGCATCAATCCCCTCGCGTTCTGTCAACGAAACCACTTTCCAAGGAGCATTGACATTTCGTGGAAATCATCTCAGAGGTCGACCCAAACAGGCCAAAGTGAACAGGATGTTCCATGATGGCATTAATTGCTACAAGGACATTACCAACAGAAGGAAAAGAAAACTGTCCAACGGTCCTTGGATACATTTTTCAAGGTAGGTGCTGATTCTGGCCCTCCACTCCATTAACTCCGTCAGGACCCAGCTGTTCAACCCACACTGCCTAAAATCACTAAAATCACTCAAACTTCAGTCATTGAGCTTCTGTATACAGAAGGCTCTTGTGTCTGCACTCACTCAAAGTGTATGTGAAAATAGGCCTTTCTCTACCAACATCCGGAGAACAGCTCCCATATCATGACACCACCTCTCATTGAGTAAGATCAACGGATGTTTCTCCCAAGTCTTCGAGCTCCCACTTGATGAAGGTAGACGATGAAATTTATCATTGCTTCCAATGTACCAACTCCAATGGTCTGCTGAGAATAACTTGATGATGAGGATCTCCAATCTGAGATGAAGATCATTGTTCACCAGATAGCAATAATCTCCGCATTCCTGCATGTGGCTCTGAGACTTGGAAACCAGCAGCAGGCACCTCAAAACACCACCATTGGTGCCTTTAAATCTCCAAATCCAATGGCGAGACAGTGGGCCACCAGCACAGCCATCTCCCAAAGCAACAGGCTTGGCCTTAATCTCTCAAAGTCACCTCCACTGCAACACCCCAGAGATGCACTCAGATCATCTCTGAAGAGCTCAAACATCTCCACTACCTCACGGTGACAGACTAAAATAGAGTAGTTCATTCAGAAAGGCACTAGACACATTGAGAGACTTCTTCAGGAACAGCAGACAAAAAGGCGGAGAGGGCTTCCAAACAATTCATCCTGACGTTCCAAGCATCACCTACCTTGCAGATTGTGCATTAGTTTTGAGATGGCTGATATGTCCAATCAACAGGAGTAGTAGTAAGTCAGGAGGGACTGCTCAGGAAGAAAAAGAGTCTGGTGAGTGTTATCTAAATTGAATTTCTACAGTATTTATTTTATATTTAGTGATTTATTTTATTTTTGGAAGCTATTTCAACTAGGAATACACAGTGATCTACAATGGTACAATATTGCAACTTGTACGTAGGTTCTTTTGAACACTTCTTGTCCAGAGAAACCAAACTCCAGCTTTCACGTTGATTCCAGTGGGAACCTAAGATTCACTTGAAGTAATTTCACCTAAAGTTACTATCTTAAGGAATGGAACTAGGACTTTAAGTGAGAAATTGCTGTACCTGAGTTGGCATAAGCCTTCAGCCAAAGAACATGGGCCAAGTCAATTTGCACCGCTCCCGGAACATAAAACAGTGTGGAAAATCCTCAATGCACGTTTCTGCAAGTGCTGTTTAATCCATCATGCACCAAGACATAAGTAAACATACATGCAGCTCACAGTTCAATAAAAATCCAATTGAAAATGGCCTGGATGAATGATTATAAGGTAACTTAAAAAAAAATGTAAGCTCGAATAGCAGATTGAAGGACTCATCTCAGATCATGAAAGCTTTATTGGAGATTCTTTTTGCCAGAGAGGTTTTTCTGGGCTCTGCAGCAAGCTAGCACGCACTGTTCTCTTCTGATCCACACAGGTCACTTCTTTGACGGGATTACCAATGTCCTTCCTCCGCTTCGGAAGCGAGAACCTTTTGATGAGGGCGGCTATTTTGAGGATGAAAACAACGCTTGTACTTTGGTAACAGCTACAAAGAGCCTCGACGAAATAAAATTGCCTCTGAAACTTCAAAGGACTTCGCAAGATAGATAAACCAAGAAAGGCATTCTGATTAAACACCCGAAAAAAACAATCTACAATTGCCCCACATGATGTCAAATTGCTCCTGCATCTCTCTTGTTTTCACATCCACTATTTCCCACACACTGATTTAGTTAGAGTCAAAGAGGTTTACAGCATGGAAACAGGCCTTTTGGCTCAACTTGCCCATGCCGCCCTTTTTTTTAAACCCGTAAACTAATCCCACTTGCCCGCATTTGGTCCATATCCCTCTATACCCATCTTACCCATGTAACTGTCTAAATACTTTTTAAAAGACAAAATTGTACCCACATCTACTACTGCCACTGACAGCTCGTTCCAGACACTCACCACATTCTGTGTGAAAAAATTGCCGCTCTTTGTATCTCTCCCCTCTCACTTTAAACCTTTACCCTCTAGTTTTAGACTCCCCTACCTTTGGGAATAGATATTGACTATCTAGCTGATCTATGCCCCTCATTATTTAATAGACTTCTGTAAGATCACCCCTCAGCCTTCTAAGCTCCAGAGAAAAAGTCCCAGTCTATCCAGCCTCTCCTTTATAACTCAAACCATCAAGTCCTGGTAGCATCCCGGTAAATCTTTTCCGCACTCTTTCTAGTTTAATAATATCCTTTCTATAATAGGGTGACCAGACCTGTACACAGTATTCCAAGTGTGGCCTTACCAATGTCTTGTACAACTTCAACAAGATGTCCCGACAACCAGTTGTGTGGCAAAATTGTTGCTGATATCAATCCTAAATGTAACCGTCACCAGTCTGAACCTGTTTTCTTACCTTGTTATGTTATCCTCAATTGTTACCTTATTCCCCTGTGTTCTGTTCACGCTTCTTCCGTGGGTCCATTTTGTGCTTCTGCGGGTTTGACCTCTCCCTCGCTTTAGCTTCATTTCACCTGCCGGCATGACCAGTTTGCATTTGGTTTCTGAGTCCAAACTGGTGTACACCAGAAACAGTGAGGGCTCCCTTACTGAGCCCTGCAATGACTCACGGAGAGCTTCCACAAGTTGCCAACCTTAACCCTGGATCGAAGAGCAAAATTTCAAAAAAGAGAGGAAAAAAGATTTGCATTTATTTGCTCTCACCAACTTTTACAGATGCACCCTGGAAAGCATTCTTTCTGGTTGCTGCACAGCTTGGTATGGGCCCCTGCTCTGACCAAGACCGCAAGAAGCTACAAAGGGTTGTGAATGTAGCCCGATCCATCACGCAAACCAGACTCTGTCTACACTTCCCGCTGTCTCGGTAAAGCAGCCAGCATAATCAAGGACCCCACGCACCCCGGACACACACTCTTCCACCTTCTTCCGTCAGGAAAAAGATACATGTACCAACCAACTCAAGAACAGCTTTCTCCCTGCTGTCATCAGATGTTTGAATGGACCTACCATATATTACGTTGATCTTTCTCCACACCCTAACTGTGACTGTAACACTATATTCTGCACCCTCTTCTTTCCTTCTCCCCTAGGTACTCTATGAACAGTATGCTTTGTCTGTATGACATGCAAGAAACAATACTTTTCACTGTATACCAATACATGTGGCAACAATAAATCAAATCAAATATACAGTGCTTTTCATGACCACTGGATATCTCAAGGCACTTTGCAATCAGTGAAGTACTTTTTTTTGAAGTGTAGTCGGTGTTGTAATGTAGGAAATGTGGCCAATTTGCACTCAGCAAACTTCAAAGTGATAATGATTGAATAATTTATTTTCTGTGATGTTGATTGAGGGATAAATATTGTCCTTCTTCAGAATACTTTTACATCCACCTGGTAGACAAATAGGGCCTCTTTTTAACATCCATTTGAAAGTTAGCACTCAAACAGGGCAGCACTCCCTCGGTACAGCACGGGAATGTCAGCCTTGATTTTTGGGCCAGGTCCCTGGAGTGGGACTTGAACCCTGACCTTGTGGGACAGAGGTGTGACTGCTACCAACTGAGCCACAGTGAACAAACAGGCAAGTACCCGCACTCAGGATTAAACTTGCATCCCAAACTTTTATGAGTATTGTGGTTGTAGTACATACCAGATAATATGAGAAAGAATTAGGCTGAATAAGACAGTGCAAAGAAAAATCAAGTTTAATGCAGAGGACAATTGTAAAAGACAGAAATGAGAATAAATTGCCAGCTAACATAAAAGGGACTACAAAGGTCTCTTTCAGGCATATTACTTGTGAAAGGGTTGTCACAGGACAAGACTGATCAGGGACCAAAATGGAGAACATAACAACTCGGAGCAGGAGTAGGCCATCTGGCCCCTCGAGCCTGCTCCACTATTTAGTAAGATCGTGACTGATCTTTTCGTGGACTCAGCTCCACTAACCCACCCGATTGGTGGGGACAGAAGGTATGGCTGAGGACAATAAATGAATACTTTGCATTGGTGTTTACCAAGAAAAAGGACTTTGCCAAAGCTATGGTAAACAGGGAGGTCATGGGATGAAGATGAGGTACCAGAAAGGCAAGAAGTACTAAAAGG
The DNA here is from genome assembly GCF_964213995.1 of Mustelus asterias. Lineage (NCBI taxonomy): Eukaryota > Metazoa > Chordata > Chondrichthyes > Carcharhiniformes > Triakidae > Mustelus > Mustelus asterias. Next base: position 5,791,726 of record NC_135818.1, on the reverse strand, counting down.
TAGATGTTGCTGGATGTAAGGGTGGAAACTTCAGAGACGCTAGTCAGAATCTTCAATCCTTAGTTACAGGGGTGGCGCCAAAGAACTGGAGGATTGGAAATATTACATCCTTGCTCAGAGAGAGGAAGAATGATAACCTGACAATAACAGGCCAGTCAGTTTAATGCGGGAGCTGGAGAAACAGTCATCCAGGAAAAAGTTACCAGGCGACTGGAGAGAGTGGACGAATGAAGGAGAGGCAGCACACATTAGTTCAGGGTAAGTTGGTGTTTGACTAACTTGATTGAGTTTCTTAAAGTCACAAAAAGTTATGCTAGATCTATATGCAACACTGGTTCAGTCCAGCTGGCAGATTGTGTCCAGTTCTTGGCACCGTATTTTAGGAAGGATGTGAAGGCTCTGGAGAAGGTAGAAAAGAGAGTTGCTACAAATGGTTCCAGGGATGAGGGCTCACAGTTACTTTCATTTTGATTTTGATTTGATTTATTATTGTCACATGTATTAACATACAGTGAAAAGTATTGTTTCTTGCGCGCTATACAGACAAAGCATACCGTTCAAAGAGAAGGAAAGGAGAGAGTGCAGAATGCAGTGTTACAGTCATAGCGAGGGTGTAGAGAAAGATCAACTTAATGCAAGGTAAGTCCGTTCAAAAGTCTGACAGCAGCAGGGAAGAAGCTGTTCTTGAGTCGGTTGGTACGTGACCTCAGACTTTTGTACCTTTTTCCCGAAGGAAGAAGGTGGAAGAGAGAATGTCCAGAGTGCTTGGGGCCCTTGATTATCCTGGCTGCTTTGCCGAGGCAGCGGGAAGTGTAGACAGAGTCAATGGATGGGAGGCTGGTTTGCGTGATGGATTGGGCTACATTCACGACCTTTTGTAGTTCCTTGCGGTCTTGGGCAGAGCAGGAGCCATACCAAGCTGTGATACAACCAGAAAGAATGCTTTCTATGGTGCATCTGTAAAAGTTGGTGAGAGTCGTCGCTGACATGCCAAATTTCCTTAATCTTCTGAGAAAGTAGAGGCGTTGGTGGGCTTTCTTAACTATAGTGTCGGCATGGGGGGACCGGGACGGGTTGTTGGTGATCTGAACACCTAAAAACTTGAAGCTCTCGCCCCTCTGTACTTCGTCCTCGCTGATGTAGACAGGGGCATGTTCTCCTTTACGCTTCCTGAAGTCGATGACAATCTCCTTTGTTTTGTTGACATTGAGGGAGAGATTATTGTCGCCGCACCAGTTCACCAGATTCTCTATCTCATTCCTGTACTCTGTCTCGTCATTGTTTGAGATCCGACCCACGGTGGTGTCGTCAGCAAACTTACGTGGATAGACTGGAGAAGCTGTGGGTTGACCTACTTGCAGAGGCGAAGGGTAAGAGACAAATCAATAGAAGCATTTAAAGTCATGAAAAATAAAGAGAAACTTTACAATGAGTTAAAAGTCAGCTGCCAGAGAGCACAGATTGAAAGTCATTGCTAAAAGAACCAGAGGTGGCATGAGGAAAAATGTTTTTACAGAATGAGTGGTTGGGATTTGGAATGCGTTGCCTGTTAGGACAATGGATACAAATTCAATAGTTGCCTTCACAAGGGAGTTGGATTAATATTTGAAGGAGGCAAAGTCACCAGGATATGGGGACAGCGTGCGACTAATGGGATCGTTCCTCCAAAGAACTGGTGCAGACTTGATGGGCCAATAGGCCAGCTCTGTACTATTCGACAATTGTGTGAAAGAGCAAAGCAGTAATTGATGATACAACTGCCAATGCATGGTGTAATGTGATTGGGTGAGGGACCAGTTAGGAGCAAATTATATGTTGTCACATAAAATGAATTGAAGCATCATTCATCAATTTGCAGTAAAATTTGATAGATTATGTTGGCAGAGATATAGGGTAATGTTACAAAAGTTGGGGAACATGATGCTTTTGGGGATAATGACCAATCCTTTGTCTGTTTTGCATCTGGATTGGTTTGACTGGGGAGCGGTTTGCTCACCATACAGTGCTGCAAGAAGTAGTTCCACTTGTGAGACTAAAGAAGTCAACAAGCCCCCCCCGCCGTCGGTCTTCAAGGTTGCTCGAAGCGTTTGTGGAATTTTGAAGCCATCGCATTCATGCTGGATGGAAGCTTGTGATTGAAAACGACTCGATCATAAAACTATGGAAGGGATTTACTTTCACCTCACAGTGAATGTCTATAATTTTGAAGAAGCTGCTGCATTTCCTGTGCCGCTCAAGGACAATTAGAAATGAGCAACAAATGCTGACTTTGCCAGTCCGGCCAAAGAATAAAACAAGAGTTACAAAAGTCTGTTTTTTTTTTTCAAAAGAAAAAGCACTGAACTTCAGGACCCCGATCAGAAATCAGTCATGTGGCATTCAACATGAAGGACCTGGACACAGCACCAAGTATGCACGCAGGTGGTGTCTTTCTCATGAGATGTGAACCTTCAGGGCAGACCCAGATCTCGAGTCTCAGCCTGGTGAAGTCCAACATGTGGCTAATCTGGCTGCTGCAGCAGGAGACAATCTTGCCTCTTGCTTTTGGCGTGGATTGTGTTTGAGCAACGTGGGTGCCCGCAGCTAATGTGCTGTAGACATTGAGAGATCATCATCTGTGCCGTCTTGGCAAATCCTGACCTAAAGCGATTTGAAAATGCCAGATGTCTCTGATTGAGAATAGTGATGTGAAGATGACAGAGAGTACTTAACTCGTAGCGGATCACCTCCCGAGTATTTCTGCCTTGCCAAGTGTGCACTCTGCTAAAATCAACGCCACAATGTTGAATTGAAATTATTTGTGTGGATTGCAGTTTAGATTTAGTTAGTTCTTTAATAGTAAAATTAATTGCTGTAATTATATAATCTGGTTTCCTCCCACAATCCGAAAGACATGCTGGTTAGGTGCTTTGGCCGTGCTAAATTCTTCCTCAGTGTTACCCGAGCAGGCGCCGGAGTGTGGCAACTAAGGGATTTTCACAGTAACTTCATTGCAGTGTTAATGTAAGCCTACTTGTGACCATAATAAATAAACTTTGAAACCACCTGACAATGATGAGTCCAGTAAAGCCTTGTCCAACCTTTGCATGTAGAGGGTCACATTTCAAACCTCTCTTCTCTCAGGGACCAATTTCAGAAAGATAAAGTTTGGCACAGCATTACACATGATTTTGTTTTAAAATTGTGTATGAAAAGAAACAACTGCTGAGTGAAAAAAAAGTATCAAAAAAGGAGAGTTTTAGCGTATAGTCGGGTGAGAATGTGTGTTTCCTGAGAGTGTGTGTCACAGAGTGCTCACTTACTCATCCTTACCCACCGGGAGAGTGCATGAGTGTGTGCGTGTGCGCGGGTGAATAAGAACCTTGATACCAGGAGTGAGCCAGATCTATGGACACATTCTGGCCCTGCACACACACTCTCCTCAAACACAATCCCATTCCTCCTTCACACTCCCTCATGCCCCCTCATGCTCCCTCCACCCACTCACACTCCCTCCACCCCCTCACACTCCCTCATGCCCCTTCACGCTCTCTCATGCCCCCTCCCACTCCCTCATGCCCCCTCACGCTCCCTCATGCCCCCTCCCACTCCCTCATGCCCCCTTGTGTTCTCTCATACTCCCTCGTGCCTCCTCACACTCTTCAGCCCCTGCACGTTTGAGAGTTTGCACGTTCACCCCCTGTCTCCGGGTGCTCCGGTTTCCTCCCACAGTCCAAAAATGTGCAGGCTAGGTGGATTGGCCATGGTAAATTGCCCTTTCGTGTCCCAAGTTGTGTAAGTTAGGGTGATTAGTGGGGTAAATGTGTGGGATTACAGTGTTAGGCTTGGGTAAAATGCTCTGTCAAAGAGTCAGTGCAGACTCGATGGGCTGAATGGCCTCCTACACTGAAGGGATTCTACGATTCTGTGAATAATATGATATCACCTTGTCTTGGTATTAAATTTTAAAGTGCAAAACGTCAAAGAAAATTACAGCACAGGAACAGGCCCTTCGGCCCTCCAAGCCTGCACCGACCGTGCTGCCCAACTTAACTAAAGCCCCCTACGCTTCTGGGGACCATATCCCTCTATTGCCATCTCATTCATGTACTTGTCAAGATGCCCCTTAAAAGTCACTACCGTATCTGCTTCCACTACCTCCCCCGGCAACGAGTTCCAAGCAGCCACCACTCTCTGTGTAAAAAATCAGCCTCGTACATCTCTTTTAAAACTTGCCCCTCGCACCTTAAACCTATGCCCCTTAGTAATTGACTCTTCCATCCTGAGAAAAAGCTTCTGACTATCCACTCTGTCCATGCCTCTCATAATCTTGTAGATTTCTATCAGGTCTCCCCTCAACCTCCGTCGCTCCAGTGAGAACAAACCAAGTTTCTCCAACCTCTCCTCATAGCTAATGCCCTCCAGGCAACATCCGGGTCAATCTTTTCTGTACCCTCTCCAAAGCCTCCACATCCTTCTGGTAGTGTGGCGACCAGAATTGAACACTATATTCCAAGAGTGGCCTAACTAAGGTTCTATAAAGCTGCAACATGACTTGCCAATTTTTAAACTCAATGCCCCGGCCGATGAAGGCAGGCATGCCGTATGCCTTCTTGACTACCTTCTCCACCCGCATTGCCACTTTCAGTCATTAAATGCTTTTCTTTAAAAGAAAAATGACAAAGATACAGCTATATCAATCGTGGATGTAATCTTCCTTGTATGTTCATGTAAAAATTGCATTAGGAAGTTATTGCTTCGGAAGAAACGCTGCCCATTCATCACAATGAAATCTAATTGGCAATCTACAGCAAATCATCACTGTGATTAACAAGTTTCAGACCCAGTTATAAAAAGTATTTAGTACGTTGCAGTGAGACAGTTTTGGTACACTGCATTCACTCATGAACAGAATTAGCTATCCAAGCATCCTTAAGGCACTTACAGCACTAATTTTAATTCCAGTGAGAAGCTATCAGTGAATGCAATCCAGTTCTTATCTAGAAATGACAGTGACCATTTTGTGTAGAGTAGCAAATGATAATGACTGGAACTAATTGTTTTATAATCTATTTAAAGCATGAACAGTCTTGCTGGCGAACAATACAGTTACGGCCTCTGCATTATTGCACTATCAATACAGATTGATTGTGTTGATGTACCTGTGTAATAAGCAACACTACAGAAGCTTCACATGGAATATCGGAATCCTTAGCTCAGATTTAGCCGAGAGAGTGCCTGTCTTGTGCCTGAAAATGCCAGGCTGGCACTGGCAGGGGGTGGGCCCTCTGGGGAGCGCCATTGAGTTTTATTTCAACCGCAGATTGGGGCACCCTTTAAAGTTGGGCGGCACAGTGGTTAACACTGCTGCCTCACAGCGCCAGGGACCCAGGTTCGATTCCTGGCTTGGGTCACTGTCTGTGTGGAGTCTGCACGTTCTCCCCGTGTCTGCGTGGGTTTCCTCCAGGAGCTCCGCTTTCCTCCCACAGTCCAAAGAAGTGCAGGTTAGGTGGAGTTGCCATGGAAAATTGCCTCTTAGTGTCCCGGGATGTGTAGGTTAGAGGGATTAGCAGGGTAAATGTAAGGGGTTGCAGGGATAGGCTCTGGGGTGGGATTGTGGTTGGTGCAGATTCGATGGGCCAAATGGCCTCCTTCTGCACTGTAGGGTTTCTGTGATTCTATCTCTGTGGAGCCGACATTGCCAGCTGTAACAGCTAACAGCACCCCCCCTGCCCCCTCTCTCCCTCCCCCTCCCCCAACACCAGACTGATTGATTTATTATTGTCACATGTACTGGGGTACATGTGAAAAGTATTGTTTCTTGCAAGCCATACATACCGTTCACGGCGTATATAGGGGAGAAGGAAAAGATAAGGAGCAGAATAGGGTGCAGAGTGACGGTGCAAACCATCCCCCTCCCCCCCCCAAGATGTTCTGTGATCAAGTGTCAGATCAAGCTCAAGATGGGGTGCAATGCCTCATCTGGTCAGCTTGGATCTTGTTTGTCTCTCTTATGGGGACCTTAAACTGGATTCAATAAGATTTTAAATTTGTTTCTTTGGGAGAGCAAGTAATGGATGTGGGTTTGCCTGGTTCATTCTGAACATTGGCTTCCTATCTTTAAGGATGGAGTAAAAAGAAATTACAAGTTGGAAGATTCTGCCCGGTATATTTAACTACCTTGTAACTTTAACCTTGGCTGTCCTAACAAAGCTGCCTCCACATATCTCTTGGAACTTTTACTATATTTCGATTGTAAAGAAGACCATATTTGTAGATTTTTAAATCTGAGTCAACTGAAACAGAGAGAAAACTCCCATGATATCAAGTTTTTTGTTCTGAATCATAAAGGAGAATTCTTTTGGTAAATGAAGATCTCAGTGGTGCTGGTTTTTCTTTCTTTTCGTTTAAGTTCTTTCCACACAAGTTCTTTTAGGATGAAGCTGTTTAAGGAATACTGAGAACCTCTTTCTAAAACAAAATAATGAGTTGTGAATTGCAGTAAAGATTGGGGTGATTGGAGGAGAATTAGAGATACTTTGAATCACCCCACTAAAATTGAGATGGTAATGTGATTTTTATAGGAATATTATTGATCTGTTCCTGACCATTGCCGATTGAAAGCTCCAACTTCCCTGGAAAAATGGACCAATGAGGCTAATTGAATTCCAAAGTTCCAAATTTGTCTTTATATATGTTCTGCCTCCTCCATATATCCTCCCTCAGTTGAAATAAAGACTCAATTCCTCATCTCCTACTCTAACTGAGTCCTTCTCATTGGAATGGAATTAGATCATTCAGCCCTTCAAGCCTGCTCCATTCTGTTAGATCGTGGCTGGTCTGTACTTCGACTCTATTTGTCTGCCTTTTTTAATCTTCCTCGATTGCCTTCCCTAACAAAAGTCTAACAATCTCAGTCTTGGAAATTTCCATTGACCCACATCCACAGCCTTTCAAAGAGAGCACCAGATTTTCATTTCCATCAAGATCTCAAAACCATCAAACCATTTACCATCCTCATTCTTTCCTCCCTTGCACTGTAAAATCTTTGAATGCAACTTATTGGAGTTGGCATTATTGTCTAATTTACTTATTTTCAACCCCAATGATGACCCTCATTGTGAGTTCCATAGAATCCCTACAGTGCAGAAGGAGGCCATTCAGCCCATTGAGTCTGCACCGATTCTCGGACAAAGCATCTTACTTGGACCCACCCCCACCCTCCTAACCCTGCGCATTTAGCATGGCTAATCTACCTAACCCACACATCTTTGGACGCAAATGGACAATTTACCATGGCTAATTCACCTAACCGACACATCTTTGGACACTAAGGGACAATTTACCATGACTAATCCACCTAACCTGCACACCTTTGGACACTAGGGCAATTTACCATGGCCAATCCACCTAACCCACACATCTTCTCAGTAATAAAAATGAATTTAAACACAAGATAAAATTGGTAAGCGTTATGACACCAGGAAAAATCCAACCAGTTTGTGTTTTAGTGAAAGAACTGACTCAAAATACATCAGAATCCATTTAGAAAACAAGAAATAAAATCTGCTTTGTTAAGGTGTTTAGTGGAAGCAGGTATTTTAGCATTCCAGAACTCAGCTTCTTATGACATGGTGCTTGTGGAGCAGGGGGGACAGATCATGAGTACAGTTCAGCCTGCTCCATCATTTATTCAGTCTTTTTTTGCTTTATTAATGGACTGAGATTGACTAATCTGCAATTTGAATTGATTGACGTAACACGAGCGAGTGGGAATTTACTTTGTGTAAGTGAGCTAAGTGACTTTGAATAAAGAGAGGTTTGTTCTGAATTAAAGTCTACTATTTATGTTTCTTGTTCAAAGTCGTTTGATTTAAAATGCATAAAAGCATTGTTGAAAAGTGGTACAAAGAATCCTACAGCGCAGAAGGAGGCCATTCAGCCCATCGAGTCTGCACCGACCACAATCCCACCCCGGCCCTATCCCCATAACCCCACGAATTTGCCCTAGCTAGTCGTCTGACACAAAGGGACAATTTAGCATGCCCAATCCATCTAACCCGCACATCCTTGGACTGTGGGAGGAAACTGGGGCACCCGGAGGAAACCCACGCAGACATGAGGAGAATGTGCAAATTCCACACAGACAGTGACCTGCGACCGGAATTGAACGCTGACGCTGTGATGCAGCAGTGCTAGCCACTGTACCACTCAAGCTGGAAAAATCTCAGCAGGTCTGACAGCATCTGTGGAGAGAGAATGGAGCCAACGTTCCGAGTCAGGATGACCCTTCAGCTATTCACTCTCCACAGATGCTGGCAGACCTGCTGAGATTTTCCAGCATTTTCTGTTTTTGTTTCAGATTCCAGCATCCACAGTAATTTGCCAGTATGTTGAAAAGTGGTACTTCAGATGACTTTTAGTAATAGTTGCATCATTGCTGACGTTATTCAAGATATTTAAATAGCGATGTGACATGCAGCAGATGGCAGACCCCTTTATTAATAGTGATTGGCTGTACTGTTTTGCAGATTGATGTGCATCGCAACTTTGACAAATAATTTGCTATTGGCTGTATTTAATTCACTGTGAGGCAGCAGTACTAACCACTGGGCGGCACGGTGACACAGTGGTTAGCACTGCTGCCTCACAGCGCCAGGGACCTGGATTCGATTCACTTGGGTCACTGCTTGTGTGGAGTCTGCACATTTTCCCCATGTCTGCATGGGTTTCCTCCGGGTGCTCCGGTTTCCTCCCACAGTCCGAAAGATGTGCTGGTTAGGTGCATTGGCCATGCTAAATTCTCCCTCAGTGTACCCGAACAGGCACCAGAGTGTGGTGACTAGGGGGTTTTCTCAGTAACTTCATTGCAGTGTTAATGTAAGCCTACTTGTGGCACTAATAAATAAACTTTTACTTTAAACATCACTGGTTGTAAAGCGTTTTGGGATATCTGATGTTTGTAAAAGGCGCTACTTAAATGCAAGATTTTCCCTCTCCATAGATACTGCCTAACCACTGAGTGTTTCAAACATTTTATGTTCATATTCTTAATTTCTGGCATCCAAAGTATTTTGTTCCTGTTCTGAATTTTTAAATTCAAATTAATAATGTTTTTCACACAGTTGCTACCTGTTTTTTAGACCAGTGAGCAGGATATTGAAATAAGACCTGAGATCTGCAGCATGCGTATACTATCCTGAAAGGTGATGGTGAACTCTTACAAAGTTGGTTTGGGGAAATAAGAACTATTTGATGTTGAGTCAGGTTCGTGGAATAGACAAAACAATATATGAGGGAAATAAAAATAGAAAATGCTGGAAAAACCCTGAGGCTGGCAGCAGGTGTCGAGAGAGAAACAGAGTGAACATTTTAAGTCCATAAGACTGAAGAAACATCTTATTTGCTTGTCCCGCCGGTTGATTGGTGAGAAGAGGGAAATAGGATTCACTTCCGGTTATTCGCCCTCTCGCGACCTCACCGGCCCTGTTTTGCCGGTGAAATCAGCTCAGAAAGGACGCAAAGCCGACTTCACTATTCATGACATGATTACCATGTCATTAGTGGCGCTATCGTCCGTGCTCACTTGCCCTTACATATGGCTCGGTGGCACGGTGGTTAGCACTGTTGCCTCACGATGCCAGGGACCCGGGTTTGATTCCCGGTTTGGGTCACTGTCTGTGTGGAGTTTGCACGTTCTCCCCGTGTCTGCGTGGGTTTACCCCGGGTGCTCCGGTTTCCACCCACAGTCTGAAAGACGTGCTGGTTAGGTGCACTGGCCATGTTAAATTCTCCCTCAGTGTACCCAAACAGGCACCAGAGTGTGGCGACTAGGGGATTTTTGCAGTAACGTCATTGCAGTGTTAATGTCAGCCTACTTGTGACATTAATAAATAAGCTTTTATCTGCTCACCAGTTGAGGACCTCACTGGTTAGGATCACGTATGGCCTCTGTCAATAGAGACCAGATACGATGGCCTTGCTGGTGGGAATGGAGGCCATTGAAGCCTCCGGATGGTCGAGACAGCCCGGGCAGTGTCCCTTGGGCAATGCCAGCCTGGAGCCCTGACACTGCCACCGGGAACACTGGCACCGCCCACAAGGCAGTTTCCTTGCTCGTTCAGCACTGAGAACTTTTTTAGTAAGAACCCTCGTTAACTCTGTTTCGGGACTGGAAAATCCCACCCTATGTGTCCGGAACGCCTGGTGAAGTTTTGGCTCAGCTGTGATGCCCTCCATTGTTGATGAGTCTGCCAACATCACCGAGGCTCAAAAGAGTGACCAGAGGACAAACACTACTGAAACCTGTGGAACTGGACATCAATAGGAATTGATTTCCTTGGGAAGGGTAAAAATTCAGGCAAAGGAACGTAGAAACTCACTAGGTTGGCCTATAAAACCGCCCTGCGTGTGATTTCATTAAGTGATATCTTTGCTGCTGCTCCAATGATGTGGCAGCAATATTGGAAGTGGGCATTCGAGCAGGATTAATCTTCTCAGAGGACTGGAACACGAACTGCTACTTGATTTTCAAGTTTGCCCCTTTCCTGTTGGTGATTCTCGTCTTCTCTGCTGGTCTGGAGAGGATGATTGAGGGAAGCACATGCTGACACTTACAACAGCCAAGAAGTGGGGAGATACTTCCGTACAAATATTTAAGCCTCTTTAATAATACGGCACCTGCATATAGCTTCAGTTATACACCCACATCTATTCCTCATTCTATTCTGAATGATCCATTTGTATGTGCAGATACATGCGTATGTATATACTGCTGTTAACAATCATTTATTAAAGCAATGTCTAATTTGCTTCATGCACATTATAATGTATAATCTGCCAGTAGCATTTTCAAACTTGAAACAAAGCTGTACCATGTTCATAGAATCACAGAACCCCTACAGTGCAGAAAAAGGCCATTCAGCCCATCGATTCTGCACCGACCACAATCCCGCCCAGGCCCTATCCCCATAACCCCATGCACTTACCCTAGCTAGACCCCTGAACACTAAGTGGCAATTTAGCATGGCCAATCCACCTAACTGCACATCTTTGGACTGTAGGAGGAAACCGGAGCACCCGGAGGAAACCCATAAGACCGTAAAATATAGGAGCAGAATTGGGCCACTCGGCCCATCGAATCTGCTCCGCCATTCAATCGTGGCTGATACTTTTCTCCTCCCCATTCTCCTGCCTTTTCCCCATAACCCCTGATCCCCTTATTAATCAAGAACCCATCTATCTCTGTCTTAAAGACACTCAATGACCTGGCCTCCACAGCCTTCTGCAGCAAAGAGTTCCACAGATTCACCACTCTCTGGCTGAAGAAATTCCTCCTCATCTCTGTTTTAAAGGATTGTCCCTTTAGCCTGAGGTTGTGCCCTCTGGTTCTCCCATGCAGACAAGGGGAGAATGTGCAAACTTCACACAGACAGTGACCCAAGCTGGGAATTGATCCCGGGTCCCTGGTGCTGTGAAGCAGCAGTGCTAACCATTGTGCCACTGTGCCGCCCTCTGTTAGTGAGGTAGAACTGATAAAAAATATTTTTGCGTGAACAACAGATTTCAAGCGCAGTGAATTTTTATTTGCAAACACCTAAGGTTATTGTAGCGTTATTACAGAGCTCAATGAATCCAGCTTCAGGGTTCCATCTAATGTGAAGTCAAAAGAGATTCATTCGAGTTCTGTATGGACCTGTGGTGGCAGCACTCAATCAGAGAGTGTCTCGATGCACAGAAATATTGCCTGTAGTCTTGTTCTAAAGAAGTTGACTGTCAACTCAAATATGTAACAGTGGAAGAGGCACAATGTCCCTGTTCATGTGTGTGTGTGTGTGTGTGTTACGTGCGAAATGCTTGAAATGAACTTTACGTCACCTGGCCATTATAGTGACATCTGTCAGTGGCCAAGTTTGCCAAGCAGCTAAGGGGCAACTGTAAATAAAGGTATGACTTGCATTTATATGGCACCTTTGAAGACTTCAGGAGATCCTAAAGCACTTTACAGCCTAATAAGTGCTATTGAAATGTAGCTGCTTCTAACTTATGAAATGTGCCAAATACTTTACATTATACCAAAGTTTCAGAAATAGCAATGTGATAATGACCATTTAATTGTTAAAAATTGATGCTGGGATGTTTTGCATCCACTGATGAGGGAAGATCGTGCTTTGGTTTAATGTCTTAACCAAAAACACTCCCCCAGTACGACATTGCAATCCCACCCAAGGCGCAAGCCGGATCATTTTTGGACTTCCACCAAACCCAGAAAATGCTGCTGCCAATCTGACACTTATGGGCCTCGTCCACCCCACTGCAAAATCACTGAGAGTTCAGGGCGGGCAAGAACACAACGGGAAACCCCTTCATTGTCTTTCATACTGCCACCCCGACATCAACACCCGCTGGTGAGGGAGCGGGCAATTCAGGTCTATCTCTGTGGCAGGAGGGGTTTGAGTCCCAATTATGATGTTACTCATGTTTGTGGGAAGCTGAACTTCCATTTATAAAACTTCATTTTGTTTAATCTTAGAACCTTACAGTGCACAAGGAGGCCATTCGGCCCATCGAGCCTGCACCAAACACAGTCCCACCCAGCCCCTATCCCCATAACTCCATGTATTTACCCTAGTTAGTTCCCTGACACTAAGGGACAATTTAGCATAGCCAATCCACCTAACCTGCACATCTTTGGAGTGGGGGAGGAAACCGGAGCACCCGGAGGAAACCCACGCAGACACGGGGAGAACGTGCAGACTCCACACAGACAGTGACCCAAGCCAGGAATTGAACCCGGATCCCTGGCGCTGTGAGGCAGCAGTGCTCACCACTGTGCCACCGTGCTGTCCGTAATGTTTGATTTTCTTTCAAACCTTATTAACATAGTTTCTGTGTCTGGAATTGTCCTAATTCCTACTCCCCCACTTTACCTGAAGTTGGCACTTTAAGGTATTTGTGGAGCTGCGCACAAAGTGTTCCTAACATATTCTCTCCCTTCCTTTCCTTCACAATGGTTAATGCTAATTCCAATTTATACGTTGAGGTTGAATGAAGGAGAGCGTATCTGCAGTAATCAATCCTGACGCACAGATATAAAGCATCTCAAGGGCGGCAGGTAGCAAGCGCAACACATGCACAGAAAGTGTGGTTCTGGAGTTTAGTGAGCTGCTGCTATGAGGAGGAGAATATCTACTACCGCAACTGTTCTCATACAGCAAATCAATTGTCAATACTAACTCCACAGTGGGGAGACTTAGCAGACTCTTAGGACACTGCGTTGATAAATGTTTCTCCCGAACAGGTGGCTGTGGCAGTCTAAAATTCACTCGGGTAGCTCATCCCACTATAAATAAAATCCGAGTTTAGTGGATCGCTGCTTTCTTTCTTTCATCCTTTGCCACAGGATGCTGAATTTACTGCACTGTCATTGAAACCAACAGCTGGTTAAAACAGGTTTTTCACATGATTGAGCGCACGTCATTGACAAAGGCTCTAACCGTGAACCATTCCTGTAATAGCCAAGGCTCTCTTTGGAGGGCTTCTCTTTCTGCCAGATTTATAAACTGGGAAAATCTGTTATACGTTTGTTAGAACTATCCTTCGACTGACATTTTGTCACAAGTGAGACTCCAGGTGGAGCTTTTTTAAGGACAACATTTTTCTTTCTGTGAATTAAAACAATAATCAGGGGTGATATCATTAGACAGCAGGTAAGCCATTGATCGTCCGGAGATGCCCTGGGTGAGCAGCACCACGCTAAAAGAGTTCAGGGATAAAGCAGCAGAATGGAGTGAATGTGAGCATCGGATCCAGGTTAAAAAAAAAAGGATCAGCAGCACAAGAGTGAGTGCTGACTGATGATGTATTTTATAAGTCTTCCATTTAATTTCTGATATGGTGAACAAATCCAAGAGTCAACGGTATCTTCAGGCCCGTGGATTTGACATCCTGTTCCACGTGGAGACTTCTGTCCTAGGCAACAACGTGTGCAGAAAGTGTCAGTAACTGGAGCAGCTCGAGCTCTGGGCGTTGAAGGTTGGAGTGTTGCTCCCATCACTGCAGTGCATCCACAAGGCTGGGTGCTATGTAAATTACAGTAAGAAGTCTCACAACACCAGGTTAAAGTCCAACAGGTTTATTTGGTAGCAAATACCATAAGCTTTCGGAGCAATGCTCCTTCGTCAGATGGAGTGGTCTCTGTTCTCAAACAGGGCACAGACACAGAAATCAAATTACAGAATACTGATTAGAATGCAAATCTCTACAGCCAGCCAGGTCTTAAAAATAGCATGCGTCTCATGGAGAGCATCCCACAGCTTTAGGGTGTGCAGGCAGAGAGGTGACCACCAAGCTGTCAGGAAGAAGCAGGCAGATAGTCCATTCACACTCTCCAAATGATGAATACTGGTGCAGATGATGGTTCCACTGCAGGGTACAGCCAGAGCCAAGTCCCTTACACCAGGTGTGGCTCAGCTGTACAGGAGGGTGTGAGGAAGATTGCCAAAGCAGTTGTGATAAGGGATGGTGGTGTGATATAGATGAGCTTGTAGAATGCTTTTGTGATATTTTCCTGGAGCGATATGTTGTGAAACCAATTAGGAATGAAGCTATTTTGATCAGCACGGTGGCACAGTGATTGGCACTGCTGCCTCACAATGGTTAGCACTGCTGCCTCAGCGCCAGCGATCTGGATTCAATTCTGGCCTCGAGTCACTGTCTGTGTGGAGTCTGCACATTCTCCCTGTGTCTGCGTGGGTTTACTCTGGGTGCTCCGGTTTCTTCCCACAGATCAAAAATGTGCGGGTTGGGTTGATTGGCCATGATAAATTGCTCCTTAATGTCACGGGGATTAAGAGGTTAAATATGTGGGGTTACGGGGAAAGGACAGGACCTGGGTGGGATTGCTGTCGGTGCAGGCTCGATGGGCCAAATGGCCCCCTGCACTGTAGGATTCTATGATTCTATTATACAATGAGGCAGGGTTAATAGATCCTTGAAAGTGGAGTCACAGGTGGACAGAGTGGTGAAGAAGGCATTCGGCATGCTTGGTTTCATTGGTCAGAACATTGACATGTTGGAATGTCTTGTTGAAGTTGTACAAGACATTGGTAAGGCCACACTTGGAATACTGTGTGCAATTCTGGTCACCCTATTATAGAAAGGATATTATTAAACTAGAAAGAATGCAGAAAACATTTACCAGGATGCTATTGGGGACTTGATGGATTGAGTTATAAAGAGAGGTTGGATAGACTGGGACTTTTTTCTCTGGAGCATAGGAGGCTGAGAGATGATCTTATAGAGGTCTATAAAATAATGAGGGGCATAGATCAGATAGATAGTCATTATCTTTTCCCAAAGGTAGGGGAGTCTAAAACTAGAGGGCATGGGTTTAAGGTGAGAGGGGAGAGATACAAAAGTGTCCAGAGGGGCAATTTTTTCACACAGAGGGTGGTGATGATTGGAACAAGCTGCCAGAGGCAGTAGTAGAGGCGGGTACAATTTTGTCTTTTAAAAAGCGTTTAGACAGTTACATGGGTACGATGGGTATAGAGGGATATGGGCCAAATGTGGGCAATTGGGATGAGCTTAGGGTTTTTTTTTAAAAAAGGGCGGCATGGGCAAGTTGGGCCGAAGGGCCTGTTTCCATGCTGTAACCCTCTATGACTCTAATTAGTAGTGTCATCGTAACAGATCGACTAGGCAACAGTGATCATAATACAATTGAATTCCACATTAAGTTTGAACATGCCATACTCCCAATCTCAAACAGGAATCTTAAACTTAAACAAAGCAAATTAGGTAGGTATGGTGGGAAAACTTGCTAAGATTGATTGGGTAAATAGACTAAAAGATATGGCGGTAAATAATCAGTGAGAAACAATTAAAGAAACAATTCCATATTTTCAACAAAAAATATATTCCATTGAAAGACAAAAACTCAGCAGAAAGATCTTTCTGGATGTATCACACCTTGGCATGGCTCCTGCTTTGACCAAGGCCGCAAGAAACTACAAAGGGTTGTCAATGAAGCCCAGTCCATCACACAAATCAGCCTCCCATCCATTCACTCATCCATTATTTATTAACTGGATATTTTAAATTCATAGATACCTGAGGAAATAGGACATTGAAATTATACAAAGAAAACTCCACATCACAAAAAAATGCAGAAATTTCCCAATATTACTAATGTTAAAATATTAACCTTTCGAAGTGAAATCTGTCAAGGAACACTTCCGGTTGCTGTGATAAATTGTTGCTGTCTTGTTCAGGAGTGTAGAAAATGCTAGAATATTCTATGAACATCAGGAGAGAATTCAGATTGGAGGAACTATTGCACACTACCATTTGTCCTTGAAGTTTCTCAAATGCGTTTAAGTGCTGGGATGATTAGTTTAAAGAAAAATTAAAGCTTTCATTTTATGTACAATGGTAAGACGGTTGCTAAAAATGGAGCATGCAAGCAGAAGAAGAAAGACCCTGTAGCGCAGCTTATTTAATCCACTCTGTGGATGGGCTACACTGCACAGCAGACAGCCAGCTGTCAACGACAGGCATTGTGTGTGTGTTGAACGTGATCATTCTTCTGTTAATGTCCTTGGCATCTCTCTGTATGGAGCGGTGCATAAATAATTGGTACAATGACAGCTTCTTTCAGCAGTGCTGTAAATCTGGTCTTGATCCATTTAGGGTTGAACGTTTTAGAAATCTTCCTCATTCCAAATCATCTTTGGAAAATGTCAATTCTTTGGATGTGCTTAAGAGGCTTTTATACAGTTAAGATCGAGCAAAATAATGCAGATCTTCACTGTAACCTGTGCCACTAGTCCATGTAGCTAGTCAAAATTAGTGGGGCAGAATAATAATTGATGTTGTTGATATACATTTCAGAATCTGCATCTGAACCCCATTCTTTTAAGAATCTAATATGAAACCCAATGCAGTCAGCCTTCCATTATTCCTTTGACTTTTCCTTCCTAGCTTGTTTGCACTTAGTGGTGAAACTCTATAACTATAAATCACCCAATCATCTCTGGCCTGATAGTTATGATGTGGAGATGCCGGCGTTGGACTGGGGTAAACACAGTAAGAAGTTTAACAACACCAGGTTAAAGATGTGGCTTTTGCTACCAAATAAACCTGTTGGACTTTAACCTGGTGTTGTTAAACTTCTTACTGATAGTTAGCCAGGATTCACTAGGTCATTTAAAACAAATCTTTGTGTCACAATTAGGCTTACATTAACACTGCAACAAAGTTATTATGAAAATCCCCTAGTTGCCACACTCCGGTGCCTGTTCGGGTACACCGAGGGAGAATTTAGCACGGCCAATGCACTGAACCAGTCTTTCGGACTGTGGGAGGAGACCAGAACACCCGGAGGAAACCCACGCAGACACGGGGAGAACGTGCAAACTTCACATAGACAGTGACCGGAGGCCGGGAATTGAACCCGGGTCCCTGGCGCTGTGAGGCAGCAGTGCTAATCATTTCAGCTACTTTCACTAGCTAAATTATCGGGTAGCCCTCTCAGCTTCTTCCTCAGATCTTCAACATCTCTCGATTCTAGTCTTCAGTGATTCACTCTATGCAAAATGAAGAAACGGCTGAGGGGCACTTGATACAGCAAAGCCCATCGGGCCTGACAACACCCGACTGTAGTCCTGAAGATTTGTGCCCTAGAACTAACTGCACCCCTAGCCAAGCTGTTC
The DNA here is from genome assembly GCF_964213995.1 of Mustelus asterias. Lineage (NCBI taxonomy): Eukaryota > Metazoa > Chordata > Chondrichthyes > Carcharhiniformes > Triakidae > Mustelus > Mustelus asterias. Next base: position 5,774,033 of record NC_135818.1, on the reverse strand, counting down.
CAGTGCAGCAAAACATTGGTGTCTAACTAAGTGGAAAATTGTCCAGGTATGTCTTGTCCACAAAAAGCATGGCAAATCCAATCTGATCAATTTCAGCCCCATACGTCCACTCTCAATCATCAGAAAAATGAAAGTAAATGTTGGCCACAGTACTATCGAGCTCTTACTCACCAAGGACCTGCTAAATTGGGTACAGTTTAGGTTCCGCCGGGATCACTCAACTTTAGACTTCATCACAGCTTTGGTCCAAAAATGGACTAAAGAACTGAATTTCAGAGGTGAGGTAAGAGTGATTAGCCTTGATATCAAGGCCACAGTGTAGGACCAAGGAACCCCAGTAGAATTGAGGTCAGTGGGAATCACTGGCTTGTCTTATAGCTAGCACAAGGAAAGATGGCTGTAATTTGCGGAGGCCAGTTACCTTAGCCACAGGATATCACAACAGGAGTTCCTCAGGGCAGTGTCCCGGGCTCAACCATCTCCAGCTGCTTTGCCAATAACTTTATATTAAGCATAAGGTCAGGAAGACCCGGGCAACATTAGGCTCTAGCTGATAAGTAACAAGTAACATTTGTGCCACACCATTGGCAGGCAATGACCATCTCCAACAAGAGAAAACTTAACCATCTCCCCATATCATTCAGCAGCATTACTGTACAGCTTAATCCCAACACCATCAACATCCTGGGGTTAGTATTGACCAGAAACCTCACTGGACCATTCCAGTCAGAATGGGGCTTTCTATTCTTTAAAGGTGGGAATTTTACAAGATTGTCTGCTGTTTGTTCAAATTTTCTTCTCCATAGGCACTGCTCTGGTCTCACTTTTATAATTCTGTACTGGTTAAATTACCTGTTTACACTCAATCACACTCCTCTGTCATTCCTTTTTTGTCAAAACTAGAAACAGTTAGATTTTGTGAAGCTTAGTGGTTGGTACGCAACTATCTCATTGACGAAGGATTTTCGTATCTGAGCTGTGATAGTGAGTATTACTGTACTGTTTACTGTGGATGAACATGACCACGATCGAGCTGCCATAGCTCACAGCATCACTGCCCAGTGTGCCTGTACCTTACGAAATGGGTGAAATGCTGGTGGTAGATGAAATATGATGCCTTTCTGGACTTAGATATTTAAGCGCCATATCATTAGCTGGTTTTATGACCTGACCTCTCGACATAATCGAGCAACCTCACCTTTGTGAAAGAGCATAGCTGCGAATTACCGGCTTATGAATTTGCATTTCACCTGCTGTTAATAAGCAATTAATATTTTCTATGTCGTTGTCGTTTGGATTTTTGGAGACTGGTGTTTTATGAGCCAGCTGCTGGCATTTAAACTTGTGAATCTGGCTCCCGTGCCCTGGCAGCAGACTGGGGGAACCAGCTTAACGTGGGCCTGTAAAGTTGCTGCCGAGATAAAGGAGCCGCACTCTGCATTGTAAATGCCAAAAGCTGGTGCAAAGACACCAGTCGCAGAGGATCGGATTAAAACAGTGCCAAAAGAAAGCTTCAGCGTAAACAGGATGCATAGCTGAACATTCTGCCACTATGTTATAGAATCATAGAATCCCTACAGTGCAGACGGAGGCCCTTCGGCCCATCGAGTCTGCACCGACTCTTACCCAGACGTACCTCGTAGCTCCACGTATTTACCTCACTAATCCCCCAAATCTATATATAGGGACGCTTAAGGGACAATTTAACATGACCTTTTCCACCTAACCTGCACATCTTTGCACTGAGAGGGGAAACCGGAGCACCTGGAGGAAAACCACGCAGACATGGGGAGAATGTGCAAATTCCACACACACACTGACCCAAACCGGGAATCGAACCTGGGTCCCTGGCGCTGTGAGGCAGCAGTGCTAACCGCTGTGCCACTGTGCCGCACACGGTGGCTCATAATGTTCCTGACTTTTGTACTCGGGGAATAGAAATCAGTTGGAGTACAGTTTGAAGGTTGCCTGGGGTTGTTGGTGGGTATTATGTGGGAGGACAGTCACTGTTTACCCATCTTCCTCCAGTTCCCCCAAAAGTAGATGGTGGGGTCAGACAGAAGAAGAGTGACTATTGTTGGTTATTTTAAGATATACAACCCATTAAAAAATGTACATAGTACATTTGCTTTCTTCTGTGAGTGTTTTTCAGAGGTATTCACGCTTTTCACTATTTTATAACCTCATGTTGATTCTGTTGTGTATTGATTAGGGGTGACACGGTGGCACAGTGGTTAGCACTGCTGCCTCACAGCGCCAGGGACCCGGGTTCAATTCCAGTCTTGGGTCACTGTCTGTGTGGAGTTTGATGTGGAGATGCCGGCGTTGGATTGGCTTGGGCACAGTAAGAAGTCTCACAACACCAGGTTAAAGTCCAACAGGTTCATTTGGTAGCACGAGCTTTCGGAGCGCTGCTCCTTGATTCACCTGATGAAGGAGCAGCACTCCGAAACCTCATGCTACCAAATGAACCTGTTGGACTTTAACCTGGTGTTGTGAGACTTCTTACAGTGTAGAGTCTGCACATTCCCCCGTGTCTGCGTGGGTTTCCTCCGGGTGCTCCAGTTTCCTCCTACAGTCCAAAGATGTGCGGGTTAGGTGGATTGGCCATGCTAAATTGCCCCTTATTGTCAAGCAAGTTAAATGTGTTGGGTGATGGGATTAGGGCCTGGGTGGGATTGTGGTCAGTGCAGACACGATGGGCCGAATGGCCTCCTTCTGCACTGTGGGGATTCTATGATGCTCGGAAGCACGGAGGGTTAAAAACTAATGGAGCTTTATTTACAAGGTGTGTTCACGACATGGCTGCTTCTTCATTCTGGCAATTTCCCGCGCTAGCAATTTGTGGTGACGACGTGCATATATTAATACACAGTGCTTACTGCAGCTTCCAGAACTCCGTATAACCACATGACAGATTCCATTTGCATTGTTTATGCCTTTAAATTCATCTGAGCCGCAGAGATAGCAGAAGAATAAATGTCACAATTTATAAATTGCATTTTAAATTCTAATAAACTCCCAATGGCAAATGCAGATTAAAACTGACACTCTTCCATTTAATTAATGGCTGTTCTGAACTTTGGAACATTAACCACTATCTAAATTTGAAAAATGTTTCAATCTACATGATAATTTAGAATTAATGCTATTCAGACGTTGAAAGAACAAGCAGGGAAATTAAATGAATAATCGGTCTGGCCTATTTAATATTTTAAACAGCGGATATATATGTATAATATATACATAGAGAGAGAGAAATAATTCAGTTCTCCCACTGCGGAATCAGGTTATGGGTTCAAGCACCAACACCACAGACTTGAGTACATAATTTAGGCTGATATTTCAGCTCCGCATTGAGAGAGAACTGCACTGGCAGATGTGCGATGTCCTTTGGATGAGATATTAAAATGAGATTCTATACGCTCTCTCAGGTGAATATGAAAGGTCCGATGAGAATTTTCCCTGCATCCTGTCCAATAATTACCCATCAGTCAACAGCAATCAAATTGATTATCTGGCTATTTGTCTCATTGCTGCTTGTTGGATCTTGCTCTGCAGAAATTGTCTGTGCGTTTGCTTACATGACACCAGGGATTAAGCTTCGTTAGCTGGGAAACGCTTCAGGACATTTCGAGGATGTGAAAAATACTGTACAAACTGCTCACCTTATTGTTTTCTTTCGGCATAGACTATCCTGAACCTTTCCCTCAAATCATAGAATCCCTACAGTGCAGAAGGAGGCCATTCGGCCCATCGAGTCTGCACTGACTAATAGAACAAAGAAAATTACAGCACAGGAACAGGCCCTTCGGCCTTCCAAGCCTGCACTGACCATGCTGCCCACCTGAACTAAAATCCCCCACCCTTCTGGGGACCATATCCCACTATTCCCATCCTATTCATGTATTTGTCAAGACGCCCCTTAAAAGTCACTATCGTATCCGCTTCCACTACCTCCGCCGGCAACGAGTTCCAGGCACCCACAACCCTCTGTGTAAAAAAAACTTGCCTCGTACATCTCCTTTAAACCTTGCCCCTCGCACCTTAAACCTGTGCCCCCTAGTAATTGACTCTTCCACCCTTGGAAAAAGCTTCTGACTATCCACTCTGTCCATGCCCCTCATAATCTTGTAGACTCCTATTAGCTCGTCCCTCAACCTCCATCGTTCCAGTGAGAACAAACAAAGTTTCTCCAACCTCTCCTTATAGCTAATGCCCTCCATATCAGGCAACATCCTGGTAAATCTTTTCTGTACCCTCTCCAAAGTCTCCAATTCCTTCTGGTAGTGTGATGACCAGAATTGAACACGATATTCCAAGTGCGGCCTAACTATAAAGCTGCAACATGACTTGCCAATTTTTAAACTCAACGCCCCGACCAATGATGGCAAGCATGCTGTATGTCTTCTTGACTACCTTTTCCACCTGCATTGCCACTTTCAATGCCCTGTGTACCTGATGCATATATTGGTGTTCTTCCTGGGCCAACTGAAAAAGTTTATAATCTTCCAGTATGTACCTTTAGAAAAACAGCATTGTAGAATAACACAATTTGTGTCAACTTTTTTTGTTGTTTTGAATGCATTATACTATTCGGCAGCATTACGTGAAATCAATCATTTTGTTATGTGGAATGGCAAAAATAGTGTACCGTTAAAAGAAAGACTTTCATTTATGTAGGACCTTTCACAACCTTGGGATGTCTCAAAGTGCTTACGGCCAGTAATAATATTTCTGAGGTGTAGACATTGGCCGGGATTTTCACAGGAACATAGGAATTAGGAGCAGAAGTCGGCAAATTCTCCCCTTCGAGCCTGCTCCGCCATTCAATCAGATCATGGCGGATCCCTCCCTGGTCTCAAATCCACCTCCCCACCTGTTCCCCATATCCCTCTTTCCTTTTTTCTATTAGGGATATATCTATCTCCCTCTTGAAATCATTCAACGATTGAGATTCCACCGCACTATGGGGCAGCGACTTTCCCCATGCCCATTGTGGGAGATTTGGCACCCACACCACAGTTCCAGGCAGGACATTCGATCCTGGACGGTTTCCTCCCACAGTCCAAACATTTGCAGGTTACGTTGATTGATTATGCTAGATTGTTGCTTACGGGATGCGTAGGTTAGAGGGATTAGCAGGGTAAATATGTTGGGTTACGGGGATAGGGTCTGGGTGGGATTGTTGTCAGTGCAGATTGAATGGGCCGAGTGGCCTCCTTCTGCACTGCAGGATTCGATGATTCTATTCTATGATTCTATGATCATTTCCAGGTAACTTTTTTTTAATGATGTGGAAGAATTTCTGTTTAGTGGATGTTATACCGTTGGCATGGTAACTTTATTTATGAATGGAAACTTAACTGGACATTTGTCAGACCTCAGTGCAAATGAATGTAATGTTGTGTTTCAACCCAGGTGATTCGTTTGCACAGTTCCGCTTTGCTGAGGAAAAGGAGTGGGAAATAGAGGCTCCTTCCAGTAAGCAGGTAAGTGGGTGCAAACTTGTCCAGCAGAAATACTGTGCTTTTGATTTTTTTAGCCACCTAGAAATATCAGTACAAGGGGCACCCATTTGGCACGCTGGGTGAGACCATCCGGCTGTTCACGGTACATCCCTGCCGTGCATTTCCCAGCGGCATGGGGTGGATTCGACGGGAAAATCCCATTGACAGCGGCGGAACCAGAAGGTCCCATCAACGATTTAATAAATGCCAAACTGCATTCAGATTATCCTAAATAACATTCGGGTCGCATTTGTGCCTTGCTGTACTTTTTACCACCCTCTCAAATTTTCACCCAAATCTTCTATTTTGGTGAAATGAGTTTGTAAATTACAGCATAAACCTGGGGTCTAAATATAAGTCTGACGAGCTATAAACTTAGAGTTAAAGTTTATTTATTAGTCACAGGTAGGCTTACATTAACACTGCAATGAAGTTACTGTGAAAATCCCCTAGTCGCCACACTTCGGTGCCTGTTCAGGTAACACTGAGGGAGAATTTAGCATGGCCAGTGGCACCTAACCAGCACATCTTTCGGACTGTGGGAGGAAACTAGAGCACCCGGAGGAAACCCACGCAGACATGGGGAGAATGTGCAAACTCTACACAGACAGTGACCCGAGGCTGGAATTGAACCCGGGTCCCTGGTGCTGTGAGGCAGCAGTGCTAACCACTGCGCCACCATGCTGTCCGTGTACTTGAAAGAAAGATGAGAAATTCAAATTGTTTTCACCCGCTTTCCCCCAGTATTGTATGGAATTGTTTTGTGTAGATTTGGACCCAATGACAGGTTGTGGCTCACAGTAAATTGGAGTTGACCTTTCCACATTGTGATGCAGGAATGTTTGTCTTTATGACACGTCAAAGATTTGACTAATTTCAAGTTGTTTATCAGATTTCTCTCAGCCCTTGTTGCAATGATAATGAAACCATGGTAATGTTCCAACTGCCATCTTGGCAGGAATTGGTCAGGGGAAACCAGCAAGATTGAACCTGGGACCATTCTTCTTTTCCCCCCCATTTCCATTTATTTTATTTCTTCATTTCATTTTTTCACCCATTTTTATTCCTTCACACTCTCATTGTTATTTTTACACTCCTGAAATCTCACTCTCCAGTTGTCCTTTGACATTCTACTCCTTTCGTCTGCCTTTCACACATTCTGACCTCTTAAGGGACGCTTTTAGCACCTTTCTCAGCCTTTATCATCAGCACTTACGTTCCCTTTGTCATTCCTATCAATTACAACCCCCCCCCTCTAACCCTTCCACCCTCATAGTATTTGCCCAATGTTCCTTGCTTTCAGCTCTGAGGAAAGGTCATCCAGACTCGAAACATTGGCTCTATTCCCTCTCCACAAACACTGTCAGACCTGCTGAGATTTTCTGTGTTGGTTTCAGATTCCAGAATCCGCAGTATTTTGCCTTTACCATTCTTCTTTTGTGTGCCTGAGCTAGCAACATACTGAGCAACTGAAGAACATACAGGACATGCACAATATATCTATTCCCATTATGTTATTCTCCATAAGGGGTATAAGGGGTATTAATGCAGGTTATATGGAGGTATCAAGGAGCTCATAATTGTTGCATCAATTTTGGCAGAGAACATGGTTATCTTCAGCTTGAGTAGGGGGGTCAGATCTGAAATTTTGCCTTTCCTTCCTTTTCCTTCACCTTTGGTATAGTGGGGGCTCATAATCGAAGTCAGAGGTAGGTTTGCTCCGGGTGGCACAATGATTAGCACTGCTGCCTCACAGCGCCAGGGACCCGGGTTCAATTCCCGGCTCATGTCACTGTCTTGTGGAGTCTGCACGTTCTCCCCGTGTCTGCGTGGGTTTCCTCCGAGTGCTCTGATTTCCTCCCACAGTCCAAAGATGTGCAGGTTGGGTGGATTGGCCATGTTAGATTGCCCCTTAGTGTCAGGGGGACTAACTAGGGTAAATGTATGAGGTTATGGGGATAGGGCCTGTGTGGGATTGTGGTTGGTGCAGACTCGATGGGCTGAATGGCCTCCTTCTGCACTGCAGGATTCTATGATTGTTAGCATTTGCCATGTATAAAGGTCTATTTTTACCAGTAATATAACAATGTTAAAGGTACTTTGCATTTCAGAAAAGAGGATGGTGGCATACCTTTCGGTTGTAAATGCAATCCCTCCAGTTCTGAAAGGGTGGAGGGTTGGATGTTTAATTTCTTGGACGTGAAGTGAACTGACTTCCTGCACTGTGGAACGCAGTTGGTGTGGATCACCTGCTGGACCGTGAGCTCCCACTCCTCGGTGGAATTTATTTCAGGCTGTCTCTGTGTGTGACTGAAGGTCTGTTTGGGGTCAGTGCTGCCCAATCGGATAGAAAGAAGTTAACATGTTCCCTGCACTGTGAGAGAAGGCGGTTGTGTTTGTCCCACCAGGGCTCCAGCTTGTTTATGTTGCTGCTTTCCTCGTCCTATTGGCTTTTCACCCAAATTTCAGAATTAATTTTTTTAAGATGTGGTCACTGGCAATATCAGAAATGTCTTAAATATCAGACAGAATATACTGCGTAGGATTGTGGAAGGTGCAGAGAGGCCCAAAAGGACAGGTGGTGTTTGTGAGACTTTTTACTGTACTCAACAATCCTCACAGGAACGACCAGAGACTGACACCCCAAAGTAAGTTTAATTGCAAAGTTCCATATTAAAACTTCTGCTGCTGGCCACCTCTTCCCCACCCCGTCCTGATTGCCTACACTCTGTGCACGTTACTGGGACCCTCAGATATGTCTGAACTCGCTGATCTTGCTGGCACCTGTCTCGGGCCACAGGTGGTGCTGATGGCTCACTGTGGTATTGTAAAGAGGCTGGCACCCAACCTAGCATGGTTCCACCACTGGTTTCATTGAGCACATGATGCAGTGGGATCGTACCCGATTCCACAGATAGGCCTCAGGCTTTCTCGTGATGTTCTTGCTTGGATGCTTGGCTTCTCTTTGATTGTCGAATTTGGCGGGCAACAAATGAAGAGAGATAATTTCCTGTCGAGCTTTGATGGCAAACAATTAGAGATCCAACCTGCTCCCTTTACTAGCAAAAAAAAACTATAGAAACAATAAAATAAAAATGATGCTGTTTACTCTGAAACATTAATATCTAGAAAACGCATTCTTTAATTAAAAGTTAACCACTGGGCAAACACAGCCGACTTCTTTTCAGATTGATAGCTGTTGGGGAAGACTACTGCCACGGTGTTCATCTTGATGATGGACAGGATGCAATTGTTTACAACTTGATGGACGTTATCCAGGGATTTAAAAAATAATTTGACAGACACACATGGAAAGACTGGTGGAAATATATCTCTGCGCATGGCAGACCTGTGCTGCAGTCTGCATAAGCTTGGGTAAAGATTAAGTAATTCAGGAATTGATGTTTTCCTGTGTGAGCTGATATCTTCTGCAAATACTTGAGTTGAGTTTATACAATGAAACCTTTTGAACTGAAGAGTCATGCGCCGGAATTTTACCGCCCTGCCTGCCACAGGAATCGGAGCAGGCGAGGGGCGGACAATGGAAAGGTCCGTTGACCTCGGGCGGGTTTTTACAGTTTTGGGCCGAGCGAGGCCAAAAAATCCCGCCCGAGCCTTTATAGCACAGAAAGAGCCCACTTGGCCCATCAAATCCATGCTGCCTCTCTGTAAAGCAAACCATTCCCCTGCTCTATATATGGCCTTAAAAGTTCGATGCTTTCACCACCCTATCATACAACAGAAAAAAAGAAATATTTAAATTAATTGAACATCTCCGGTTATCAGAATTTACTCTGGAACTGACAAACTTTAAGGTACGTGTAGGGCAAGAAAGAATCAAGTTCTATAATCGAATGAATAATAGAATCCCTTCAGTGCAGAAGGAGGCTATTCGGTCCATTGAAGCTGCACCGACTCTCCCTGTAGCCCCACGTATTTACCCCACTAATCCCCCTAACCTACACATCTTGGAACACTAAGGGCGATTTAGCATGGCCAATCCACCTAGCCCGCACATCTTTGGACTCCTGTAACATTACTTAACCACCCTGTTATCCTCCAGTCCAATTTGTTTGGTATGTTATGAAGATTAATGATGTGGAGATGCCGGCGTTGGACTGGGGTGGGCACAGTAAGAAGTCTCACAATACCAGGTTAAAGTCCAACAGGTTTATTTGGAATCACCTGATGAAGGAGCAGCGCTCCAAAAGCTCGTGATTCCAAATAAACCAGTTGGACTTTAACCTGGTGTTGTGAGACAGTGACCCAATGAAGATTAGTGGCAGATGCTGGGATGTGGTTCCAGACGCAGCGATAGGTTTTGCTGAACCAGACAATGTGGGTGTGGCCTGACTGTGTCTAAAGTTGACATCCACCTGTGGATTTTCCAGGAGGGCCCATTAATCCACAAGAGTCGGGTTTTCGCAGTGGAGTCAGTTGTCCAGCCTGATTAGTGTCGCGGCTAAGAGCGAAATAGAGCCGGGCTCGTTGACACAGGATGCAGATTGTAGGCGGCCCGGAGGTGGACATGTGCAGAGCAGGCTGACTAGGAGGCCTGTCTTGGTTATCTGGGATTTCATAGAATCATAGAATCCCTACAGTGCAGAAGGGGGCCATTCGGCCCATCGCGTTTGCACTGACTCTCCAACAGAGTATCCCACCCAGGTTCTTTCACCATAACCCCACGTATTTACCCCACTAATCCCCCTAGCCTACACCCCTTGAGACACTAAGGGGCAATTTAGCACGGCCAATCCGCCTAACCTGCACATCTTTGGATTTCATCCCAATTGTTTTACAAACGGTTAAGCTGTTAATAGCTAATGCTTTCCTCGGTCTGGGCTCACAGCCAAGTCTCATTGGACATGCCTGGCCATGAACACAGACCAATAAAACCTGAGCTCAGCAGGGGGTCCTGTCTTGATAACTGAAGTGAATTTGCCGACTTTGCTTGTTTGACATCTTTAAGTGGTGACAAGTTGTTCTTTCTATGATCTCTTTTGTCAATGTCTTGGACAAGATTAAGAGGTCTGAAATTTTTGAAGCCTATGTTATTGATACTTGAATGATCTGTCTGATACTTTTAAAGCATTGCACAAACAGCAGCTTTTGTTCAGAAGATTTGTGAATGAGGTTTTTTGTTTCTAAGCAGTTCCACACTTGCCATTATTGCTGTATGGTTCATTAATTATGGACCTCACAGGAATGCTTTGAAAGGGAAGCCCCTCCCAAGCCGAGGGGGCATGGGTTGGCATTGAGTTGACTTGGGAGGGGCTTCCCTTTCAAAACATTTCAGAATCCAGACTGTGTTTAAGGACTCCTCTGGTGGCTGTCAAAACGGAGTCATGGACAAGCTGACTCAACTCCACAGAAACTGCGGGAGTGGGGGAGGGTGCTCGGAGAAGCCTAGTAAGGGAGCTAGCCATGTCAGGAGTGCAACACCCCTATCTTGCATCACCGGAAATTGGGGGCACTAGGAAGGTAGCGGGAAAATCTGGTCGCACCTGCCATTTCTAAATGGCTCCTGAGTCGGACCAACTCTGCAGAAGCCTGGGCCTTTATTAAAGTGGGTGGAGACGTTAGTCAAGAAGGCTTGTCTTCATTGGCTGGACCATTGAGTTTAAAAATTGGCAAGTCATGTTGCAGCTTTATAGAACCTTAGTTAGGCCGCACTTGGAATATAGTATTCAATTCTGGTCGCCACACTACCAGAAAGATGTGAAGGCTTTGGAGAGGGTACAGAAACGATTTACCAGGATGTTGCCTGGTATGGAGGGCATTAGCTATGAGGAGAGGTTGGAGAAACTTTGTTTGTTCTCACTGGAACAACGGAGGTTGAGGGGGTGACCTGATAGAAGTCTGCAAAATTATGAGAGGCATGGACAGAGTGGGTAGTCAGAAGCTTTTTCCCAGGGTGGAAGAGTCAATTACTAGAGGGCATTGGTTTAGGGTACGAGGGGCAAGGTTTAAAGGAGATGTACGAGGCAAGTTTTTTGCACAGAGGGTGGTGGGTGCCTGGAACTCGCTGCCGGGGGAGGTAGTGGAAGCAGATACGATAGTGACTGTTAAGGGGCATCTGGACAAATACACGAATAGGATGGGAATAGAGGGATATGGTCCCCGGAAGGGAAGGGGGTTTTAGTTAAGTCGGGCAGCATGGTCGGTGCAGGCTTGGAGGGCCGAAGGGCCTGTTCCTGTGCTGTAATTTTCTTTGTTCTTTGTATGTTCAAAATGAAAATATACCTGCTTTCAACTGGGAAACAGTTTTGTACCTCTTCTTTCTTAATACTGAAATTAATTTCTATTCAAATAAGGCTTTGAAAATATGGTTTTGCTTATTTGTTCCCAGATGAGATACTTCTGCATCAATGTGCTGTTGTACATTTCAGATATCGCCTCTGTTTGTGGACTGCCAGTCCCTAGCTCATTCCCTTCAAGAACTCCCCCTCTACCTTCGACTGAACGTGGAAGCTGAGTTGGTACAGGTAGGATTCCTTTATTAAACCTGTCCTCAAGACACACAGGTTTACTGCGAATATTGCTGGTAGCCAGATTTCATACATTGAAGTCAGCTGTTCAGTGATGCTTAAGAGCAGCGCTAAATGTCCTCCTAGCCATCTCCTGCCTTAAGCAATGAAGCTAAAATCAGCAACTCAGCCGTGTGATGGATAGAAATTGCATTCCATTGCTCTGTGTGTTCAGATAATTTAGTTGAATAATTTTATGATGCTTTATTGCTATATGAAGCTTCACAAAATGTTGCTGAATTGGGTAATTACTGTGAAAATCCAAATGACTTGATCATGAGCTGAGATTTTGTGTTTCCGGTGGTATGAAGCTGATTTTTAAAAAGTTATTCATGAGACGTGCATCGCTGGCTGGGCCAATATTTATTGCCCATCCCTAATTGCCCTCGAATGGAGTGTCTCACTCGGCCAATTCAGAGGGCATTTAAGTGTTACCCACATTGCTGTGGCTCTCGGGTCACATGTAGGCCAGACCAGGTAAGGACGGCAGATTTCCTTCCCTAAAAGGACATTAGTGAACCAGATGGGTTTTTCCGACAATCGCCAATGGTTTCATGGTCATCAGTAGATTCTTAATTCCAGATTTTTATTGAATTCAATAGAATTCAGGAACGAAAAGTCAAATGATGACCTTGTAACCCATTGTTGCTTGATTGGTGGCTCGGTGGCGCAGTGGTTAGCACTGCTACCTCACAGTGCCAGGGACCCGGGTTCGATTCTGGCCTCGGGTCACTGTCTGCGTGGGTTTCCTCTGGGTGCCCTGGTTTCCTCCCACACTCCAAAGATGTGCAGGTTAGGTGGATTGGCCATGCTAAATGGCCCCTTAGTGTTGGGCATAGGGTGGGGGAGAGGGCCTGGGTAAGATATTCTGTCTGAGCGTCGGTGCAGACTTGATGGGCTGAATGGCCTCCTTCTGCATTGTAGGGATTCTAAAGAAAAAGTAAAAACCCATCTGGTTCACTAATATCCTTTTGGGAAGGAAATCTGCTGTCCTTACCTGGTCTGGCCTACATGTGACTCCAGAGCCACAGCAATGTGGTTGACACTGAAATGGCCGAGCAAGCTGCTTAGTTGGGGATGGGCAACCAATGCCCACATCCCATGAATGAATAAAAAGAAATCTAAGATGGCTCCCACCTGGCCCAGGTAACTCTTGTACTTTGAATGCTGCCTGCATTTTAAATATCTTCTCCCTTATTCAAGGAAGTAGGAATGTGAAGGATACATTTATGATGTATCATGGATTCAAAAGCTTGAGTAATTTGCGGACCTTTTTATATAGTTTTAATAATTATAGTATATAATTTTTATATTTTTTTTACATGTCTCAGTCACTTTATTTATTAGTGTCACAAGTAAGCTTACATTAACACTGCGATGAAGTTACTGTGAAAATCCCCTAGTCGCCACACTCCAGCACCTGTTCAGGTGCACTGAGGGAGAATTTAGCATGGCCAGTGCACCTAACCTGCATGTCTTTGATCAAGAGATAAGGGAGAAAGGAGGGATCAGGATATTGAATTTGATGATCAGCCATGATCAAAATGAATGGTGGAGCAGGCTCGAAGGGCCGAACGGCCTCCTCCTTCTTCTAGTTTCTGTGTTTCTATGTCTTTCGGACTGTGGGAGGAAACTGGAGCACCTGGAGGAAACCCATGCAGACACGGGGAGAACGTGCAGACTCCACACAGACAATGACCCAAGCCGGGAATCGAATCCGGGTCCCTGGCGCTGTGAGGGAGCAGTGCTAACCACTGTGCCGCCCCTTTCAAAGTTGTTCACAAACAGTGAATTATTTAGTTATATTGGCAAATTAAGTCTCTGCAGTTAACTCTAGTTTTTTCTCTCTCCTAATTTAGATAACCCCCCCTGCTGAGTTACCACAGATGACGCTGAAGAGTATGCATGATGGTCCAAGCAAATTCAGCCAATTTAGAGCACAAGATCCCTCGGTAGCTGTGCACACCATCCCAATTAGCTCTGTGCCTGAGGACGCAGGCAAGCATACCTTCAACCTCTCGCTCATGCCCGTGACACAGGCAGCCAGGAGTGCTCCCCCGACATTGCAGCAAGCACCAGACAAGCTGGACGAGGAACTGGATTTTTTACTTCAACTTGAAACGCCTGTTGGCAAAAGCAATGAAGCTTTCTCAACGGGAGCTCAGGATGCAGAAGCACTTTGTAATCCTGAAACAGCTAATACTTCAGCGGGTGAGAAGAATCATTTTTTTCAAACCCTTTATTTTTATTTAAAATGCTGGAAATAACTGAAGTTGATCCTTTACTAAAATAGCATTCCTTTGTTCTCTTTGAATGTACATAATTCGTATATTGATGTCGAATTTAGTATGTTTTCCACAGCACTTGCTATTTTGCTAAATTACATTAATTTAATCATAGATGCAGGTAAATAGTCACTTACACTTTATGTAGTTGCTTCCTCCAGACGTAAAATGGTTACATTTAATTCAGTTTATGAAAATAACACCCAGGGCGGGATTTACCAAGCATCGCGGGATCTTCCAGTCCCGCTGTTGTCAATGGGATTTTCTGTTGAATGCGCCCTTTGCGGCTGGGAAACCCAGCTCCAAAGGAGCAGCGCTCCGAAAGCTCGTGATTCCAAACAAACCTCTTGGAATTTAATCTGGTGTTGTGAGACTTCTTACTGTACCCACCCCAGTCCAACGCCGGCAACTCTACATCTTTTCTTCTGAGCGAGCTGTTACCCTTGGCATACACTTAATGGTGCATGTTAGCCTCAACTTGGAGGTCAGGTCAGCTGAATATTGGCAATGGGCACTGAAGCTAGTTTGTATTTTGCATGTGTACCTCTTGCTACAGTCACGTTATTGTCTCTTTGCTGTTATACAGACTCAACTGCTGCGGAAGTGACAGACAAGATAAATCCACAATTAGCAGAAACAACTAAGAAGCTTGATCCCGAGGAGGAACTGGAAGATTGGTTAGATAGTATGATATCATAATGTCACCGTTACAATCCTGCAAGTGTATGACTGAAGACTAAAGATACATTGACTGTAAACACAACAGTGGCACCACCTTCCCTGCACACATACGGTGGAATAATTGCTGCTGTAGCGTATATTTCAACAATGTTCCATTTCCTGCCTGTAAGAGAAACATTAATAAGTGTGTCTAAACAGTGTTAATGGTTAAACCTAGCTCGGAAATTGTGGTTGAATGGCTTAGATTCTGCCACAAATTTCTAAATCTAACTGTGTAAAAGGAGATTGCAGAGTTAAAGTGTATTAACTATAAAATCCATGAATAAAGTGACCTGTAACTAAGATTTTTATTTGTTTTTTTGTGCAAAGGGTTAAGTTAACATTTATCAAATGTCATTAAGCAAGTTTTTAAAAAATTCATTCATGGGACATGGGCGTCGCTGGCTGGGCCAGGATTTATTGCCCATCCCTAGTTGCCCTTGGAGAGCAGTTGAGAGTCAACCACATTGCTGTGGCTCTGGAGTCACATGTAGGTCAGACCAGGTAAGGACGGCAGATTTCCTTCTCTAAAGGACATTAGTGAACCAGATGGGCTTTCCCAACAATCGACAATAGTTTCATGGTCACCAGTAGAGTCTTAATTTCAGATTTTTAAAAATTGAATTCAAATTCCGGCGTCTGCCGTGGCGGGATTTGAACCCGGGTCCTCAGAACATTAGCTGAGTTTCTGGATTAATAGTCTAGTGATAATACCACTAGGCTATCGCTTCCCCAAAACTCGTTTTAAGAGCTTTGTGCTCGGCTGCTGTAAAATAGCTCTGGTGCATTTCAGATTATTGTAATTAAAGTAGCTTTTAAAAGTAATTATTTTGCACAGCTCAGCTCCAACAACCTTGAGTTTATTTTCACTTCAATGGCCAAACATTTTCCATTTTATGGAGAGAGAATAGAATCCCTACAGTGCAGAAGGAGGCCATTTGGCCCATTGAGTCTGCACTGACAACGATCCCACCCAGGCCCAATCCCCATAACCCCATGTATTTACCCTGCTAATCCCCCTGACACTAATGGACAATTTATCTTGGCCAATCCACCTAACTCACACAACTTTGGAGTGTGGGAGGAAACCGGAGCACACGGAGGAAACCCACGCAGACACGGGGAGAATGTGCAAACTCTGCACAGACGGTGACCCAAGCTAGGAATTGAACCCGGGTCCCTGGTGCTGTGAGGCAACAGAGCTAGCCACCGTGCCACCCAACATTTCAAGTCTGGATGATCCTTTGTCTGAAGGGTCACCCAGATTCGAAACGTTGGCTCTATTCTCTCTCCACCGATGCTGTCAGACCTGCTGAGACTTTCCAGCATTTTCTGTTCTCGTTTCAGATTCCAGCCTCTGCAGTAAGCTGCTTACATTTTCCATTTTCCCCCCATCCAATACTTTTATCACGAGCCTTCATACCTATGAGAGCAGTCACAGAGCAGATTGTAGAACGATGCACTGTCAGTAACCACTTTGAGAAAAAGGAAACAGATTTGATCTTGTAAAGAGGATACATCATTGAATTTCATTTGCTTTATTTCAAAACTGTGCATTACATTGCAAACAGTCATCGCTGACTGGTTCATTTCTCTTAATGCTGAATGATTTGAAATTGAAGCTTTTAGGTAGTGGTTACTTTCTGTTTGAAGGGGAGGTGTACGTGGCAGCACACAGCCAATGCACAAGTAATAGTAAGTATTACAGAATTTCACAAAATTAAATGTCATATCCAGTAACAACTTCATAAATTAGCAGCTCAGCTGTTGCTGTGGCAAGCACAATGAGATCAAGCTTACGGTCGAACGTTGTACAATAAGACTCAACATTGTGAACAGAGAGAACATGTTCTAAGGTAGCTTTTCCAAAGAGCACGAGCTAGAGAACAGAACATACACATTGTTGCATAGCTTTGGCTTACAGGTAAGGCACATTTTTTTATTCCAATGTTTTCTTGCCGTTTGTAACCCTGGCTTCACCGTGAATCTATCTATTCAGTTAACCAGGAGCCACAGAAAAAGGTTAACTCAAAAATATCTTCATAACACTTCCAATTCTGATGCGTTTGGGTACTGAAAGCTGAGTGTCACTGCGTTTTTAAGACGGGTGCGTTTTCCAACACCTTTCACATTTATTCTCATTTTGCCTCGGAATAGTAAATACCTGCTCACTCCATTTCTATCCGTTATATACTCGTGCCAAGCTCCGTGTGTTTCAGTCAGTAGGTAAGGTCAGGAAGTGTTTTCCTTTATCCAAGTTGATCCTCATACTGTTTACGGAAACAATCTCCAGCGGGGAAGAAATCCCAACAGCGCTCCTGGTACATCTTCCATACAAAGGACTCCTTAAATTGATGGACAGGAAGTTATGACCAAAATTATTGATGGCAGTATGCATTAAAAATAGACAATGTTACACTCTTCCAACTTCCCCTTTCATCCTCTCAGCTCAGTGGCAGCAATGTTAAGAATCCCCCACTGTCAACATCCTTGGGGTTACCATTGACCAGAAACTCAACTGGACCCACCACATAAACACAGTGGCTCCAAGAGCAAGTCAGAGGTGACGAATACTGCGGCGAGTAACTCACCACCTGGCTCCCCAAAGTCTATCCACCATCTATAAGGCACAAGTCAGGAGTGTGATGGAATATTCCCCACTTGCCTGGATGGGTGTAGCTCCAACAACACTCAAGAAACTTGACACTATCCAGGACAAAGCAGCCCCGCTTGATAGGCACCACATCTACAAACATCCACTCCCTTCACCACCGATGCTCAGTAGCAGCAGTTTGTGTACTATCTACAAGATAAACTGCAGCAATTCACCGAAGATCCTTAAGACAGCACCTTCCAAACCCATGACCACTTCCATCTAGAAGGACAAGGGCAGCAGATACATGGGAACACCATCATCTGCAAGTTCCCCTCCAAGTCACTCACCATCCTGACTTGGAATTATTTTGCCGCTCCTTTGCAGTCGCTGGGTCAAAATCCTGGAATTCCCTCCCTAACAGCATTGTGGGTCAACCCACAGCACGTGGACTGTAGCGATTCAAGAAGGCAGCTCACCACCACCTTCTCGAGGGCAACTAGGGATGGGCACTAAATGCTGACCGGCCAGTGATGCCCATGTCCCACAAATGAATTTTAAAAATCACAGAATCCCTACAGTGCAGAAAGAGGCCATGTGACCCCAGAGCCACAGCAATGTGGTTGACTCTTAACTGCCTCCAAGGGCATCTCGGGATGGGCAATAAATGTTGGCCCAGCCAGCGATGCCCATGTCCCACAAATGAATTTTTAAAAATGAATAACCTCGGCTAGTACGGGAATTGAACCCACGCTGTTGGAGTCACAAACCAGCCAACTGAGCTTGCTGACACTCCGGGACATCCCTACGATCCCAGACGTCAATGTAATGAACCTTGCTGCACACCTCAATAGCAGCTATAATCCTCCTTTAGGCCAGGAGACCAAAACTACACAGTACCCCAGGTGACGCAAAACCCCAACATTATTGCAGCAAATTCCTATCTCTAAATTAGAAAGGAATAGGAGACTAACATCCCATTTTTCTTCCTAAATGCTTGCTGTACCTGAATATGATAATTCTGTGATTCATATACAAGGACACACAAATTCCTCTGAAGACCAGTATATGCTGGGACCTCACCCTTCAACAAACATCCTGCTTTTCCATTCTTTGTACCGAAATGGATAGTTTTGTACTTTTCCACTCCACCTGCCATGCTCTTAATCACTTAACCAGAATCAGTCTGTTCTATATCTTTTTGCAACTTATATCTCTTCGTCTCAGCTTACTTGGCCACCTGGCGTTGTTCCGTAAGCAAACTTGGATGTATTACACTTGGTCCCCTCAGATAAGCCATTGATATAGATTGCAAATAGCCGCACCCTCAAGAAACTCAATAGATATGCCAAACATGATTCACTTTCGGAAAACTATATTGATGTGGGCGGCATGGTGGCACAGTGGTTAGCACTGCTGCCTCACAGCACCAGGGACCTGGGTTTTCTTCCCGGCTTGGGTCACTGTCTGTGAGGAGTCTGCATGTTCTTCCCATTGTCTGCGTGTGTTTGGTCCGGGTGCTCCGGTTTCTTCCCACAGTCTAAAGATGTGCGGGGTAGGTGCATTGACCATGCTAAATTTCCCCTTAATGCCCTGGGATGCGTAGGTTAGAGGATTAGCGGGTAAATATGTGGGATTACGGGCCGAGGTGGGATTGCTGTCGGTGCAGACTTGATGGGCCGAATGGCCTCCTTCTGCATTGTAGGGTTTCTATGATTCTATTTCTATGATTCAGGGACCTGGGTTCAATTCCGGCCTCAGGTCACTGGCTGTGTGGAGTTTGCACATTCTCCCCCCCGTGTTTGCGTGGGTTTTCTCCGTGTGCTCCAGTTTCCTCCCACAGTCAAAAGATGTGCAGGTTAGGTGGATTGGCTGTGCTAAATTGACCCTTAGTGTCAGGTGGATTCGCAGGGTAAATATGTGGGGTAACAGGAATAGGGCCTGGGTGGAATTGTGGTCGGTGCAGATTCGATGGGCCGAATGACCTCCTTCTGCACTGTAGGGATTCCATGATTCTATGACTGCCTAATCATACTATGATTTTCCAAGAGCCTTTTTAACCGCATCCTTAATAATAGATTCTGGCTTTATGTCCTGTACCTCTCCTATGAGGATTGAATACTGATGTTCAAAAGCATTACGGCACAAAAAGCTTACATTCCTGTGCCCGCTTGAGAACAAAACAAAAAAATTCATTACAATTATTCAGATTCATGTTCCACATATTGGGACTTACCTGACCAGTGTGTTCAGTTTCATCTTTATTTATGAGATACATCATGAAGAACCTGAGAAAGAGAAGACACTTGGGAATAACGGGTACATTTGCATTTGCTTCCCTGCCAAATTATTTTGGGACGTTGTAATTATTCAACATCACGAAATAAATGTTTTGCGTCAGGGTTTTTTTCTGTTTGTGAGAAACCTGGGCTTGAATCTCAGTGTATAAGTATCGCTACTTAGTTCTGTAATGGTGCGGCACGGTGGCACAGTGGTTAGCACTGCTGCCTCACAGCGCCAGGGACCCAGGTTCAATTCCGGCCTCGGATGACTGCCTGTGTGGAGTTTGCACCTTCTCCCTGTGTCTGCGTGGGTTTCCTCCGGGTGCTCCGTTTTCCTTCCACACTCCAAAGATGTGCAGGTTAGATTGATTGGCCATGCTAAATTGCCCCTAGTGTCAGGGGGATCAGCAGGGTAAATGCGCAGGGTTACGGGAATAGGACTGGATGGGATTGTGGTCGGCACAGACTCGATGGGCCGAATGGGCTCCTTCTGTACTGTAGAGATTCTATTGTAATATTTTGTGGTCGTGGAAATCATCAGGGGGGCATTTTCCCATCCTGCTCGCCATGGGATTGGAGTCGGGGGGGGGAGGGGGGAGTGGGCAGACCATGCAAAGGTTTGTTGACCTCAGGTGGGATTTTCCAACTTTGGGGTGAGCGCAGCTGGAGAATCCTCGCCCATCATGTTGTATGCAGATGCAGAGTGTTCTCAAGGCAGGTAATGGTAGTTTATACTTGGTGCCCAGTTTCTATGGTCTTATGGTCAATGCATCTGGTTGACCCCAGCAAGATGCGGGAGCGGGAGCAAGTGTTGTTGACATTCAGCCCTGGCAATGTCAGGGGGATGGAGCGGGATGGATAGGGTGATCAGTATGACCTCATTCCTCCCAGTGTCATCTCCGTTGCACGAAACAGGCACATGGTGAACTGTGTCGCTTGGTAAAAGGATGCCCTCCTTCCAGGAGCCACCTGCAAAGGTACTGGGTGCTATCAGCCTTTCCAGAAAAAGAACTGATTTTATAAAGCAATATCTAGATTGGCAGGAGGACTAAAGAGAGGGCTAAACTTTTTCCCTTGGTGAAGGAAACAGTGACTAAGGTGTATAGATTAAAGGTAAGAGGCGGAAGGTTTAGCAGGGATTTTCACCCAGAGGGTGGTGGGAGTCTGGAACTCACTGCCGGAAAGGGAGGCAGAGACCCTCATAACAATGAAGAACTATTTAGACGGGCACTTGTGATGTCAAAGCATTCAGGGCTATGGACCAAGTGCTGGGCAATGGGGGTTAGAATAGTTGGTTTTTTTGACTGATGCAGATGCGATGAGCTGTAGACCTGACTCGAAACCAGCTGGCTCTCCTCTCTGTTACCTTGTGAATTTCCTCCAACATTTAAATATTTTTCAATTTCCGTTTGCAAAGCTTGCTAAAAGCAGCTGTTGGTGAGATATTAATATGACTCATATATAAAAACTCTTCTTCAATGAGAGAACAGATTGTTTAAGAAACAGGAGTAGACCATTCAATTCTTTGTGCCTGTTCTGGTTAGGAATATTAATGACCAGCTGAATTTACACAAGCTTCTCCCAAACACTGAGCTCTGTACACTCTGTACAATCTCTCAGCTTGCTTCAGGTTGGTCAGTGCTGGCCAGTTTTAATGTGTGAAGTCCAAATACATATTGACACTGACGCAAGTTTCCAATTTTTTGTTTTGCGTGTGCAGTAATCACCAAGCCAGGCAATAGCTTCCACAGTGGCTAAATAAGAACTAGGAGCAGGAGTGGGCCATTCAGCCCCTTGAGCCTGCTCCGCCATTCGATACAATCATGGCCGATCTCACCTCAGTCTCAACTCCACTTTTCTGCCCATTCTCCAGGGTCCTTCAACCCTTTAACCTAGAGCTCGATGATCTCTCCGCTGAATTCTGTCAGGGGGCAATCTTCAGTGATGTGAGTCATTGATTGGGGGTCACCACAGCTGCAGCCCAGGAGTTCCCTGCAAAGACCCCACTTGTGCCAATTTGCTGCACAGAGGCCCTGGCCCAGTGCAGAGATAGCAGAGAATTGTCATCCTGACACAGAATCTGTGTCCAAATCCAGTGAGATAGTGAGAGATAGAACCTGTTTCGGGACAGGACCCTGATCCATGGGGTGGCATGGCGGCACAGTGGTTAGCACTGCTGCCTCACAACGGCAGGGACTCGGGTTCGACTCCCGGCTTGGATTACTGTCAATGTGGAGTTTGCACATTCTCCCCGTGTCTGTGTGGGTTTCCTCCGGGTGCTCCGGTTTCCTCCCACAGTCGAAAGATGTGCGAATTAGGTGGATTGGCCATGCTAAATTGTACATTAGTGTCTGGGGGATCAGCAGGGTGAATATATGGGATAACAGGGATAGGGTGGGATCATTGTCGGTGCAGGCTCAATGGGCCGAATGGCTTCCTTATGCACTGTAGGGATTCTATGATTATACCTTCAGCAACTTAGGGGAATTTTGGCAGCATCTGAATGTTACAGTCAGTTACTGGTGGAATCAAAGTTTGACCCCTTGTAAATTGCTCCCTGACCTTTGGTTTCCTTCATTACTGTCCTCAGTTTCCCATCTTCAACTGTTCACAGGGTGGTCTCCTGGTTCTAGCTGGTGCCAGGGGAGCCCAAACAACCCCCCAAACCCATGACCTCCAGAATCTAGGATGGGAGCAACAAGTGACTGGGACTACTGTCGCCTCCAGACCATTCCTCTGACTTTTCTTTTACTGTCACAGGATCCAAGTCGTGGAATTCCCTCTCTAACAATACATGGCCAATGGCAGTTGAAGAAGGAGGCCCATCACTGCCTTCTCCTAGGCAACTATAAAGTTAGGCAATAATTGCCGGCCTTGTCTGTGATGCCCACGTCCTGAGAATGAAAAGAATGCAATAACATTTTAAATGTCGGAACTTCAAGGCCTGAATTTTTAGAATGATGGCGCCATCTGAAGATTGGGCGGGGAACGCGTTCCCACTAACGCAGCAGGCCGCGATGCCATTTTATGCTTTGTTGAGCATTGATTGATCTAAGGTGGGATCTTCATTCCTGCTCAGGTGAAAGTCCCGCCTTAGGGAGCTGCCTGTCCATCAGATTGGTTGGCAGCTCTCCAGTCCCTCCAGCAACAGCGCTGCGCTGGCTGGAAGAGGAACTGCACCAACCAGCCTGAGACTAAGGGCAGGATTTTCCTGTTCCCGCCCGCCACGGGAATCATAGCGGGCGGCAGGTGGAGGGAACCACACAAAGGTGCATTGACCTCAGGTGAAATTTTCAGGTTTTGGGACAAGCATGGCTGAAAACTCCCGCCCACGTCTTGGGAATCAGAGCCACAGGTAAGTGAAAGGGGTCCCAGGACGTGCTGGGTAAGGAAGCCCTGGGGGAGGGGGTGTAGGTCGTCAAAAGGGCGATCAAGGGTCTCATGACTTAGGCTCGGGAGCGAGGGAGGTTGGAGGTCACTGGGCCTTAAGACGGGGGTGCCCCCTCCCTGTCAGAAGAGGGATACTGATGGAGGTGGCCCCTCCCACCCGAGATCTAATGCCCCTTATTTCTGGGGCCTCCCCATCATCATCTGCCTACCAACCTAAAAATTGAGCAGAAAGGCCCTTAAGTGGTCACTAATCGGGGCAAGGATAGGCTTCAAGTCCCACGTCTTGCCCACCCCAGCGTAAGGTCGCTGTGGGGTCACAGCAGGTGGGAACCCAGAGAGTTTGAATATTTTTAACGCAGAAGTGGATAGATTCTTGATAAGCAGAGGGTGAAAGGTTATCGGAAGGGTAAGTGGGAAGCAGATTTGAAGTTACCGTCAGAGCAGCCATGATCTTATTGAATGGCAGGGCAGGTTCGAGGGGCCGAATGGCCTACTCCGGCTCCTAGTTCATATGTACTAATACTCTAAAGGAATCACCATGTACTATTAAGCAAAATAAACTTTGAAGCATTTTTTCAAGCAATTGGTTATTTGATTTTAAAATCATTTATTTAAACCTACATTTTAAAATAATCAGACACCATGGCCACATTCCAGTAATAAATGAAAGACTAAAACTAATCTTAAGCTGAATTTAACCTTCAATGGTTTTTAGGTAAATTTCATAAACACAGCTCACAAATGCAGAACAAGCCAATTGCTACTCACAGATAGTTTGCAAGGTTGTGCTCTTGTAAGGTATGTATCTCAAAACCATGCGGTATCGTGTCGAAGTAATCATTGCCGATTCCACAGATAAAGCATTTGGTCTAGGATTCAATGAAAGAGCAATCCATTTGAAACACTGTCTTAGCTCCTTTCTGACACAAAAAAAGCTTAGTATTTCTTCAGAATTCAAGGGTGGCACAGTGGTTAGCACTACCGCCTCACAGCGCCAGAGACCCGGGTTCAATTCTGGCCTTGGGTGACTATCTGTGTGCAGTTTGCATGTGGATTTCCTCTGGGTGCTCTGGTTTCCTCCCACAATCAAAAGATCTGCAGGTTAGGTGGATTGGCTATGCTAAATTGCCCCTTAGTGTCCAAAGATGTGCAGGTTAAGTGGATTGGCCATGCTAAATTGCCCCTTAGTGTCCAAAGATGTGCAGGTTAAGTGGATTGGCCATGCTAAATTGCCCCTTAGTGTCCAAAGACCTGTAGGTTAAGTGGATTGGCCATGCTAAATTGCCCCTTAGTGTCCAAAGATGTGCAGGTTAAGTGGATTGGCCATGCTAAATTGCCCCTTAGTGTCCAAAGACCTGTAGGTTAAGTGGATTGGCCAAGCTAAATTGCCCCTTAGTGTCCAAAGATGTGCAGATTAAATGGATTGGCCATGCTAAATTGCCCCTTAGTGTCCAAAGATGTGCAGGTTAGGTGAATTGGCCATGCTAAGTTGCCCCTTAGTGTCCAAAGAGCTGCAGGTTAGGTGGATTGGCCATGCTAAATTGCCCCTTGGTGTCCAAAGATCTGTAGGTTAAGTGGATTGGCCATGCTAAAATTGCCCCTGAGTGTCCAAAGATGTGCAGGTTAGGTGGATTGGCCATGCTAAGTTGCCCCTTAGTGTCCATAGATGTGCAGGTTAGGTGGATTGGCCATGCTAAATTGCCCCTTCATGTCCAAAGATGTGCAGGTTAGGTGGTTTGGCCCATCCTAAATTGTCCCTTAGTGTCCTGAGATGTATAGGACAGAATAATTAGCCATGGCAAATGGGCGGGGTTACGGGAAAAGGGCAGGGGAGAGAGCCTGGGTAAAATACTCTGTCATAGAGTCAGTCCAGACTCGATGGGCCGAGAGGCCTCCTTCTGCACTGTAGTGATTTATGAGTCTATGAGGAAACTTTGGTTGCTTGGTGGCTATGTAAAACATCTGTATAATACCACTCCTGGTATCAGTATCATGTTACTGTAAGAATGCAAGGAATAGCTGACAAATGTGTCAATTCCCATCAAACTGCTACCTTCAACACAGGAGGGAGAAGAAAATAGTGTGGCAAGGAGCGGGGGAGAAAAACCTGTCACACTTCGGGAATCTCACTCCTAACAACACTGAGATTGGGATCTTCAGTTTAGAAATAGCAGAAAATGAGAACTGATCTTAATTCCAATCGAAAGGTATGAATGTAAGGTCTAAAGGAAACGCACCTCCATGTCTTCTCGCACTTGCTCCTGTTGGTCTCTCAGTTCACCAAAGGCGTCAATAATCAAACCTAAGTAGCAGAAAGTGATAGCGTAAGCAACATGTGAGCGGCTTATACTTTCCATGGCACTGCGGCTGAATTCTTGCACACCGACACTTGCGTGAGCTGGTACATTTTACAAGCAAAAATTTATCTGAACCTTTAACACCAATCGTCTGACACAGAATTTGTTTTTGCTTGAAGCCTAGGATTTTTCAACCATGGTTCTGAAGTTTTCTGCCCTATTTACAGTTTATCTGGTATTCATTATCTAATGAATTATGCAGTCCCAAGACAAATGTCAAGAAAGATCAGTGTAACAAGAATTTTAATTAAAATACTTCCTCCATCATAATTACAAGGTAAGTCGGATCACTGATTCATTTGGATGTTCACACACATTGGGAGGCACATGTACTTCTTTGTACTAATTTGATATTATATTAATTTGCCTACATGCCCACAACTTGTAGCACTGGACAGGCATTGTTTGCACTCTTTAATGCATCGCATTGGTACTAAAATGATTGCAAAGTATTTATACACCACCAGTCATCTCAATAGATCCATTTGGACTCCTGCCATCATTTTTCATCTAATTCCATCAACATATTTGTAATGACCTCATCAAGGCCCATGAGGTTGGCCTCTTGGAGTACGAGCTCCCTGATTGAGGTAATGATTGCCAGCCCAATCAGAGAGTCTCACCTGTGTACATATTGAGGAGTGTCAGGGCCACTGGCACTCCGGATTCTGACCGCGTACCAGGAGCACTCAAGGAGTGGGATAGACTTTTTAAATGCAGGGAATCTGGTGAAGGGCCTCTGGGGAGTTATTTCAATATCTTTCTAGATTTTTCTCCCTCGTGCTCATCTATTTTCTCCTGAAAGGCATCTGTGTCACTCGCCTCGCTACTCCTTGTGTTAACCTTCTCAGGGTAGAAATGTCAATTACTCGGGGACAGAGGTTTGAGGTAAAAGGGGGAAAGTTTAAAGGAGATGTGAGAGGCCAGTTTTTGACACAGAGGGTGGTAAGTGCCTGGAATGCACTGCTAGAGGAGGTGGTAGAAGCAGATACAATAGCAACGTTCAAGAGGCATCTTGACAGATACATGAATAAGCAAGGAATAAAGGCATACGGACCGTGTAGAGGCTAAAGGTCTTTAGAAAGGTGTCGTGTGTCGGCGCAGGCTTGGTGGGCTGAAGGGCCTGTTCCTGTGCTGTACTGTCCTTTGATCTTTGTAACAAGTAACACGGTGTAACCATTCTGGGTAAAGGAGCTTTTCTTGAACTCACGATTGGATTTATATTGATATTTTATATGAGCTATCGTTGCTTGCAAATGGCAACACTTTGGGTTGAATAATGTGTGGGGGTGGATGGCTCATCGCCACCCCCCTCAGAAGCAAAGTCAGCAGGTGGTGCCAACCCACTCCATGCCAGCCCACCTCACACCCCCTGCCAAAATGTGCTGTGGGCAGGCTAAACTAGGGCTGAGTGAGATCCGCGTCCCCCACCAGGGAGAAAGCCATGGCTTCTGGAGCCACAGCCAATCTGACCGGGCTAAATATTTGATGGTGTGAGCATCATATTGTCAGGATCGATTGACTTGGTGTGATCGACCCTTTGATTGACGATTACAGTTTGGCAGATAGGCTGCCAATTTCGGCATCTGCCCACCTCTGGTATTATGGGCGTGAGCTCGGGGGTGGGTGGAAAGGCAGTGGGGTGGGCACCCGCCCACCCGTCCTAATTTATGTGTCCACTCTGACTCCCGCTGGAAACATGCCCCGCGGGAACTTTTTCTCATCATTGACCCCATCAAACGCTCTCATAATGTTGAAGAACTCTATAAGGCCACCCTCAGTCTCTTTTTAAAAGAACCGCGCTCTGCTGAATCTTTCCTAGGCAGTATAGTCTCTCAGTCCTGGTATCAGGCGAGCAATTTTCTTTATTGTAGCTTTTCCATTGCCTCTATGTCCTTGGAGACCAGGACAGTTCGCAATTCGCCAAATGTGAGCAGTATGGTGGCACAGTGGTTAGCACTGCTGCCTCACAGCACCAGGGACCCAGGTTTGATTCCCAGCTTGGGTCACTGTCCGTGTGGGGTCTGCAGTTTCACCCCGTGTCTGCGTGGGTTTCCTCCATGTGTTGCGGCTTCCTCCCACAGTCCAAAGATGCGCGGGTTAGGTGGATTGGCCCTTAATGGCAGGGGGATTAGCAGGGTAAATACTTGGGGTTAAGGGATAGGACCTGGGTGGGATTGTGATCGGTGCAGACTCGATGGACCGAATGGCCTCCTTCTGCGCTGTAAGGATTCTATGATTCTTATCGGGGATATGGAAGATGCAAAATTGGATGGAAATTTCTGTAGCATTGGTTTTGGAATGGGGGGGGGGAGGGGGGGGGTTGGGATCAGTTTCAGTGAGGGGGGGTGAAAAAAGGCATCGAACCAGACAGGTACAGATGAATATGGGAGTCGGGGAAAGCAAATATGTAGGGTGAAATTTTCTAGCTGTTCACGGCTGGCCGCCACTGCGAGTGAGGACGAATGGCCTCCTTCTGCACTGACAGGGTTCTATGATTCTCCATCCAAGAGTGTACCTCACGAGTACCGGAAGATTAAAGTAAAGTGGTCGATGCCTATCGGTGCTC
This sequence comes from Mustelus asterias, assembly GCF_964213995.1. Lineage (NCBI taxonomy): Eukaryota > Metazoa > Chordata > Chondrichthyes > Carcharhiniformes > Triakidae > Mustelus > Mustelus asterias. The sequence goes on along the minus strand of NC_135818.1, from coordinate 5,745,800 downwards.
AGAAATTTAACACTGAAGAGCAAATTGCACAAAATCTTTTGGATGAAAGAATTTATTCGAAATGAATGCGACCTCCGGCCTTGCTTGCGATAATGAAACATACCCTGAATAATGGCCAGTAGGATGACAATGACAAAGAAAAAGAAGGTGATGTCAAAGATAATTCGGTACATTTCAGAAGGATCACCAGCGGGGTCTTCAATTTCATCTCCAATGCCACCTCCAGCCCGGACACCCACGTACATGTGGAACAAGTAGCACTAAAAATGAAAGAAGACAATGCGTCACATAGTGTCAGAGACTGTGCCGTCAGCTGGGGATTGAAATGTGTTACAAAGGCAGGAAGCATTGAACTGTGACTGCGAGGTAGAAACTGGTGAGTCATTCTTCGTTCTGTCATCGTTGCTGCTCCAAGACTTCACTGAATAATTTGTTAACTACTTAGTCGGTGTGCTCAGTGAGCTTCACTCTTCCTGGGTTGGAATGTGAGAATCAGCAAGTGATCCCATCCCATTCAGTATCAGGAAATAGAGGGATACGGACCGCGTAGAGACAAAAGGTCTTTAGTTTCGAAAGGTGTCATGTGTTGGCGCAGGCTTGGTGGGCCGAAGGGCCTGTTCCTGTGCTGCACTGTTCTTTGCTTTTTGTAACAAGTAACATGTGCCAGGCCCATGGGTGATGCCCCACATGGTTAATGGTTTGCTGACGTTCAGAGTATGGGTTATAAATGAGGAATTGCACGGTGGCACAGTGGTTAACTCGTCCTTCACTACTCTCTGGGGAAGAGATTTCCACAGACTAACAGCCTTCGGTGGAAAACAAATTCTCCTCATCTCAAATGGGTGACCCCATCCCTCTAACCTTTGGATGATAATTTGTGAACAAAGTTTCATGGTGGCACAGTGGTTAGCGCTGCTGCCTCACAGCACCAGGGACCCAGGTTCGATTCCATACTGTCTGTGTGGAGTTTGCACGTTCTCCCCATGTCTGCATGGGATTCCTCCGGGTGCTCCGGTTTCCTCCCACACTTTAAAGACGTGCTGGTTAGGTGGATTGGCCATGCTAAATTCTCTCTCAGTGCACCTGAACAGGCACCAGAGTGTGGCGACTGGGGGATTTTCACAGTAACTTCATTGCAGTGTTAATGTAAGTCTACTGGTGACTAATAAATAAACTTTAAAGTCAGAGACATTGGAAACATACCCAGTATAACAAACTCCATTCTGAAGGTTTTTATTTATCCGTGGGACATGGGCATCGCTGGCTGGCCAGCATTTATTGCCCATCCCTAGTTGCCCTTGGAGTTAAGAGTCGGCCACATTGCTGTGGGTCTGGAGTCACATGTAGGCCAGACCGGGTAAGGACGGCAGATTCCCTTCCCTAAAGCATATTAGTGAACCAAATGGGGTTTTACAACAATTGACAATGGTTTCATGGTCATCAGTAGATTCCAGATTTTCTTTATTGAATTCAAATTCCACCATCTGCCGTGGAAGGATTCGAACCCGGATCCCCAGAACTGAGTTTTTAGATTAAGAGTCTAGCGATAATGCCAGTAGGCCATCGTCTAATCGTAGGTGATGGAGGTGAAAACTGATAAAGCTATTCAACAATATATTAAGTTCCAATCGCTACCATAAATCTCACATCTTCTTCGGTATGGTTGTGGGAATCATTCTGCTGGCCTGTCGAATGGCCTGCACTGTGGTACGGAACAGGCGGGAGGAGCGTTTCGGGGGCCTGCAAGGGGACAGCAATGTCCTGAGCTCTCCACAGTGTCCCTAACACACAAAACAATCTCTCCAAACTCCCCAGGACACCACCTCTGCTCCCTCCCTGAAAGTCCCAACACCTCAGTCAGTATTTATTCCATCTCCCTTTCATCCCACCCTTGAATCCAAGAAGTTTAAAAACATGGTTGGTCTGTGTGCCCGTGGTTTCCATGCGCCGTGCTTAAAATCACACGGGGGCACCTAAAATCTTGCCCAATCGGCGATTTAATCCCCTCAACAAGTGGCATTATTGTCAGCAGGTGCACTGTCAATCCGTCTGTTGAACGAAATATCACGCGAGTGTGTGCGATAACATTGCGATACACGCCTGGCGCTATTCTCCGTGTTTCCAGGTTGGGCAAACACCTGCTTAAAACTCTACCTCGTGGCATTATTTAGAAGAGGAGCAGCAGCGTTACAACCTATTAATCCCTTCATCCATCACCTTGGAAACAGCCCATCTGGTCATTGCCACATTCGCTCATCGTGGGATCTTGCTGTGTGCAAATTGGCCACTGCCCTACGTGACAACACTTCAAGCATACCCTATTGGCTGTAGAGCACTTTGGGACGTCCTGTGGTCCATGGAAGGTGCTATATAAATGCGGGTATTCATTAATACAGAACACGCAGTTACATGAAATAAATAAAGATATTCTCTACAATTGAATTAGGCTTCAGTAGCTATGTGAGGGAGATTTTTATGCAGTAAACTCCATTATGGAGTACAAAGAGCAGGATGCCAATCTGAGTGGATGAATGCCTGTGGCTTTGTTCCTATTACATGGGTTTAACATTCCTGGAATTGATTTTGTGGGATTTTCACCACACCCATGGAATGAATGTCCATTCCACAGCGACACCAAATAAATACCGTCATCATGTCATCGCATTTCATGTCGGGTTCATCTTCGTCCTCACTCTTGTTGTAGAATTTGCGGAAGAAATTGAAAGCCACCACAGTGTAGAGGTAGACAACAACAGCTAAGAGGCCAACTGTCAGCACAAGCTGCAGAGAGAGAAGAAGCAGATTTCTCATGTCACTCAATGCCAGTTAAAGGACATTATCATAGAATCCCTACAGTGCAGACGGAAGCCATTCGGCCCATTGTGTCTGTACCAATCACAATCCCAACCAGGCCCTATTCCCGTAACCTCGACATATTTACCCTGCTAATCCCCCTGACACTAGGGTCAATTTAGCATGGCCAATCAACCTAACCCACACATCTTTGGACTGTGGGAGGAAACCCATGCAGACATGGGGAGAATGTGCAAACTCCACACAGACAGTGAGCCGAGGCCGGAATTGAACCTGGGCACTATGAGGCAGCAGTGCCAACCACTGTGCCTTGCTCATCTATTCACTCAGTTAATTCTCTCAAGGTACTTAACTCAATCACAAGGAAAGACAAACCTTGACAAGATCGAACTTAAATGTGGAAAATGTGGGTGGCACAGTGGTTAGCACTGTTGCCTCACAATGCCAGGGACAATTCCTGGCTTAGGTTACTGTCTGTGTGGAGTTTGCGTGTTGTCTGCGTCGGTTTAAAGTTTATTTATTTAGTAGTCACAAATAGGCTTCCATTCACATTGCAAAGAAGTTACTGTGAAAATCCCCCAGTCGCCACACTCTGGCGCCTGTTCGGGTACACTGAGGAAGAATTTAGCATGTCCAATGCACCTAACGTTTCCTCTGGGTGCTTTGGTTTCCTCCCACACTCCAAAGACATGCGGGTAGGTGGATTGGCCATGCTAAATTGCCCCTTAGTGTCAGGGGGATTAGTGGGTAAAATACTTGGGGTTATGGCGATAGGGCCTGGGTGGGATTGTTGTTGATGCAGGCTCGATGGGCCAAATGGCCTCCTACTGCACTGTAGTGATTCTATTCTATGAAATCACACGGGGAAGTTTAAATTCTAGTTCACATCTTAATTCTTTTCCCAGATAGGTAAATATACCTTTTCAGTGGTATCCTCAGTGCTGTTTAGCGAATGCTGGTTAGGCTGGATGTAGGCCTTGTTTTTTCTGAATGTAACTGCCCCCCACCCCCCCAAATCACTTTTGGGAAATGGCGGTGGAAACAGGCATTAAACCGCTTAATTGTAAATGCAAAAGACCTTGAACTTGTTTCAGGCGAGGTGGAGAGACCAACATAAATGAAATGGTGGAATTCTGAAGGGAATGAAGTGAGAGGTTTACATACAGAAATCCTTGAAGGGGACAGGAGAAATTAATAAGGCTGTAAAATCAGCATATTTGTCCTTGCCTTCTTAAAATGAGACACAAGAACACAAAAGCCAGAAAGTTATGCTAAACTTTTATAAATCACTGGTTTGGAGCCAATTGCAGTATAGTGTTCAATTCTGGGGGCCACACGTTCGGAAGGGTTTCAAGGCCTTGTAGAGGGTACAAAGGTGAGTTATCAAAGGTACCAAGAATGATTAACTTCAGTTATGTAGGGAGAAGCTGGGACTGTTATCATTAGAGTAGATAAGGTTAAGGGAAGATGTAATGGAAGGATTCAAAATCATTAAAGGTTTTGAACAGAAAAATAAAGAAAAACTGTTTCCATGACTGAAAGTTTGGCAGTTGTATTGATCCCAAGCCAGTGGGGGTATGAAACTGAATACTCATATTTAATTGATAATGGCTTTATTCACAGAATGCAGCATTATATATATCTGCTTCCTACCTCCAAACCTAGTGTCACAGCAGTCTCTCTTTATAAGTGCTCTAAGCACTTAATTAAACAATGCCTTTCTGTGTATCTTAAGAGCACAATTAACATACCGTTAACTGGCACAATGGGCTGAATGGCCTTCTTTTCTGCTGGTAGCTTCTACGGTCAACAGCTTCAAACTATGGTGAATTTAAGCTTTATATCTTCATGCAACAAATGATCAAAATATAGAATCATGGAGTCATAGGGCCCGATTGTACCATCGCGTTGCGCCTGGGCGTGAAAACTTGGGCGTGAGGTGAGTAGCGCGATCCGCTCCCACCTCCGTGCCGGTTCCCCCTTTACCAAGGCCCGAAAATGGCCACGATTGGGACCGTGCCCGAAACAGGCGCAACAGCCATTTAAGTGCATTTAAATTGACTTAATGGGCTGCACGCCTAACTTTACCGGCATTTCCTCCTTTACCACCGCATTCGCCCGTCCAGAATCAGGATGAAACAGATATGCTCCATAGAAGTCCGATTCAGGAGCTCCAGTAAGTGAGGAGGTAATTGCCGAGCATCTGACAGTTCTCTGCTTGAGATCGGTGGAGGGGTGAAGGGGGTGTCCGCTTCCACTCGGCCTGAGATCAGTGAGGGGGAAGGGGAGTCCACTGCCACTCTGCCTGAGATCAGTGAGGGGGAAGGGGTTGGAGTATAAAAGCAGGGAGGTCTTGCTGCAATTGTACAAGGTACTGGTGAGGCCGCAGCTGGTGTACTGTGTGCAATTTCGGTCCCCTTATTTGCGGAAGGATATATTGGCCTTGGAGGGAGTACAGAGAAGGTTCACCAGGTTGATACCGGAGATGAGGGGGTTAGCTTATGAGGAGAGATTGAATAGATTGGGCCTGTACTCGTTGGAGTTTAGAAGGCTGAGTGGAGATCTTATAGAGACATATAAGATAATGAAGGGGCTCGACAGAGTAGAGGCAGAGAGAGTCTTTCCACTTAGAAAGGAAACAAGAACTAGAGGACGCAGCCTCAAAATAAGGGGGAGTCAGTTTAGGACAGAGTTGAGGAGGAACTTCTTCTCTCAGAGGGTAGTGAATCTCTGGAATTCTCTGCCCATTGAAGCAGTGGAGGCCACCTCGTTAAATATGTTTAATGCACAGGTAGATAGATTTCTGATCAATAAGGGAATTAAGGGTTATGGGGAGCGGGCGGGTAAGTGGAACTAAACCACTATCAGATCAGCCATGATCTTATTGAATGGCGGGGCAGGCGAGGGGCTAGATGGCCTACTCCTGCTCCCATTTCTTATGTTCTTATGTTCTTATGCTGCCACTCTGCCTGAGATCAGTGGGGGGGAAGGGGGGTCCGCTGCCACTCTGCCTGAGATCAGTGGGGGGGAAGGGGGGTCCGCTGCCACTCTGCCTGAGATCAGTGGGGGGGAAGGGGGGTCCGCTGCCACTCTGCCTGAGATCAGTGGGGGGGAAGGGGGGTCCGCTGCCACTCTGCCTGAGATCGGTGGGGGTAAGGAGGGAGGGGCCTGCGATTGGTCTGTGTAGTGGAAGGGGGTGGGGTGACGAGAGGGCAATGTCCATGGGGGCCAGGGGGAGGCATTATCCGGTCTGGGAGCAATGTGGCAGGGGAGCCGCATTCTATCATTTTTTTTACTGCACATGCGCGGTTGGAGGTGCCGATCGGAGCTGCTGCGTTTTGGGTGCGTTAAGCCCCGCCCACAGGGCTTGTGCAGCGCGATTCGGAATCGCTGATATTTTTTCAGGCAGAGTGTGTAAGGGGGCTCCTGAGAACGGGTCTAAAAGTCGGATCTGAAACACTCCCAGTTTCAAGTCCGTCCAGCACTTAGAATCAAAATGGTAAAATCGGGCCCATAAGATCCCTACAGTGCAGAAAGAAGCCATTTGGCCCATTGAGCCTGCATCAATCAGGCTCTATCCCCATAACTCCACTTATTTACCCTGCTAATCCCCCTGGCACTAAGGGGCAATTTAGCACGGCCAATCAACCTAACCGTCACATCTTTGGAGTGTGGGAAGAAACCAGAGCACCCGGAGGAAACCCACGCAGACACGGGGAGAATGTGCAGATATTGCATGGACCAGACTTTCAGATGGAGGAGTGGAGATGATTTTGCACAAATTTGATTCTGCAACAAATGGGAGATCAGCATTCTGGGACAAATCAGGTTGTACATTTTGCCATTCTCACCTGCTTTCCATTGTGAGTTACAGATGACAATATCGTACGCAGTGTCTTGAATCCCATAGCGATATCCAACAAGTGGGCAGCAAAGAAAAAGTTATTGTAATGACCCAGGATGGACATGGTCATGTACCAAGCCAGGTACAAGAATGACTGCAGATGGAAATGAAGAAACTAAATGTTAGCTGTCTGAGAAACATTTACATTTATTAGCATTGAAATATTGCCGTAATTAAGGTATTCCTGCCATTACAATCTGTGCTGGCTGGTTTGTAGAAACAACATTGACCATCACAGAGACAATGGCAGAATTCCCACCCCTGACAACACAAAGCTTTGACCAGTGGAGAGTCTTTCCCCGATTCAAACTGACTTCAGTTTTTTTAAGACTCCTCGCTGGCACACACAATCAAATGCTGTCTCGATGTCAAGGTTTAAAGTTTAAAGTTTATTTATTAGTGTCACAAGTAGGCTTACTTACATTAACAGTCAGTGAAGTTACTGTGAAAATCCCCTAGTTGCCACACTCCGGCACCTGTTCGGGTACACTGAGGGAGAATTTAGCACGGCCAATGCACCTAACCAGTATGTCTTTCGGACTGTGGGAGGAAACCAGAACACCCGGAGGAAACCCACGCAGACACGGGGAGAACGTGCAGACTCTGCACAGACAGTGACCCAACCTGGGCTTCTGGCGCTGTGAGGCAACAGTGCTAACCCACCGTGTCGCCCCATTTCCATTTCAGTTTTTGAGTTCTGCTCTTTTGTCCATGTTTGAACAAAGGCTGTGACGTGATTGGGGGCTGAATGGCCCTGGCAGAACCCAAACTGATTATTTACAAAGAACAAAGAACAAAGAAAGTTACAGCACAGGAACAGGCTCTTCGGCCCTCCAAGCCTGCACCGACTAAGCATGAAATTGTGAGCAGGTTATGGATGAGTGTGTGCCAATCTGTTGATGACACTTTACTGATGAATGAGAGTAGACAGGCCAATTGGCCAGATTGGATTTGGCCTGCTTTTGGTAGACAGGATGTACCCTCAGGGCCACTTGTCACATTGTAGCTGTACTAGGGTACTTGATGTGGAGATGCCGGCGTTGGACTGGGGTGAACACAGTAAGAAGTCTCACAACACCAGGTTAAAGTCCAACAGGTTTATTTGGTAGCACAAGCCACAAGCTTTCAGAGTGCTGCTCCTTCATCAGGTGAGTGGGAGTTCTGTTCACAAACAGGGCATATAAAGACACAAACTCAATTTACAAAATAATGGTTGGAATGCGAGTCTTTACAGGTAATCAAGTCTTAAAGGTACAGACAATGTGAGTGGAGAGAGTTAAGCACAGGTTAAAGAGATGTGTATTGTCTCCAGCCAGAACAGTTAGTGAGATGGGCCTGCAAAATCTCACTAAATCTCTTTAACCTGGTGCTGTGAGACTTCTTACTGGGACACTTGGCCACAGGTGCGAATGTTCTGGAGCACAAGTCTTTAGTACTATAGCCAAGAGGTTGTCAGGGTCCTTAGACTTCACTGTGTCCAGTATTGGAAAGGGAGATCAGATAGATCATTATAACCAGAATTGCACATAACAGGCTGGATTTTATTAAGTGGAAAACGTGGGCACCAATAAAGAGAAGCGAACACTTCAGCCAAATGAGTGAGTGCGTTGAATTGGACTTACATTGTCAGTGAACACAACTCCCAGCTTCCAGATATGGTATTTTAAATCGATGGAACTCAACCTGAAAATAAAGCAAACATTGTTTTAATGTTCAAATTATTTTTTACTTTGATTTTCTTTGCAAATTTTCTTTCAAGAGGAGAATTTTCTCTCTTCAGGCCCAAGCGTACTTGAGCCCTCTGACTCCTCACACATTCCTGATCATTATTCGATAAGGTAAATTGTTCGGAATGTTTTGGGGGGGTGGGGGGGGGGTGAATTCTCTGGCTTCCCTGTGGCGTCTTTCTCGCTGCGTGAGGCGATGCGCCGGTTTGCTGGCGACAGAGTCTTCTGGTCCCGCTGCCATCAATGGGATTTCTCACTGACTGCACGCCACGCCACTGGGAAACCCGCGGTGTAGGGGGGGGGGGGGCGAGGGGGGCACCATCGGCAGGACCAGATCATCCCGTTGGCATGAACAGCCGTTATTTACTGAGGTAAATTTTCGATTTCGGATATCTGGCTCAAAGTTTCACACCATGAGCTCGTCAGGAAGTTGGCCCCGGGAGTCGGAACAGTCAGTTTCCTCTCTGTTAAAACTAATGTCGACTGTTAATACAGTCAAACTGCTGACTGTAGCCTGCCCAACATCAAAATGGATGTATTGGCCTTCCCGGGCGTACAAGGCATCTGTGACCTGGTGAACACATCTGTGGACGGAGGCCTGGGATATTCCGATGGTCACCTCTGGGTGCCTGAAATGACCCTGTTGCGTAGAGGTTAAGGGCCGCCGTCACCTTAACTTCTACTGGGAGTGGGTGGCTGCCCCTCCCCTCAGGTGCCAGGTGTGTGGAAACCTCACACAGGTGCCGAACTGTGTTCCTGGATAGGTGGAGCCAGCGACGGCACATCATCTCCGACACCCCCTCGAATGAATGCCTGGTCTGGTACAGCCCCCGCCTCCGCGTCCTCCTTCTTCTGGCCACCCTTTCGGGAGACTGTTCTCCCACCTCCCCTCCTTCCTGAGGGCCTGCCATTGGCTGCTCCTGCAGTGGCCAGAAAGCAGTCACATTGAGCTGGATCTTGCTGTGAAACTAACAATGAGGCTAATGGTGTTTATCGCTAGTTATGAGCAAATCAGACAGGGACTTCAGGCGAGGTGTGCATATGTACGTGCAAAACTCTGGACACTGCTCTTCAAGATGCAATGTTCCTCTCTCAGTGGATTGATGGTGACTATTCCCCACTGAAATAAACTGAGTGAAATTCCTGTATGTACTCATCAAAGCCACCCCAGAAAATTCAGACCTATCCAGTCTAAGTGTCCCTTTTAACAGTACGGCCATTCTTAATTACCACCAAATAACAATTTCTTTATTCTTTGGTGGCATTAGGGCATCTGCCGATGGCACCTGCACTTATCACATTGGTATAGTTTTGCAAGTTACTTGAAAAATAAATAGCATATTTATTCCGTATAATAAGCCACTTTCCGGATACCCTCCCTGTGAGCAAGAGCTAACAAGCGGAAGGATATCACGTACCAGGACACCAGCGTTGCTTCTTCCTCTGGGGGCTTTTCAATGGGACTAAAATCCAAAGCACTCCTGTCCACTCCCAGGAGCTCAGCAATGCGTTCAACTCCGTACAGATCTCCATATTTATTAATAACCTGTTACAAAAGGGTAAGGGCTACACTCAAACAAGCTCAGGTAAAGTTCAAAAGTAAATAAGTTATCACAATCAAAATACCCGACTGTGCTTCACAATGGGGAAGGAGGGATCTGTTGAACACAAAGGAAAAAATAGGAGAGGGTCAATAATGGCACGGATGAAGTGCAAAATAAGAGGGAGTCAAGGATGGAATGGTGGAGACTGAGGTGATCAATCACATCGATAGACACGGAGAGGTCAAGGACTGAGATGACCACATAAAGAATGTCGGACAGAGTGTAGTGGGGTAAACCTGGGGAGTGTGGGCCACAGCAGAAGAGGAATGAATGGAAAGGGATAAACAGACAGGACTGTGGTACCCAAAAGAGAAAACGCTGGAAAATTTCAGCTGGTCTGGCAGCATCTGTAAGGAGAGGAAAGAGCTGATGTTTCGAGTCCAGACGACCCTTTGTCAAAGCTGAAAGGCAGAGAAAGTGGGAGATATTTATACTGCAGGGGGAGGGAATGAAAGGTGAGTCATAGCCACAAAAACAAGGGGAAAGGCTGCTAATGGCTGTCCACAGAGAGAGAATAAAGGGTGTGAATGGCCAAACGGCAGAGGAGCTGAAATCAGAGGGTAAACTGTGACAGATGAAGATGTGGGGGGAGGGGGGGGGGGTGGGTGGAATGCGTGGGAGAGAAATAAAATGTAGAAAAAGGGGAAGCAAAGGGGGAGAAAACTGCAGTATCCACACTCACTGCAGGCAGACAGGACAAAATACAAATAACTACATCTCAGACAGTGCTAAAACAGTTACACACCAGGCGGTATCACTCCAAGGTTTCGGCAATCATAAGAGAATTGATTTCAATTATCAAGGCTCCAAAAGGTCTAGAGGAACAATTGTGCCTCTGAAAACTTAATCAAATATCCAGGAGATGGGACAACGAACACCCCATCGAAATCAGTTTGACAAACACAACGCTTTGATATTGTAAACAGGGGATGCCCACAAAGCGATTAAAGCTGAAGCACCCAAGACAATGGAACTACATAATGTAATCAAAAACAGAACTGTAACCAATTCAAGGTAACAATCTGATGACCTAATTGAAATGTAACACTTTGTCATGTAAAGAAAACGGTATAAGAATGTGTAAGACCCGATGATCAGTAGAGTAGCTTGGAAGCAAGCTGTAGTTACAGCCACGAGTTCTACTCCCCCTCATGCATGTTGAAATAAAGCTGTTTTGTTGAAGTTTTACAAGGTCTCGGAAGACTCAGTTCCTTCATTCCCTCCTACACAGAGCTTACAGTAAAAATAATGGCGAGAGCCAAAGATGTGCAGGTTAGGGGGATTGGCCATAGTAAATGGGTTACAGGGATAGGGCAGGGTAAGAAAATCTGTCGGAGAGTCAGTGCAGACTCCATGGGCTGAAAGGCCTCCTTCTGTCCTGTAGGATTTCTATGATTTTCAATGCTTCCCAATATTAAAGTGTAAATTGAACAGTTGCTAATGGTAACCGCACGCACTTAAGTATAGGAAGGATGTGGATGCATTGGAAAGGGTGCAGAGGAGATTTACTAGGATGTTGCCTGGTATGGTGGGAAGGTCTTATGAGGAAAGGCTGAGGGACTTGAGGTTGTTTTCGTTAGAGAGAAGGTTAAGAGGTGACTTAATAGAGGCATACAAGATGATCACAGGATTAGATAGGGTGGATAGTGAGAGCCTTTTTCCTCGGATGGTGATAGCTAGCATGAGGGGACATAGCTTTAAATTGAGGGGTGATAGATATAGGACAGATGTCAGAGGTAGGTTCTTCACTCAGAGAGTAGTAAGGGCGTGGAATGCCCTGCCTGCAGCAGTAGTGGACTCGCCAACATTAAGGGCATTTAAATGGTCATTGGATAAACATATGGATGATATTGGAATAGTGTAGGTTAGATGGGCTTTAGATTGGTTTCACTGGTCAGCGCAACATCGAGGGCCGAAAGGCCTGTACTGCACTGTAATGTTCTATAAAGTGGAAATCAGGAATTTGGAGTTGCCCTGTTTCTCGGTATTTAAATACATCGCACAAAGGGAAGTTGTGTTACTGTGTAATTATAAGCACTAAACTCATCAGGGTTTGTCCATTCGAATGTAAGAAAATTGTTCATGGCACGAAAAACCTTAACTTCTGCCAAACAATAACTTGACACTGACTATTCATTTTTTTACAAATGTGGAGACTCATTCCTACAGAATTTAATTATTGTTGGAGATGTGAAAAAATATAAACGTCCGATTTCTTTCCAAAATGTTTATCTCTCATTATTTTGCTTTTGATTTGATTTTGAATCCATTATTCTAACTTTTATACACTGCCTGCTTCAGTTAATACTACAAACACTTACCTTTCTTTTGACAAACTTGTCCCAATAATTGTTAGGAAAGGATCTGTAACAGTTGTAGGAAAATTGTTAGTTCAACTGCCGGCCAATGCCTTACATGTTTAAATTTAATAAACATTCTTTATCATCCATTGGGAACAACCTTAGCTTTTGACACTGGCATTAAGCATGTGACATGAGATTGACTTCCTCTGACATGTTCACTGGAGCCTACGCAAAGGAAATACAGGTAGGGTATGTAGTCAGTTACCAATCCGATATCACTAAGAATTAAAACTAGCCTCTTCACCTAGATCATCAGTTACCTACTCTTTCCAACTCCACATCTGGATGCCATCAACATCACTGTTGGAAAAGGCAACTTCTTCAAATCCACAAGCAGCCTTGTTACCGAACATCATTCTCTTAACTCAATTTACCGCTGACCAGAAACTCAACTGGACTCGCCACATAAACACAGTGGCGACAAGAGCATGTCAAAGGCTAGGAATCCTGCAGCGAGTAACTCACCTCCTGACTCCCCCAAAACCTGTCTACCATCTACAAGGCACAAATTAGGAGTGTGATGGAATACTCCCCACTTGCCTGGATGGGTGCAGCTCCAACAACATTCAAGGAGCTTGATGCCATTCAGGACAAAGCAGCCCGCTTGATTGGCACCACATCTACAAACATTCAATCCCTCCACAACCGACGCTCAGTAGCAGCAGTGTGTACTATCTACAACTTGCACTGCAGCATTTCACCAAAGATCCTTAGACAGCACCTTCCAAACCCACGACCACTTCCATCTAGAAGGACAAGGGCAGCAGAAACCTGGGGAATTTGGTGTTGCCCTGTTTCTCTGTATTTAAATACATCGCACAAAGGGAGGTTGTGTTGCTGTGTAATTATAAGCACTAAACTCATTAGGGTTTGTCCATTGCAATGTAAGAAAATTGTTCATGGCATGAGAAACCTTAACTTCTGCCAAACAATGACTTGACACTGACTATTCACTTTTTACAAATGTGGAGACTCATTCCTACAGAATTTAATTATTGTTGGAGATGTGAAAAAATATAAACGTCTGATTTTTTTCCAAAATGTTTATCTCTCTCATTATTTTGCTTTTGATTTGATCTTGAAACCTGGGGAACACCACCACCTGCAAGTTTCCCTCCAAGCCACTCACCATTCTGACTTGGAAATATATCGCTGTTCCTTCACAGTTGCTGGGTCAAAATCCTGGAATTCCCTCCCTAACGGCATTGTGGGTCAACCCACGGCACATGGGCTGCAGTGATTCAAGAAGGCAGCTCACCACCACCTTCTCAGGGGCAACTAGGGATGGGCAATAAATGCTGGCCAGCCCATGTCCCATGAATAAATTAAAAAAAAAACATATCTCAAGAACTTGTACTCTCTGAAAGGGTATTCCTAGGAACAACCCACACCTTCCACCATTGTAGCATGCACGGCCTCACAAGGGGACAGGTCTGTATAATGCTCCCAGCTTTGTAACATCATTTGCTGTCTCTCCATAGAGGAGAGTGCCACATAACCAGCTTTCAGCTCAGCTTATGGCCTCCGGCTCCTTCCAAAATGGATGGTTATTCAGAGGGAAATCCAAACCTTCCGATCTTGCATTTGACCCACTTGGCTGACATTTGCCTTCGGGAGTCACACATAAAGGACAACCAGGGGGCAAAATCTCCTGGCAGCTGCAGTATTTCAGAAACCATCTCTTAGTATGCAGACAAATGTCACAAATAAGACTTACATTAGGTGGAAATATCTCCAGATCGAATATCAGGATGAATGTCACCATTATAAAATAATAATGAAATGTAATTGAATAATCAAAATTGGATATTAATTTCATCAGTTAGTTTTGGGGATTGTTCACAGCTACATTGGTTTATTCTGGGTTTAAATGATGTGGTTGGCATTGCAAGGGGAGGAAACTCTTTTTAATTCATTCGCAGGACATGGGCGTCGCTGGCTGGCCAGCATTTATTGCCCATCCCTAGTTGTCCTTGGAGGGCAGTTGAGAGTCAACCACATTGCTATGGCTCTGGAGTTACATGTAGGCCAGACCGGGTAAGGACGGCAGATTTCCTTCCCTAAAGGGACATTAGTGAACCAGATGGGTTTTTTCAACAATGGTTTCATGGTCATCAGTAGATTCTTAATTCCAGATATTCTTTATTGAATTCAAATTCCACCATATAACGTGACGGGATTCGAACCCGGGTCCCCAGGACATTAGCTGAGTTTCTGGATTAATACTCTAGCGATAATACTACTAGGCCATTGCCTCCACAACTAAGCGTTGTGAAACTGCACTGTGATGAGGTGGTTGTTGAGCCAGCAACAATGATAATCATGGAATCTCATGCTGCTCTGCTCCATGGGGAGATGACAAGGAGAGAGGGGGAAATAATTCAGGCAGCACGAGATTCTCAAGCTGCTCTGTTACGAGTGTTGAAGGTGGCGCTGGTAGAGACAAGGGGGCAAGTCACCCACCCACTGCCTTCAAGTTGCCGCGCCATCCGAAAAAAGCAAAACTAAAAGGAAGTTTCTCTTAAAATAATATTAAGGGCGGGATTTTCCAGCCTCCCTCTGGTGTGTTTTCTGGTGGAGGAGGCACTTGCCATTAACCGTCGGTGGGATTTTCCAGTCCCGCCAATGTCTAGAGACAGTCGTCGGAAGGAGACAAGTTAGAGCGGTCGAGGGGAGTAGAGAAATTGAGACAGCTGATGTCACGCCGACAGTTCTCAGTGAAAATGTCTACGCCGCTTTGTATGACTCACCATCCTGCCAGCGGGGAACCCGCTGTTGGGGGCTGGGGGGAAGAGGGGTGGGGGGGGTATCACCTTTAGCAGGACCGGAAAATCCCACTGGCGGGAAAGGTAGGAAAATCCCCGTCCAAAGACTCTCCATAAGCTTTTGTGTTTCCTACATTACAACAGTGACTATATTTCAAAAAGTACTTCACTGGCTGTAACACTCTTTGACACGTTCGCTGGCTGCGAGCAAGAGTTATATAAATACAAGTATTTATTTTTAAAGCTACTGATGAATTGGAATGGGCAGCGATGCTACAAAACTAACAGGTTTCAGAGTGAGCCATCCTGAAATCTGTGGAACTAGAAGATGTCGGTGTTGGGTGTGCAAAGTACAAATATGTTATTTAAACGGAACATTTGTTTTTACGTACGGTGTATTGATGACAAGACGGTCCCACTGTCCCTTGATGTCATCGTCAGACGGCTGCTCTGTAATGTACAGCCCGTCAAACTCCAGCTTTCGAGCAATCTCCTTTTCACGCTTGAAGACTGCGAGGGGCACCTTTGAACAAATGGAAAAAATGAACAAAATCGGCTCTGGTATTTTGGAGCGCTTCAGGAAAGTTCCCCGATATTAGTGCTTCAGTGTATGTGAGATTTTATGGCCTCGCTCGAGCGAGACCGGAAATTCCCGCCCACGGTCAACAGGGCTTTCCATTGTCGGACCCTCACCCTTCCCCATTCCGTGGCGGGGGAGGTGGTAGAATTCCGGCCTATTTGTTGACCACCTAACTGACTGTTTTTAACACTTGGGTGGCTAAAGGCATTCTTCAATTGGAACCGATGGAGCCTTCGTGGGGAGAATCATGGAAGCCCATTTAAACACGCACCCAGCACGGTGGAAAAGTCTTACCCCCTCCATGCCCCCAAAATAACCCCCCCCCCCCGCCACCAACACGCAGCCCCCACACCCCCAACAATTATGTCGGATGCTGGGAGGGGCTGATGTGGGATTCTCAGATACCAGTCCCAGGAGCTCACTCAGGCTGATTAATGAGCTAATTGGCACCCAGTGCCCCTGCAAAACCGTGGCGACGCAGGGATTAAATACACCCCTCGTGACTTCTGTCCACCCAGCAACCTTTCGGGATGGGTTTCCCCGCAATTCTACCGCCCCATTCGCCATGGGAATTGGAGCGGGTGGGGGCGGAACATGGAAAGGTCCATTGGCCATGGGATGAGCGAGGCTGTGTGATCCCGCCCTTAGTGTCTAATCAGGAGACCCGGTATTAGGAAGGGAGGGATGGCTGCTGAGACTAACCATCCCGCCTTTATGTCTGCCCTGCCCACCTCCACCCCCGACACATGCTCCAGTGACCCTCATCCCATGATCCACATTGAGGCCTCACTTACTCCTGGTCAGTAAGTCAGTTCAGCATCAAACAAAATATTACGGTTGCAAGGAATTCGATTGAACTGTGACTATGGCCACAGATGGGGATCGGGATGGTTGACCAGGGAACAGAACTGGTGACGAGAACCAAAGATAATTCCTATTGTTTAATTGGACGAACCTTTGAGCTTATCTGAGACTGCAGGCTGGACAATTCCAGCTGACAACAGGAGTGGTAAAGAGGCTGGGAGAGATTGCGATGAGATTGAACTGTGTGGAACTGGATACTGAGCTTTCCGATTACATCGCCAACGGGTAGGCGAGAAATGGGAAGGAGGCAAAGATGGGTTCTCGGGATTGACCAACGGGGGATGAGGAGAGGTTTCATAAACTATCACAGAATCCTACAGTGCAGAAGAGGCCCTTCGGCCCATCGAGTCTGCACTGACACATGAAAGATCCTGACCTACCCACCTAATCCCACTTGCCAGCACTTGGCCCATAGCCTTGAATGTTATGGTGTGCCAAGTGCTCATCCAGGTACTTTTTAAAGGATGTGAGGCATCCCGCCTCCACCACCCTCCCAGGCAGCGCATTCCAGACTGTCACCACCCTCTGAGTAAAAAAGCTTTTCCTCAAATCCCCCCTAAATAGGCACATGGAGCACACCAGGATGATAGGGAGTGGGATAGCTTGATCTTGGTTTCAGATAAAGCTCGGCACAACATCGTGGGCCAAAGGGCCTGTTCTGTGCTGTACTGTTCTAAGTCTTCTAAGTCTAAGTAAACCTCCCACCCCTCACTTTTAACTTGTGTTCTCTCGTAACTGACCCTTCAACTCAGGGGAACAGCTGCTCCCTATCCACCCTGTCCATGCCCCTCCTAATCTTGAACATCTCAATCAAGTCGCCCTCAAACCAGCCAAGTATTCAGTGGAATATAGTTCGTGGGCCGTCTCATTGAGGGTTTGACAATTTTGAAAGGGTAGATGGAAACATTTTCTGCTGTTGGGGAAATCTACAACAAGGAAACATAAGGGGTGGGATTCTCCGGCTACGCTCGTCCCAGAACCGGAGAATCCCACCCGAATCAATGGATCTCTGTGTG
The DNA here is from genome assembly GCF_964213995.1 of Mustelus asterias. Lineage (NCBI taxonomy): Eukaryota > Metazoa > Chordata > Chondrichthyes > Carcharhiniformes > Triakidae > Mustelus > Mustelus asterias. The sequence continues at coordinate 5,728,163 of NC_135818.1, read as the reverse complement.
GTCTGCCCTCCCCCCACAACGCCCGCTATACGATGCCCATGATGGGCGGGACGGGAGAATTCCCCCCAAGTTTTCCTATCTAGTATTGTAAACGGAATGATTTTACCAATGAAATGGTTGCAAGTTTCCTTGGCTTCTTCATTACTTCAGGAAGTAATGATAAATGGTAAACCTCTGTACCGTAGGTGTGCTGAACCATAGATGGTTATCACTATGGGTACTTGTACATATGTTACTCTTGTTACTGTTGGGGTTAGGGTTGGGGTGTTCCACCTGTTGGTATTGTTCTGTGGTACACTCCGGTTGGCTCCGCCTTCCTATAGGAGTATAAAGGTCACTGCACTTCCTAGTGACCCTTTAGTCTGGGATTGTATTGTTAAGCAGTATGCTCTATTCTTGTTGCGAATAAAAGCCTTTATTCCCGGGTACGATCTAGCCTCCCGAGTGGATTAATCGCGCATCAGTAGGCTTTTGAAAAGTCGGGGAATTTGCACTGTACCTTCAATATGTAGTACCCTATGATGCAAAGCATTGAGATGATGGTGTGAATAATGGCGAGGAAGGTCAGTGTTGGAGCCATGTATCCTGTCGTCTCCTGTAACACGTAGTAATCTACACTATCATCATTCCAAAAACTGAAATCTCCCTCTTCTTCATCAGCTGGAGGCTCAGTCACCTTGAAGGGAAAAGAATAATCAGAAACTGCTTCAAAAATGACTTCAAATGTGAACTCTGTGGTAAAGCAAACATTTAAAAGTATATTTCCAACTATGTAAAGTCTGGAAAAAGAATTACAAACAATTATTGATAAACAAGCTCTGTCCACATTTTGAAATTAATAAAATTATAGAATCCCTACAGTGCAGAAGGAGACCATTCAGCCCATCAAGTCTGCACCGACCACAATCTCGCCCAGGCCCTACCCCCCATGACCCCATGCATTTGCCCTAGCTAGTCCTCCTGACACTAAGAGGCAATTTAGCATGGCCAATCCACCTAACCCGCACATCTTTGGACTGTGGGAAGAAACCAGAGCACCCGGAGGAAACCCACACAGACACGGGGAGAACGTGCAAACTCTGCACAGACAGTGACCCAAGCCGAGAATTGAACCCGGGTCCCTGGCGTTGTGAGGCAGCAGTGCTAACCACTGTGCCACCGTGCCACCCCATATCAGCTGAAATGTTTTTCCATCTTTATTCTTCATTGACAATACTAACGGACCGACTGGGCGGGATTTTCTGGCCGCAGTTGCCCCCAAGGCCGGAACATCCTGCCCAAGATCAACCGACCGTTGCATGGTCCTATCCCGCCCACTATGATTCCCGTTTTGGGCGGGACAGGAAGATTCTGCCTGCTGTGTATATTTAGCACTTTTCTCTTTGAATAACTATAGTAAACGTTTGTTATCCGGCGTGCTCGGGGAATGGGTGGTATCGCTTCCTCAAAAATGGCCATCAATGGGGTGTCACGTTACTCTGCACACACAAGACATGGGCCTGAAGTCTCCGGTATTCACGCCCCATTCGCACTCAGCCAGGTCTCCGCTCACTGCAGTGGGACCGGAGAATCCCAGCCGCGGGCGAGGCTGGAGAATCCTGGTCCACGGCGCTGCTCTGTTTTTTTGTGGGGTTGGAGGTGAGAGGGGAAATATCAGGGCAGTCGAAGTTTCCAGCGCAGGAGTCCATCACATTAAACACTCCTCACAGCTGAAGACCAAACCAACATCAGAGCTGACACCAACATCTTCAGACCAGCTTTTTAACAAGGAACCCAACTGCCAGCTTTGCTGACAGCTCCTCCGAGCGATAAATCTCTGCTCAGGCGTAACAACAAAACTGACCTGAATAATTTAACCATTTCTATGTAAAGCCTAAAAACAAGGTTTACAATCTGTTAGTATTATTCCCAGGTTTTTTTAAAGAACACATTATCCTCAACACCAGCTTTTAAAAAATAATTGAGCTGTCAAAAATTCCGATTACCAGAGAATTCCAGTTGCCAGATAACACAAAGATTTTTTATTATTAGTGTCACAAGTAGGCTTACATCAACACTGCAATGCTGTTACTGTGAAAACCCCCTCGTCACCACACTCCGGTGCCTGGTCGGGTACACCGAGGGAGAACTTAGCATGGCCAATGCACCTAGTCAGCACATCTTTCAGACTGTGGGAGGAAACCGGAGCACCCGGAGGAAACCCACGCAGACACAGGGAGAACATGCAGACTCCGCACAGACAGTGACCCAAGCCGGGAATTGAACCCAGGTCCCTGGAGCTGTGAGGCAGCTTTGCTAACCACTCTGCCACCATTTTTAAATTCAATGCTGGCTAGAATCATAGCATCCCTACAGTGCAGAAGGAGGCCATTTGGCCCATTGAGTCTGCACCGACCACAATCCCACCCAGGCCCGATCCCAATAACTCCACTTTTATTTGCCCTGTTAGTCCCCCTGACACTAAGTGGCAATTCACTATGGCCAATCAACATAACCCACACATCTTTGGAGCGTGGAGGAAACCGGAGCACCTGGAGGAAACCCACGCAGACACGGGGAGAACGCGCAGACTTCGTACAGACAGTGACCCGGGCCAATATTTGAACCCGGGTCCCTGGCGCTGTAAGGCAGCAGTGCTCATCACTGTGCCACCATGCTGCCCATAGATTGCTCTCTCTTTTGAGGGGGTGAGATCCTTACTAAAAGGATTAAATAATTCAAAGTGGCACAGCATGTTAGAATTTGAACACTGTAAATGGAATCCATGCCAACAATTCCCTTGGACTGACTGGAAGGTTCAGCAAGTTGCTAAAGCATTTTAATTCAGGTCAATTCACTGGCTTTTCAGGTATGTTTTCCAAAGGTTAACTCATCCAACTGGCTTTGCCAAGTTACTGTAAGCTTCAATTCAGAAGAACATGAAACCCAGTGTGAGAAGAATCCGACCCCATTCACCCAGAGTCCACTGATGATTATTCCGTCAGAAAACCTTCTTCCAACACCATCTGGTGATTCCCTTTCAAGGGATGCCTATTTTCATTGTTCTTCTGAGAGAAAATCTTGTGGTTTTCCCTATCTGCGTAAAGCCCTCAAATAGTTATCAATCATTTAAAAAGTGTCTCCGAGGACAATCCCATCTTGGATCATTTGTCCACAGCGGAAGGAAAGCTTTTTCTAGTTTATTGAATGCTCCCACTGTTATCAGCCAAGATCAAATAGCTCATTTCCTGCAGTAATATCCCTCATTTTTTAGAGACCGCTATCATGTCTCCTCACTCCATGGGTCAGCTGTAGATTAATGGAGGGAGAAGCTTTGCTCCGTTAACCACTAACACTGCATCATCCAGCGACCATCAAGTTGAAGGTGAACTGGATGAATCTTGATTATATCAACGAGCAATTCTTTTGTTACGATGGATCAAAGAAGGTGCAATTATTATGTCTCAAATTACGCAGACGCATGCAGACATTAACTGTTACATAATGCATGAAAAATTCAAATTGACATTTATTCTAGTGCTCAGGAGCTTAATAAGATAGAACTTCCATAAGTTTTATAAAGTGTAATTTGAATCCACCTTATGCAGTTTTTTGAAGTGCTATCTAATTCTCTGAATTAAAACAAACTTCCCTTTAATTTAAAGCATTAATTAAGTTTAATGTTTATTTATTAGTGTCACAAGTAGGCTTACATTAACACTGCAATTAAGTTACTGTGAAAATTCCCTAGTTGTCACACTCCGGCACCTGTTCGGGTAACACTGAGGGAGAATTTAGCACAGCCAATGCACCCTAACCTGCACATCTTTGGAGTGTGGGAGGAAACCGGAGCACCCGGAGGAAACCCACACAGACACAGGGAGAACGTGTAGACTCCGCACAGTCACCCAAGCCGGGAATCGAACCAGGGTCCCTGGCACTGTGAGGCAGCAGTGCTAACCACTGTGCCACCGTGTCACTGCTTGAAAGGAAATCACCAGATGGTATTGAAAGTAAGTTTCCTGACAGAAAAATCATCAGTCGACTCTGGATGAATGGGCAGGAAACTGGAGCACCCGGAGGAATCCCACACAGACATTGGGAGAATGTGCAAACTCCACACAGACAGTGACCCAAGCTGGGAATTGAACCCGGGTCCCTGGCGCTGTGAGGCAGCAGTGCTAACCACTGTGAAACTCTGTTTACAAAATATTATCCAAGGATTAGAGGGGTGGGGTCTCCCATTTGAGGTTGAGATGAGGAGAATTTGTTTTCCACCAAAGGCTGTTAGTCTGTGGAAATCTCTTCGGAGCAACCATTATCTTGTAAATTGAGTTTGTGTCTATATATGCCCTGTTTGTGAACACAACTCCTCACTCACCTGATGAAGGAGCAGCGCTCCGAAAGCTTGTGCTGCCAAATAAACCTGTTGGACTTTACCCTGGTGTTGTGAGACTTCTTACTGTGCCCACCCCAGTCCAACGCCAGCAACTCCACATCATGAAATCTCTTCCCCAGAGAGTAGTGAAGGACGAGTTAGGTAGATTTGTGATCGACTGGGGAGTCGAGGGCTATGAGAGGACAATAAAAACACAAAATTCTGGAAAATCTCAGCAGGTCTGACAGCACCTGTGGAGAGAGAATAGAGCCAATGTTTCGAGTCTGGGTGACCCTTTGTCAGAGCTCGAAACTGGAAACGTTGGCTCTATTCTCTCTCCATGTGTGCTGTCAGATCTGTTGTCTTGATTGAAGATGGCGCCGGCGTGTGGCAGCTTCTTGCGAGCTGTCCCCAGTATACCTTCTAATTATTTTACTAACATTATGACTGTAACACTACGTTCTGCACCTTCTCCTTTCCTTCTCCCCCATGTACTCTATGAACAGTATGCTTTGTCTGCATAACGTGCAAGAAACAATACTTTCCACTGTATCCCCAATACATGTGACAATAATAAATCAAATCATATATTAAGTCGATCTTGCTCTACACCATAGCTCTGACTGTAACACTACATTCTGCACCCTCTCCTTTCCTTCTCCCCCATGTACTCTATGAATGGTATGCTTTGTGCGTAAGAAACAATACTTTTCACTGTATCCCGATACATGGGGGAAGCAGCAGTGGCCGTGTCTCCGCAGTGGAGTCCAGCCCTGTAACTCAGAGGGCTAAGGAAAAGAGGAGGAAAGGCGGTATTAATCGGGGACTCGATGGTGAAGGGGACAGACAGGCGTTTCTGCGGAGGTAGGCGGGAGTCTCGCATGGTGGTCTGCCTCCCTGGGGCCGGGATCCAGGATGTCGCTAGTCGCGTCCCGGAAATCCTGAGGTGGGAGGGAGAGGAGCCTGAGGTAGCGGTACATATTGGTACCACTGATGTGGGTAGGAAGGGAGAAGGGGTCATGAAAAGGGAGTACAGGGAATTAGGGAGACAGCTGAGAAAGAGGAAAGCAAAGGTAGTAATCTCAGGATTACTGCCTGTGCCACGGGAAGGTGAGGGCAGGAATGGAGTGAGGTGGAAGATGAATGTGTGGCTGAGGGACTGGTTCAGGGGGCAGGGATTCAGGTTCCTGGACCATTGGGACCTCTTTAGGGGCAGGGGTGATCTGTATACAAAAAACGGGTGGAACTTGAATCACAGGGGGACCAATATCCTGGCCGGTAGGTTGGCTAAGGCTACAGGGGAGAATTTAAACTAGATAGGTTGGGGGGAGGGGAGCTAGAAGAGTTGACTGGGATCAAGGAACTAATTGATGGGGGGGAGGATGCAGGGGTAAGGGGAATTACAAAATTAATGGTAGAGGAGAGGGTGCAAGTGAATGAAGGCGGTAATTTAGATAAGGGAGTAGAGGGAGAGGGTGTTCGCGACTCATCAAAGCGGGTCCAGATAAAAGCTGGAATAAGGACACTTTGCCTGAATGCACGAAGCATTCGGAACAAGGTAAATGAGTTGATGGTGCAAATCAGCACAAGTGGGTACGATCTAGTGGCCATTACAGAAACGTGGCTGAAAGGTGACCAGGACTGGGAGATGAATATCCAGGGGTATCAGGCGTTTAGGAAGAATAGACAGGAAGGAAAAGGTGGTGGGGTCGCGCTATTAATAAGAGATAATATCAGGGTAGTACTGAGGGATGACATAGGCTCTGAGGAACAAAACGTAGAATCATTATGGGTAGAGATGAGGAATAGTAGAGGGAGAAAGACACTAGTAGGTGTGGTATATAGGCCCCCAAATAATAATGTTGAGGTAGGGAGGGCTATAAACAAGCAGATAAGGGATGCGTGTAAAAACGGAACGGCAATAATCATGGGGGACTTCAACATGCACATTGACTGGCAGACTCAAGTCGGTAAGGGTGGAATGGAGGAAGAGTTCTTAGAATGCTGTCGGGATAGTTTGCTTGAACAGCATGTTACGGAACCGACGAGGGAACGAGCTATTTTGGATCTGGTATTGTGTAACGAGGTAGGTAGAATTAAGGATCTTATTGTGAAGGACCCTCTTGGGTCTAGTGACCACAATATGGTCGAATTTCTGATTCAGATGGAAGAGGAGAAAGTTTGGTCCCAAACCAGTGTCCTCTGTTTGAACAGAGGGAAATATGATAGGATGAGGGATGAATTGGCTAAGGTAGACTGGGAGAGCAGGCTGGCAGGTAGGATAGCTGAGGAACAGTGGAGGATTTTTAAGGAGATCCTTTTCAGTTCTCAGCAAAAATATATTCCAGCAAAAAACAAGGATTGTAAGAAAAGGGAGAACCAGCCGTGGATAACGAAGGAAATAAAGGAGAGTATTAAAATAAAAACAGCTGCGTACAGAGTGGCCAAAAATAGTGGAGAAACAAGTGATTGGGAAAAATTTAAGAAACAACAAAGAGAGACTAAGAAAGCGATAAAGAAAGGAAGGATAGACTATGAAGCTAGGCTAGCAATTAATATAAAAAATGATAGTAAAAGTTTTTATAAATATATAAAAAGGAATAGAGTGGCTAGAGTGAATGTTGGACCCTTGGAGGACGAGAGGGGAGAGTAAATAGTGGGAAATGAGGATATGGCTGAGTCTTTAAATACGTTTTTTGTGTCGGTCTTCACGGTGGAGGACACAAATAGTTTGCCAAATATTAACGATAGAGGGTTGGCAGCAGGAGAAATACTTAATACAATTAATGTTACCAGAGAGGCAGTGCTGGGTAGACTAATGGGACTGAAGGTGGACAAGTCCCCGGGTCCGGATGGAATGCATCCCAGGGTATTGAAAGAAATGTCAGAGGTAATAGTGGATGCGTTAGTGATTATTTATCAAAACTCGTTGCATTCTGGGGTAGTGCCGGTTGATTGGAAAACGGCTAATGTTACGCCGCTGTTTAAAAAAGGAAGGAGACAAAAGGCAGGTAACTATAGGCCGGTCAGCTTAACGTCTGTAGTAGGGAAAATGCTGGCATCCATTATTAAAGAGGAGATAGCAGGGCATCTGGATAGAAATGGTTTGATCAATCAGACGCAGCATGGATTCATGAGGGAAAAGTCGTGCTTGACGAACATGTTGGATTTTTATGAAGATGTGACTAGGGCGGTTGATGGAGGAGAACCGGTGGATGCGGTGTTTTTGGATTTCCAAAAGGCGTTTGATAAGGTGCCCCATAAAAGGCTGCTGAAGAAGATTAGGGCACACGGCACACGGAGTTGGGGGTAGTCGCGTCCCGGAAATCCTGAGGTGGGAGGGAGAGGAGCCTGAGGTAGCGGTACATATTGGTACCACTGATGTGGGTAGGAAGGGAGAAGGGGTCATGAAAAGGGAGTACAGGGAATTAGGGAGACAGCTGAGAAAGAGGAAAGCAAAGGTAGTAATCTCAGGATTACTGCCTGTGCCACGGGAAGGTGAGGGCAGGAATGGAGTGAGGTGGAAGATGAATGTGTGGCTGAGGGACTGGTTCAGGGGGCAGGGATTCAGGTTCCTGGACCATTGGGACCTCTTTAGGGGCAGGGGTGATCTGTATACAAAAAACGGGTGGAACTTGAATCACAGGGGGACCAATATCCTGGCCGGTAGGTTGGCTAAGGCTACAGGGGAGAATTTAAACTAGATAGGTTGGGGGGAGGGGAGCTAGAAGAGTTGACTGGGATCAAGGAACTAATTGATGGGGGGGAGGATGCAGGGGTAAGGGGAATTACAAAATTAATGGTAGAGGAGAGGGTGCAAGTGAATGAAGGCGGTAATTTAGATAAGGGAGTAGAGGGAGAGGGTGTTCGCGACTCATCAAAGCGGGTCCAGATAAAAGCTGGAATAAGGACACTTTGCCTGAATGCACGAAGCATTCGGAACAAGGTAAATGAGTTGATGGTGCAAATCAGCACAAGTGGGTACGATCTAGTGGCCATTACAGAAACGTGGCTGAAAGGTGACCAGGACTGGGAGATGAATATCCAGGGGTATCAGGCGTTTAGGAAGAATAGACAGGAAGGAAAAGGTGGTGGGGTCGCGCTATTAATAAGAGATAATATCAGGGTAGTACTGAGGGATGACATAGGCTCTGAGGAACAAAACGTGGAATCATTATGGGTAGAGATGAGGAATAGTAGAGGGAGAAAGACACTAGTAGGTGTGGTATATAGGCCCCCAAATAATAATGTTGAGGTAGGGAGGGCTATAAACAAGCAGATAAGGGATGCGTGTAAAAACGGAACGGCAATAATCATGGGGGACTTCAACATGCACATTGACTGGCAGACTCAAGTCGGTAAGGGTGGAATGGAGGAAGAGTTCTTAGAATGCTGTCGGGATAGTTTGCTTGAACAGCATGTTACGGAACCGACGAGGGAACGAGCTATTTTGGATCTGGTATTGTGTAACGAGGTAGGTAGAATTAAGGATCTTATTGTGAAGGACCCTCTTGGGTCTAGTGACCACAATATGGTCGAATTTCTGATTCAGATGGAAGAGGAGAAAGTTTGGTCCCAAACCAGTGTCCTCTGTTTGAACAGAGGGAAATATGATAGGATGAGGGATGAATTGGCTAAGGTAGACTGGGAGAGCAGGCTGGCAGGTAGGATAGCTGAGGAACAGTGGAGGATTTTTAAGGAGATCCTTTTCAGTTCTCAGCAAAAATATATTCCAGCAAAAAACAAGGATTGTAAGAAAAGGGAGAACCAGCCGTGGATAACGAAGGAAATAAAGGAGAGTATTAAAATAAAAACAGCTGCGTACAGAGTGGCCAAAAATAGTGGAGAAACAAGTGATTGGGAAAAATTTAAGAAACAACAAAGAGAGACTAAGAAAGCGATAAAGAAAGGAAGGATAGACTATGAAGCTAGGCTAGCAATTAATATAAAAAATGATAGTAAAAGTTTTTATAAATATATAAAAAGGAATAGAGTGGCTAGAGTGAATGTTGGACCCTTGGAGGACGAGAGGGGAGAGTAAATAGTGGGAAATGAGGATATGGCTGAGTCTTTAAATACGTTTTTTGTGTCGGTCTTCACGGTGGAGGACACAAATAGTTTGCCAAATATTAACGATAGAGGGTTGGCAGCAGGAGAAATACTTAATACAATTAATGTTACCAGAGAGGCAGTGCTGGGTAGACTAATGGGACTGAAGGTGGACAAGTCCCCGGGTCCGGATGGAATGCATCCCAGGGTATTGAAAGAAATGTCAGAGGTAATAGTGGATGCGTTAGTGATTATTTATCAAAACTCGTTGCATTCTGGGGTAGTGCCGGTTGATTGGAAAACGGCTAATGTTACGCCGCTGTTTAAAAAAGGAAGGAGACAAAAGGCAGGTAACTATAGGCCGGTCAGCTTAACGTCTGTAGTAGGGAAAATGCTGGCATCCATTATTAAAGAGGAGATAGCAGGGCATCTGGATAGAAATGGTTTGATCAATCAGACGCAGCATGGATTCATGAGGGAAAAGTCGTGCTTGACGAACATGTTGGATTTTTATGAAGATGTGACTAGGGCGGTTGATGGAGGAGAACCGGTGGATGCGGTGTTTTTGGATTTCCAAAAGGCGTTTGATAAGGTGCCCCATAAAAGGCTGCTGAAGAAGATTAGGGCACACGGAGTTGGGGGTAGTGTGTTAAAGTGGATTGGGGACTGGCTATCCGACAGGAAGCAAAGAGTCGGAATAAATGGGTGTTTTTCCGGTTGGAGGAAGGTAACTAGTGGCGTGCCGCAGGGATCGGTACTCGGGCCGCAACTGTTTACCATTTATATAGATGATCTGGAGGAGGGGACGGAGTGTAGGGTAACGAAGTTTGCAGACGACACAAAGATAAGTGGAAAAGTGAATCGTGTGGAGGACGGAGAAGATCTGCAGAGAGATTTGGACAGGCTGAGTGAGTGGGCGAGGATATGGCAAATGGAGTATAACGTTGATAAATGCGAGGTTATACACTTTGGAGGAAATAATAACAAATGGGATTACTATCTCAATGGAAACAAATTAAAACATGCTACCGTGCAAAGGGACCTGGGGGTCCTTGTGCATGAGACGCAAAAGCCCAGTCTGCAGGTACAACAGGTGATCAAGAAGGCAAATAGGATGTTGGCCTATATTGCGAGGGGGATAGAATATAAAAGCAGGGATGTCTTGATGCACCTGTACAGGGCATTGGTGAGGCCACAGCTGGAATACTGTGTGCAGTATTGGTCCCCTTATATGAGGAAGGATATATTGGCATTGGAGGGAGTGCAGAGAAGGTTCACCAGGTTGATACCGGAGATGAGGGGTTTGGATTATGAGGAGAGGCTGAGGAGATTGGGTTTGTACTCGTTGGAGTTTAGAAGGATGAGGGGGGATCTTATGGAGACTTATAAGATAATGCGGGGGCTGGATAGGGTGGAGGCGGAGAGATTCTTTCCACTTAGTAAGGAAGTTAAAACTAGAGGACACAGCCTCAAAATAAAGGGGGGTCGGTTTAAGACAGAGTTGAGGAGGAACTTCTTCTCCCAGAGGGTGGTGAATCTCTGGAATTCTCTGCCCACTGAGGTGGTGGAGGCTACCTCGCTGAATATGTTTAAAGCGCGGATGGATGGATTCCTGATCGGTAAGGGAATTAAGGGTTATGGGGATCAGGCGGGTAAGTGGTACTGATCCACGTCAGATCAGCCATGATCTTATTGAATGGCGGGGCAGGCTCGAGGGGCTAGATGGCCTACTCCTGCTCCTATTTCTTATGTTCTTATGTTCTTATGTGACAATAATAAATCAAATCAAATATTAAGCTGATCTTTCTCCACACCTTAGATGTAACGGCAACACTATATTCTGCACCCTCTGCTTTGCTTCTCCCCTCTGTAATCTATGAACATAGAACATAGAACATAGAACAGTACAGCACAGAACAGGCCCTTCAGCCCACGATGTTGTGCCGAGCTTTATCTGAAACCAAGATCAAGCTATCCCATTCCCTATAATCCTGGTGTGCTCCATGTGCCCATCCAATAACCGCTTAAATGTTCCTAAAGTGTCTGACTCCACTATCACTGCAGGCAGTCCATTCCACATCCCAACCACTCTCTGCGTAAAGAACCTACCTCTGATATCCTTCCTATATCTCCCACCACGAACCCTATAGTTATGCCCCCTTGTAATAGCTCCATCCACCCGAGGAAATAGTCTTTGACAGTCTTGAACAGTATGCTTTGTCTGTATAGCGCGCAAGAAACAATACTTTTCACTGTATTCCAATACATGTAACAATACTAAATCAAATCAAATCAAATACTAAGATTTTCCAGCATTTTTTTTTTTTGTTTCAGCCTCCGCTGTAATTTGCTTTTATCTCCGTGTTATAAGGGGGTGACAGCAAAGTGCAGTTGAGGTCACAATCAGATGAGCCATGATGTTATTGAATGATGGCAGAGCAGAATCGAGGGGCCGAATGGCCTGTTCCTGCTCCTAATTCTTGTGTTGCTGTGCATTTATCTCTCCTTACATGATCTGTTGATTGGTTTAATCTTCTCTGGTTAGAAAGTAGTTACTTTAGTACCCTTCATATTCTGTTGTGTAGAGTAAAGCACTGTTCTCATTTCCGTACTCTTTGCTAGCTGTTGTTACTTGTTGGGGTGCGTTAGTACGTAATGCAAAATTAAAACATTGCAAGAAACAAAACAAAACTGTTGAGATGATTTCCATTACCTTGTAGAAGAGCAGAATGAAATTGATGGCAAACGCAACAAATAAAGCCAGAAATCTCAGGTTGTAGAAATTCCTGGCGAGATAATTCTGAAACAAAAAATAATTTGCTCATGATATACCAATATCTAATCAGAAGCTCAGAACAATTTAACTCAATGTTTTACACACGACTCTTATTTTACCACAATCTAATAGAATCGTAGAATCCCTCCAGTGCAGAAAGAGGCCATTCGGCCCATCGAGGCTGCACCGACCACAATCCCACCCAGGCCCTATCCCCACAATCCCACGTGTTTACCCTGCTAATCCCCCTGACACTAAGCGTCAATTTAGCATGGCCAATCCACCTAACCAGCACATCTTTGGACTGTGGGAGGAAACCGGAGCACCCGGAGGAAACCCACGCAGATACGGGGAGAACGTGCAACCTCCACACAGACAGTGACCCGAGGCTGGAATCGAACCTGGGTCCCTGGCGCTGCGAGGCAGCAGTGCTAACCATCATACATACCAGTTATGTTGAAACCCTTTTACCCAATGTTGTGTGGAAACTTTTAGATTGAGGGGTAGCTTCTCTGGCAGCCGTATCCAATTAGAATCATGGCGACATCTCTGGATTCCCACTGACAGGATCGGAGGGCTAGTTGATTGTGGCTGGATTTACAACCTGCATCTATGTCCCGCAGTTAGCTGGTGAGGGTGGCTAAGAGGTGATTGGAGTTGGCACAGCAGTTAATTTGATTTCCCTTTCAATCAGTGTAAACAAAAAACACTTCAATCAGTTTGGTTCTAAATAAACAACCCACCATTGGCTGAAAAAATTGCCTGCATCAGCTGAGGTTAGAATGCAGTCCCTGCTACCAAATCCTTTCTTGTAACATAGAATCTTACAGTGCAGAAGGAGGCCATTCGGCCCATCAAGGGTGCACCGACCACAATCCCACCCAGGCCCTATCCCCATAGCCCCATGCATTTACCATGCTAGTCCTCCTGACACTAAAGGGCAGTTTAGCATGGCCAATCAACTTAACCCGCACATCTTTGGACTGTGGGAGGAAACCGGAGCACCCGGAGGAAACCCACGCAGAGAATGTGCAACCTCCACACAGACAGTGACCCAAGCCGGGAATCGAACCTGGGTCCCTGACACTGTGAGGCAGCGGTGCTAACCGCTGTGCTGCCGTGCTGCCTGTAACCATTGAAAACAATTGTTTAAGTACATGAAAGCTGCCAACCAGAAGTTAACAATGAACCCGTGTCGAATGTCTGAATGGGTTGACACATAATGGGCAGGATTTTTCTCCCTCTCACAGTGTATTTGATGGTGGCATGGGGCGGCACGCTGCTTGCTGGCGGTGGGATCTTACCGTCTTGCTGTTGTCAACGGGAGATTCACACCCTTCGCCGCTGGGAAACCCGCAGCGGAGGTGCACCATTGGCGGGACCGTAAGATCTTGTCAACATGAGCGGCAGCAAGATTTCGGTGAATGATTTCCGAATAAAAATTGTCATACTTGCACTCTTCTCATTTTACACTTCAGCTATCGAAGAGTTGCCATCTGAAGAATGGGATTCCTAACCGGCTAATAAGATTCGTAAGCAGAATTCAGTCTCAGAGGACAGGAGGTCAGTAAGGAGTTAAATGATTCTTGGACAAGCTAACATGAACAGTTTACGCGTATGTGAATGCAGTAAGTGAATCAGAACAAGTAGTTATGATTTTTAAACATATTTGCCGATATTTTAAATGTATTGTTCACTTTAGCCAAGCAAAGCTACCGAAAGGAATGGTGGGAAATGTCAATAGTTTAAATCCAGAGGTCTGGGAACCAGTTAGTTAGCAGTAGTCTTATCGGGAGGATTCCCATGAGGGAACATACTTTGCAACATTAATGAATAGATGTATTCACTGCTCAGACACAAGGATAGATATGCCCCGGCCGCAGGATCATGAACCAGTGGGAACATTCATTTTGATCGTATGGTAGCATCTGACATTACCAGGCAACAGGGAAATAGTTGGAGCCAAGAAGGGAGGCGACGTCCAGACTTGTTGGACAAATAAAATATCACCATGCTATTAAGGATTATATGGTTGGCTGAGATACTTGACAGAGATTTGTATTGATGTATGATTACTGAATAAAACTGATTTTAATCTAATGTAAGGCAGAATTATTGATTAGGAAAAAACTATAATTGATCTGTATTTGACTATGTACATCACATCTTTTAGAGTGGTTCTGTAGCTCTATTCCCAGAGCTACTTAACCCTTTGAAAGTCTCCGGTCAGCTGTATGTACGTTTATTTTGTTCTATGTAAAATAAATTTGTTACGTCTTTGCACAGAGATATTTGTTCTGCGAGTTCGGGACGTCTAAGTTAAGACACAATCGGCCACCTTCAAATTTCCCCACAACCCATCACATCCTTGACTGTTAATCGCCGAACAGGATAGTGATGACGTCCCATCCTCAATTCAATATAATTTCAGCCCTGGACTGAACTCGTTCATTGAAGTAACAGTTACATTATATACAGAGAAAAATATTAAATGAACCTTGAGTTTTATATGTGCCTTATTAGCCATTATAAACTGCCTTTATTGCAGCATAGCGTCATTAGAAGGGAAGTGTCTCGTGTGACCCAGTCTTACTTTCATTTTTGTGATGATGTGCCTTTACGAAATGTATTGGTAGCATGTTCCTTATGATGTGTATGTTTAAAATTCAGCCATTTCACATGGTGCCAATTTGTCCGCAAAAACAGGCAGCTCACATGCTGAGCATGCAGGCTAATGATTGATTTTAGCTGGGGATATGTTTATTTTAATCTGAGTTAATGCAATTTTGGTTACTTGGTTTTCCCCTTGAGGTTTCAGAGTAGGCTTTTGATTAGGTTGATTAACAGACACAGAGTCATGCGTTAATGGGAGGAGCTAAGCTTGCAGGGAAAACACACAGTTTCTCTGTTCTTTTAAAACAGTCAGTTTCTGCCTAGTTCTGAAAGAAACATGACGTCTCTCTCTCCGTCTCTATCTCCTGAAGTGCTCTGAGAACTCTAGAACTGGCAACCTAATTACAAGCACATAAGCCTGTGTGTTGTTAACTGATTTTGAAGGGGGGGTTTAAGTCTGTAAGAGGAAGATTGCTTAAATTGGAACTAATAGAGATAGCTTAGCAGTTAAGAAATGTATCATGTCATATATAAGTATTGTTCATTTGTTAAACGTTAAACTAATTCATTTGTTATAGTTAAACAGTGTTGGTAAATGCATTTTATTTTGACAAATGCTTCCTACTGTGTCAACAGCATCATTCTTGGTGAAACACTACATCCTCACATTAGTGCCAAAATAGCAAATAATTGGGATCTAGTCTAACTTCACAATATTCCTTGGGGTTTCTGATCTCATATCCTAACAAAATTGGGGCCTCTTTTCTGGGGTTAAAAGCTATAAGACAATGGGTGTTGAGGCCCTGTCAGAAGTGGAGGAAGTTTGGGAAGGGAAGGGAATCCCATCAGGCTGGAGGAGGATAGGGAAAGATAAGGGGCGGTATTTTCCGGCCACGCTCGCCCCGATACCGGAAAATCCCGCCCGGAGTCAACGGACCTTTCCATGGTCCGTCGCTTGCCCGCTCTGATTCCCGTGGCGGGCGGGACAGGATAATCCACCCCAAGGTCTTGAAGGAAGTTAAACATGACAATGAGATTTTTAAACTGGAGGCACCAGGGAACAGGGAACAAAATACGTCAGCAAACACGGTTGTGATGGATGAACAGCAGATGGTGTGAGATAGGATACACATAGCAGTGTTTTTCCCTTTGAGCTTAAGCTAATGATGGGTGGAAGATAGGAAGGCGATCAGGATATTGAAAAAGCAGAAACTGGAGATAACAGAAGTTTATCATGGTATTTTCAAAAATTCCTTGTCTTATACTACATTCAGCAAAATCATTTTCAGGCAGCGTCATATCCGAGGAAGTAACACTGTTCATTTACCAATGGAAAATTAGTCAAACTTTCTGACTAAGGGTCATCTAGACTCGAATCGTCAGCTCTATTCTCTCCCCACAGATGCTGTCAGACCTGCTGAGATTTTCATAGAATTCTACAGTGCAGAAGGAGGCCATTCGGCCCATCGAGTCTACACCAAACACAATCCCACCCAATGCTCTATCCCCACAACCCCATGCATTTACCCTAGCTAGTCCCCTGACACTAAGGGGCAATTTGGCATGGCCAATCCACCTAACCCGCATCTCTTTGGAGTGTGGGGGGAAACCGGAGCACCCGGAGGAAACCCACGCAGACACGGGGAGAATGTGCAGACTCCACACAGACAGTGACCCAAGCCGGGAATCGAACCTGGGTCCCTTTCCAGCATTTTCTGTTTCTGATTCCAGCATCCGCAGTATTTGGCTTTTCATCGAATCATAGAACCCCGACAGTGCAGAAAGAGGCCATTCGGCCCATCGAGTCTGCACCGACCACAATCCCACCCAGGCCTTATTCCGTAACCCCACATATTTACCCTGCAAATTCCCTGACACTAAGGGACAATTCAGCATGGGCAGTCAACCAAAACTGCACATCTTTGGACTGTGGGAGGAAATCCACGCAGACACGGGGAGAATGTGCAGACTTCGCACATTCTCTGATTTTATATGGTATATTCTAGGACCGAAGCCCAAATTCTAGCTACGTACCACAGTTTTGGTTTGATAAATTTCCAGTCCCTCCCAGAAGTTTGCCAAGAACGCCTCAGGCTCTTTCTTCTTCTGTCCACGTCGCCTCTTCTTCTCCCTTTGCCCTGTTCCCTCACTTTCGATTGGATGTTCCTCTTTGGCTTTGTCCTTCTTCTCGCCGTCCTCCGTGCTGTCAGAGCAAGAGCAGACACCAGGAGTCACTCACTCGGCAATGTTAACGGAAACTCTTTGCATGGGTGTACACGCGGTAAGGGGGAACTTACTCAGCCTTCTCAGCCTCCGTTTTACTTTCCATTTTGCTCTTCAGTTCAACCTTGCAATTGAGGAGAAAGATTGGGTGTGAAAATGGAAATACTTCCAAGACGCATGTTCTGAAACGTGGAAAGTATTTTCAACACCTACCTCTGCTTTCCTTTGTTGCCTCAGTGCTTTTTCGATGCTTGGAGGGCTCTCTATCCCTATGATTTCGGAAACATCACCAAGGCCTCCGTGCATGTCACCCCCTGCTTTGCCTCCTTTCCGTGAACCTGTACCAAATATATCGGGCATCATATCAGCTTCACTTTTCTCACCTTGCACGATCGTCTCGAGCTCTGCCACAATGCTTGCCTCAGGGATTTCTGCCCTTTCCGACTCCGTCACATCCCCGTGAATTCCAAGCTGCGTGGGATCGGGCATGCTGGCTAAAAGGTCAGTGACTGTGATGTTTTTGGCACCTTCGACCAAGCCCCCGCCAAACATGGCACTCCATACAATCTGGAAGAGCCCTTTAACGAGATTGAAAATGAAGAAGACAAGGCTAATGAACAGAGTCCAGAAGAAGGAGAAAAATGCCATCAGTAACTCCTTGGTCGTCATCCTCTTAATCTTTTTGTATTGCCTTCTGATATTTTTAATTGTGAAGATGCTGAAAAATTTGAGTAGTCTAATTTTGAAATCGTGGCAAGCCGCTGCGAAGGCGCTCGAAGATTCAGGCACCTCTTCATCCTCCTCCTCTTCAGTCGGGACGGACTCATCTTCATCATCATCTGCTCGCTCGGCCGAATCGGGCTCGGAGATCTCAGAGGCCAGCTGCATTTCAAATATGGTGTCCTCGCAGAAATTCACAAAGAGTTCCATTTTCTCCGATTCCCCTCCCTCATTCACCACGTCAAAGATGAACTGCCTTTTGGACTCCTTGACTTGCGGCTTCTCCCACTGCGTCCTGCTCGACTCACTGATCTCAAAGTAGACCCTCTCGATGCGTTTTGCGCCACCCATAATCTCAATGCGCCCTAAGTAGGGTTCAAAGTAGGTGAGGACGCTTTGCGCCGGCTGCAGAAGGGTGAACAGGCGGCTGTCATTGGGCATGTGTTCAGATAGGTTGGTCAGCAACACAGCCACGTTAAATCCAATATCCTTGGCTGGTTCGTGGAACCTATCAATAAATTCTATATAGTTAAACATATCGTTCTCATCTGCTTCAACACAAGACAATAGGAACTCTATTTCTGATTGTGTGTATTTCTTTTGCCCCTCTAACGCTTTTTGAAATTCCTTTTTCGACATCAACCCTTTGCCATCTGGGTCATAATCCTTGAAGGTATCGGAAGTGGTTATCTCCTTCAATTTAAGAAACATGTCAAAAAATTTCAGAATCATTTCCACATTGCTGGAGGACTCAACCAAGGTGTCCACCATCTGTTTACCTATTGTTCCATTTACGACATTACCTAAGATTGGAGAGAGAAGGGCACGATGAATTTAAAAGGACACAAACACAAAGGCAAGCATTTCAAAGAATCCACAACCATATCTGTAAAATTTCGAAACCAATAAATTCAATTCGCAAAATATCTCCAATCCATAAAATTGATGCAAGTTATAAGTTTATTCCAACAGAAATGAATGCAATTGTATGGGTTTTTCTTTCTAGGTATCGCTCATTCGTAGTCCAAACCATGACCCAAAAAGATTTGAACCTGAAACAAAAGTAGTTTAAAGATGGCATTGGTTGGAATTCTCGGGTCTCGCATGCCCCGCTACCGCTGCCACTGAGAACGGAAGATTTGGCGCCTTCCCTTCACAGCAGCGGGACTGGAGAATCCCAGCTGCGGGTGAGGTTGGAAAATTCTGGCCGTTACATAGTTTCAGTTTGGGACACAAATACTAATATTTCAGAATGGCTATTTTTGTTGTCCCATGTATCTATAAAGAGGCATGCACACACATATAAACCAACACTCCAATGAGTAAGATGCAACCAACACCAATCTTCATAGTATTCGTACTGACGTGATTAAATTTAGTGAAACATTTTAAAGTCATAGCGGAATCATAAAATCCCTACAGTGCAGAAGGAGGCCATTCAGCCCATCGAACCTACACCCACAACAATCCCATCCAGGCTCTATCCCTGTAACCCCATGTTTTTACCTTGCTAATCCTCTGACACTAAGGGGCAATTTAGCATGGCCAATCCACCTAATCTGTGCATCTTTGCACATACAGAGAACCATAGAATTCTACAATGCAGGAGGCCTTTCGGCCCATCAGGTCTGCACTGACAACAATCCCACTACAGGTCCTACCCCCACAAACCCACACATTTACCCTGTCGATCCCTCTAACCAACACATCCCGGGACACTAAGGCTCAATTTTAGCATGGCCAATCAAGCTAACCCGTACATTTTTGGACTGTGGAAGGAAACCAGAGCACCGGAGGAAACTCACGCAGACATGGGGAGAATGTGCAAACTCCACACAGACAGTGACCCAAGCCAGGGATCGAACCCAGGTCCCTGGAACTTTGGACTGTGAGAGGAAACCAGAGCACATGGAGGGGGGGAGAAGGTGCAAACTCCACACAGACAGTGACCCAAGGCTGGAATTGAACCCGGGTCCCCGGCGCTGTGAGGCAGCAGTGCTAACCACTGTGCCACTGTGCCTCCAGAACTGGACAATATTGTTGTTAAAAGTTAGATGTAAAAGATAAATGATGTCAATGTCTGACTATATAAAAATACTTTGAGAGGTGGGCTTCTTCACAGCATTTATTTAATACTCTACCATTACTGGAGCAGATGCTGACTAAATCTCTATACAATCACAGCATGAAAGAATTTCTAACCTTCCAGCAGTGACAATAACATCACCACCATGTCTTTCTGAAGATCCAACAACTCCTTCAGCAGCTCAATCTGGCTGGAATCCTAGAAACAAAAGTAGACATTTCATTTTATTTATTGGTTCATTTTTGTTTGATAATGGAAAAGGAGCAAGCCGTCAGCGATTTGCTTATTCGTCCTGATGCGAATTGACACTTGGAAAGGTCGAGGGAGGAGAAAAAAAATCGCTTTGAAGCTAAAATCTATCAAAATATTTCAATATCATTGTGCTTTAACATACAGACACACTTAAACCCTGGATGACGATCATGTTAGATACTATCACTCGGAAAGCCTTCAGCAAGTAGAGTCAAACCAACTCTCTCAAAATATAAACATGACTTCATTCCCTTAGTGATTTATTGATATCAAATCAGGCAGAAGGGAATCGGAATTCTGTCCTCCGAGAATCTCTCGCCTCATTATCTTAAAAGTAACTCAATGTTACAACGACTAAAGGAACCCACAGCTCAGAGCTGTGAGTTCAGAGCAACACGGTGGCACAGTGGTTAGCACTACTGCCTCACAGCGCTAGGGTCCCGGTTTGAATCCCGGCTTGGGTCACTCTGTGTGTGGAGTCTGCACATTCTCCCCGTGTCTGTGTGCGTTTCCTCCGGATGCTCTGGTTTCCTCCCACAGTCCGAAAGACGTGCTGGTTAGATGCATTGGCCATGCTGAATTTTCCCTCAGTGTACCTGAACAGTCACCAGAGTAACTCCATCGCAGTGTTAATATAAGCCTACTCGTTACTAATAAATAAACTTTACTTTAGAATCCAGAAGCTCCAGAGATTGGATGATGGTGGGAGGGGAAGGCTCGGGGCAGAGATGAAATTCCAATGTTTCCAGTGAGCAAGTTTTCAACCATGTTGTCTCGTACAGTCAGGGATGACAAATCGCCCCTGGCGTACCCGGTGGCACGTTGGTTAGGGCTGGTGCTCCACAGTGCCAGGGACCCAGGTTTGATTCCAGCCTCAGGTCACTGTCTGTGCGGAGTCTGCACATTCTCCCCGTGGGTTTCCTCCGGGTTCCCTCCCACAGTCCAAAGATGTGCGGGTAGGTGGATTGGCCATGCTAAATTGACCCTAATGTCAGGGGCACTAGCTAGGGTAAATGCATGGGGTTATGGGGATAGGGCCTGGGTGGGATTGTGGTCGGCGCAGGCTCAATGGGCCGAATGGCCTCCTTCTGCACTGTAGAATTCTATGATTCTATAACATGCAAACTCCACGCAGACAGTGACCCGAGGCCGGAATCAAACCCGGGTCCCTGGTGCTGTGAGGCAGCAGTGCTAACCACTGTGCCGCCCTTACTTGAGGGAGTTAACGTTCAGTGCCAGGATTTGTTCGGCAGCAACTCACTGGTCACGTCATTAACCGTGCTGTTGGACAAGACTTACCTTTCTGGGGTGAGTTTGGTTTCTAGCGATTTGCAAATTGCTTCACCTCCACACCGCTCGCGGAATTGCAGCGGGCAGTCTGTCTGAACGTCAGCCGGAATTTTCCAGATGTTCCCGCGCTACTGCCGCAAACGAGGACGGAGAATTTGGCGCTCAGCCAAGTCTCTGTTCACCGTAGCGGGACCGGAGAATCCCGCTGGCGTGAACGGCCGAATAATTCCACTCGTCATATCTGTGACGCTGCCAGCAGAACACTGCAGCTCGATCAGCAACCCTTCGGGTTTCTATGTTTAATCTTGCATTTGTCCCTAGTCTGAGATCGTTATGCTGTTTGTGCAGGAGTCACTGTGCTGAGCATCATTAATCTCACCAGTGTTCTGACAGTAAATTTCAGTCCATTAGTAACAATATGTAGCCCGTGGCTGGCAATCCATTTTGGTGGCTGGTGTCTATGAGTGTGCTGGAGCACTCTTCCAGACAGCCACAATCCCAGTGAATTACTTCCATTGGTTCCAGTCGGCTAGATTTACCCATCGAGAAATCCTCCCCTATAAGGCAAAAACTTCAAGCTTTGCAGGTAAAAATTAAAGGTTACATGAACAACTTTCTTGCTGATATTTTGCAATAAATTAACTTACTGCGTGGAATATTCGATCTACAATGGCAAGCTACGCACTTCCTTCGATAAGTAATGGGAGACGATGGCCTAGTGGTATTATTAACTATATTACTAGACTATTAATCCAGATACTGTTCTGGGGGACCCAGGTTCGAATCCCACCACGGCCGATGGTGGAATTTAAATTCAACAAAAAATATGTGGGAATTAAGAATCTACTGATGACCATCCATTGTCGATTATTGGAAAAACCCATCTGGTTCACTAATGTCCTTTAGGGAATGAAATCTGCCGTCCTTACCTGGTCTGGCCTACATGTGACTCCAGAGACACTGCAATGTAGTTGACTCTCAACTGCCCTCCAAGGGCAACTAGGGATGGGCAATAAATGCTGGCCAGCCAGCGACGCCCATGGCCCACGACTGAGTGAAAAAATATTCAAGGAGAGGTGACCCAGCTCATCAAAGCAGCATCTGCATCTCATTCACATAGGTTGTAATGACTTCAATGAGGCCATTGGGGTTGGCTTCTTGGAATATGAACTCCCAGAGTGAGCTCATTATCGCCTGCCGTTGGAGTCTTGGCTGTATATAAAATGGGAGCGTCAGGTCTCCTTGCACTCTGGATACTGACACAGGACCTGTAACACTCTATCAACTAAAGTTTATTTATTTATTAGTCACAAGTAAGGCTTACTGCAATGAAGTTACTGTGAAATTCCCTTCGTCACGACACTTCGGCGCCTGTTCGGGTCAATGCACCTAACCAGCACATCTTTCAGACTGTGGGAGGAACCGGAGTACCCGGAGGAAACCCATGCGGACACGGGGAGAACGTGCAAACTCCACACAGACAGTGACCCAAGCTGGGAATCAAACCCGGGTCCCTGGTGCTGTGGGGCAGCAGTGCCAATCACTGTGCCACCGTGCCGCCCACTGTAGTAGAGTTTGGAAATAAAAGGGAATCTGGTGAAGGGACACTGACGTCTGCCGACTTATTTCATCGGGTTAAACAGAAATTCTCCCAGTGTAAAAAAAGTATAGGTGTTAAGGTTGACAATGGGAACAACAGGGGCAGTGCTGTATATGTGCTGGGCCATTGCACATTCACAGGAAATTGAGGCGTTAAACCTAGCAAATTCCACAGTGTGGAATTCCACTCCACTTCCCCCTCAAAAAATAACACTGTGCAAACATCTTACTGAAGCATACGTGTCATTGCTGCATTCAGGATTGTTGCTGCCAATGAAAACCAAATACTTGGATTACGGCGAGTTGCCAACGTCATTACTAATGGTCTCTTCTTGATCTTAGAGGGCTGCGACCACATCTGGCCAAGCAACAAGGAAGGATCTAGGCTTCATTTCTGACTCTTGAATTCAGTGATTTTTTGCTGGCTCTTCTGTACCTTGGGGAGGTGATGGCCTAGTAATATTATCATTCGACTGTTGATCCAGAAACTCAGCTGATGTTCTGGGGGACCCGGGTTCGAATCCCGCTATGGCAGATGGCGGAATTTGAATGCAATAAAAAAAAATCTGGAATTAAAAGATGACCATGAAACCATTGTCGGAAAAACCCATCTGGTTCACTAATGTGAAGGAAATCTGCCATCCTTACCCGGTCTGGCCTGCATGTGACTCCAGAGCCACAGCAATGTGGTTGACTCTCAACTGCCCTCCAAGGACAAGTAGGGATGGGCAATAAATGCTGGCCCAGCCAACGACGCCCATGTCCCATGAATGAAATTTAAAAATCTGCCTATTTTAGATTCTCTGAAACCATATCGCGGCAGGGATCACTTTTGCATTTTGTACTGAACTGAAAAGGTTATTAATGGCAATACCACTGTCCGCAAGAGCACTCAGTCGCAGAATAGCCCCCGGCACTCATTAGCATCTAACCATTTTCAGTTTTTTTTTTCAAACAAGATCATGGGGTTTAGTTCAGGACAGTTCAGCTTCATCTTTCAATTATCCGACGGATAGCATCAGGACCAGGGAACCTCACGCACGCTGAACTCTTAATGAAGGAGAGCCCCTGGGGCCTGCAAACAACGTCAGTCCATTATATTTGAAGCGACAGCATTAGTGCGGAAGCCTGCGATTGTCAGCAATTTAACGAGGGACGTACCTGAGAAAGCTTCATTTGCATATTAGCGAAAACATGAAGGAAGCCCACCACAGCGTCCCAGAGCCTGCTGTGGGCAAGGCTTTGCTGGTTGCCAATGCAAGGACCCTAAAATCAGACAGAGCGATTTCAGAATATGACAGAACTTAAAGGCAATTTGGGTGTATTAGTTCATCGTTGATTACATTGCACACAGTGAACTACCAGGTACAAAGGCATATTTCGAAAATCAAAGGAGTACATTAAATACATCAAAGTGAGGACACAGGAACAGTCTAAGCAGCCCCATGTTGGCATTAACCAGATATTTCTTATCACATTTACCAATATTTCTCCATACCCACAACTCATTTTTCTTCATCTCTCTATCCAATCTAAACTTGAATATCTCTATTATAGAATCATCGGAGTCCTACAGAGTAGAAGAGGCCATTTGGCCCATCGGGTCTGCACCGACTCACTGACAGAGGGCGGGATTTTCCAGCCGTGCTCGCCCCAAAGCTGGAAAATCCCGCCTGAGGTCAACGGATCTTTGGTCCGGCCCCCACCCGCTACTATTCCCGTGGCGGGCAGGACGGAAAAGTTCTGCTCAGAGAGTCTTACCCAGGCCCCCTCCCCACCCTTTCCCTGTAACTCCGCATATTTTTACCTATCTCAGCCACTAAAGCTGTAAGTGATGATCCACAGCAACGCAGCTCCCAGAACAACAGTAACCACATCAAGAACCTATCTATCTCTATCTTAAATACACTCAATGACCTGGCCTCCACAGCCCTCTGTGGCAAAGAGTTCCACAGATTCACCACCCTCTGGCTGTAGAAATTCATCCTCATCTCATCTCGGGACAATGCAGCCCGTGGTGTCTTCCTGCAGTACTGGCAGTGGCCAGAGTGCCGAGTGGCGCTGCCAGTACTGGAAAGCTCCTGGCCTCTCATTTGTTTAGCCTGGGAGGCGTTGACCAAGGAGATAGATATATTTCTGATAAAATAGGGGATTAAAGGGATATGGGGAACAGGTGGGGAGGTGGATTTGAGACCAGGGAGAGATCAGCCATGATCTGATTGAATGGCGGAGCAGGCTCGAAGGCCTGAATTGCCGAATTCTGCTCCTAATTCTGATATAAAACATCCGGTTAAATTCAGCCGGTGGAATTAATCTGATGCATAATGACTCTGTTTTTTCTGTACAGGCGACATGTAAGGAAGCTGTCGTGTTACCTGAATATACTCAGTAAGTGAGTTGAAGATTTGTTTGGCCACAGCTAATGCTTTCGAGAAGTTCCGCTGACCTTGTTCATCCATGACGTCCTTTCCAGAGTAATACCAATAGAAATCGCTGATTGACTCCTGCATTTTAACAAAATGGTGGACGTTAATGTTTCAGGTAGATTACAAATGAGCGTAAAGTGGAAGGGGTTGGAATAAAATGCTGAGAATTCTGACCATTCCTATTACTGTCTCTATCAGTTCTGTTACCAGCTCATGTTCCCAAAAATGTTTTAAATTTTATGCAAAGCATCAAAAATATCTGTTGACATATCCTAAAAATCCAACTTCTCAATTCTCAACACAGACCAGTCACAAGAATGGGTGTTCCAATCTTCCAAGTAGGAAAACATCTGAATGAACCATAAATTCCTAATCATCAAGGTGGCACAGTGGTTAGCACTGCTGCCTCACAGCGCCAGGGACCCGGGTTCAATTCCCAGCTTAGGTCACTGTCTGTGTGGAGTCCGTACATTCTCCCCGTGTCTGCATGGGTTTCCACCGGTTTC
This sequence comes from Mustelus asterias, assembly GCF_964213995.1. Lineage (NCBI taxonomy): Eukaryota > Metazoa > Chordata > Chondrichthyes > Carcharhiniformes > Triakidae > Mustelus > Mustelus asterias. The sequence goes on along the minus strand of NC_135818.1, from coordinate 5,702,266 downwards.
CTCTCGCAGTCTGAAAGACCTGCTGGTTAGGTGCATTGGTCATGATAAATTCTCCCTCAGTGTACCCGAACAAGCGCCGGAGTGTGGCGACTCGGGGATTTTCACAGTAACTTCATTGCAGTGTTAATGTGAGCCTACTTGTGACATTAGTAAGCTTTAATCACGCAACCCATTTTCGACTGTAGTTCTGCACAATGAGCTATAGAAGACTGTAATGGGTAAAATCTTTTTCTACTCGATTTTAATCTTGAATAGTTACTAGCACCCTGTAATACCGAGGTCCACAATATTGTTCGTGGAGTTTATTGTAAGTATGATGAGGGCCACTTGTCTATAATGACCAGTTTGAAAGGTGTCTGTTCACTAGTTGTAGACAGCAAGTGAAGGGAACAAAAAAGTTCATTTTAAGAGTTCAGTTTTCCCTCGGAACCACAATTAATCATTTTTCAGTCGGAAGTAGAGAAATTCAGTTTTTAAAGTTTGAAGTTATTTATTAGTGTCACAAGTAGGCTTCCATTAACACTGCAATGAAGTTACTGTGAAATTCCCCTAGTCGCCACACTCTGGCACCTGTTTGGGTACACTGAGGGAGAATTTAGCATGGCCAATGCACCTAACCAGCACATCTTCGTTCTGTGGGAGGAAACACACGCGGACATGGGGAGAATGTGCAGACTCCGCACAGACATTGACGCAAGCCAGGAATCGAATCCAGGTTCTTGGCGCTGTGAGGCAGCAGAGCTAACCACTGTGCCGCCCCAATTGAGTAATGCTGAAAAAAAGGAGACATGGCTTGAATCCGCTGATCAGGATCAGAAACCCCTCATTCTAACCCTGATTAAACAGAATAATACCAACTTACCTTCCTGCGATTTTTGTGGGCAATCTTCTGATCGAGAATCTGCAGAATTCACTGAGCCCAGGAAACCTCAGAGACATCAGCAAAAGAATTCCACACAGAAACCACACCCCCAGCACTCGCTGCGGTATTCTGTCGGTACAGTTCAAATGTCCCAAAACCTCTTTGAAAACTTGCAGAGTGAAGGTAAGTGGGCGAGGGAGTAAAATGGTTAAGTGGGTAGGGTGGGGTAATTGGATAAGGGATAGGGTGGAAGATGCTGGGGTCATGTCAGATCAGAGGGGAATCAAGGTCAGGAAGAGTTGGGTAGTGGGAGATAGTCAAATTGGGTCAAGAGATGAGTTAGGTGACTGGGGGAGTCAGCTGGTGGGGGTTAGTGAGGTCATGTTGGGGTGTGCTCGGGGGAGTTGAAGGGTAATGGGGGAATCAGATGTTGGGGACACATCAGGTCAGGTTGGGGATGAGGGGAGGATGTTTGTGAGTCAGTTGTACAGTTACCCAGGTATTTAATTTGGTTTTAGTCTGTCTAACATTTCTGGGTAATTATCTAGTTGAGAAAGTTGGAACTGTTCAGAGCCCTGGGTGGGATCATGCCAAGACTGGAAATTCCTGCCCGAGGTCAACGGATCATTGCATGGTCCGCCCCGCCTACTAGTCCCGTGTCGGATGAATCATAGAATCATAGAAACCCTACAGTGTAGAAAGAGGCCATGTGGCCCATTGGGTCTCCACCGACCACAATCCCACCCAGGCCCTACCCCCATATCCCTACACATTTACCCACTAATCCCTCCAATTTACGCATCCCAGGACACTAAGGGGCAATTTTAGCATGGTCATTCAACCTAACCCGCACATCTTTGGACTGTGGGAGGAAACCGGAGCACCCGGAGGAAACCCACGCAGACATGGGGAGAACGTGCAAACTCCACACAGACAGTGACCCAAGCCGGGAATCGAACCCAGGTCCCTGGAGCTGTGAAGCAGCAGTGCTAACCACTGTGCTACCGTGCCGCCCTTGGTGGGACAGGAAAATTCTGCCCTCTGACTCTAACAGAGAGCTGGAGACTCCGGACGATCCTGGGGAGCTGGGCAATTACCCATCATGAATTTAAACCTCTCGGGCATTTCCCACTGAATCATTGCATCAGGACTTCCAAGGGTTCGCATCATGTACCTTGGGGGATACATCTGGTCTCCAACTATCTGGAGATCGGAAAATCTCGAACATTGTCAAAGCTTTTCAGAGTCAAGCTGCCAACCAATCAGCACTCTTTTCACATGCAGGACAAATTGTTGCTCCCTTTAAAATTTAGCATTCTTGCATCTGTCCTGATGAGTGTAAAATGAAAAGCTTCGACAAGATGTCTCTTTTTTTCAACAATACTCAAATTAACAATTTTGTTCTGCATTTCACAAAACCTTATCGCATATCTTGGCTTTACCTGGAGGCGCAGAAGATAGTCAACAGTGCTGATAATGATATTCACTGTCGTTGTGTTTCCTGTTTGTGTTCTTAGGTAATTCTGGAAATCTACAATTTAAAAGAAAAATCTTTAAAACATCGGGGAATACATAATTGTGCTGTAAAATATGATATGGGAGAGTTTGTGTGCAAACACACCTTTGAAGTAAATTACACGAGCATGATCATTATTAAGAATTAATTTTCACAAGAGGGCTTATGCCCTTTGACAAAACTTCTCAAAGGCCGTTGCCCCTTCACCAGATTCCCTTTATTTACAAACTTAACTCCACTCCTAAGGTATAAATTCAGAATCCAGAGCGTCAGTAGCCCTGACGCTCCTCAATACAAATAAACAGGTGAGACTCCTTGATTGGCAGACAATTATCGAATAGGAACACAGGAATATAGGAATCAGGAGCAGAAGTCGGCAAGTTCAGCCCTTCGAACCTGCTCTGCCTTTCAATCAGATCATGGCTGATCTCTCCCTGGTCTCAAATCCACCTCCCCACCTGTTCCCCACATCCCCTTATTCTTTTTTAAAATAAGAAATATATCTATCTCCTTCCTGAAACCATTCAATGATTCAGACTCCACCGCGCGATGGGGCAGCGAGTTCCACAAATTCACCACTCTCTGCAAGCAGTAGTTCCTCCTCATCTCAGTTTTAAATCTACCGTCTCCCAACCTATACCTGTGACCTCTTGTTAGAGATTGCCTCATAAGAGGAAACATTGGTCTACATTTACTTTATCAATCCCTTGTAAAATTTTATATACCTCGATCAGATCCCCTCTCATCCTTCTAAACTCCAGCGAGTACAAACCCAAACTGTTTAATCTCTCCTCATAGAATCACAGAATCTAAGAAACCCTACAGTGCAGAAAGAGGCCATCTGGCCCATCGAGTCTGCACCGACCACAATCCCACCCAGGCCCTACCCCCATATCCCTACATATTTACCCGCTAATCCCACTAATCTACGCATCTCAGGACACTAAGGGGCAATTTTAGCACGGCCAATCAACCTAACCCGCACATCTTTGGACTGTGGGAGGAAACCGGAGCACCCGGAGGAAACCCACGCAGACACGAGGAGAATGTGCAAACTCCACACAGACAGTGACCCAAGCCGGGAATGGAACCCAGGTCCCTGGAGCAGTGAAGCAGCAGTGCTAACCACTGTGCTACCGTGCCGCCCCTCATACGTCAACCCTTTCATCCCCAGAATCAATCAGGGCTTGAGTACCTCAATCAGGGAGCTCATACTCCATGAGGTCAACCTCATGGGCCTCGTTGAGGTCATAGAATCCCTACAATGCAGAAGGAGGCCATTCAGCCCATCGAGTCTGTACCGATCACAATCCCACCCAGGCCCTACTCTCATAACCCCATACATTTACCCTGCTAATCTCCCTGACACTAGGATCAATTTAGCATAGCCAATCAACCCAACCCGCACTTTTTTGGGAGGAAATCAGAGCACCCGGAGGAAACCCAAGCCAGGAATTGAATCTGGGACCCTGGCGCTGTGAGGCAGCAGGTCATTACACCCTTAATTAGAATCCTAGAAATATGTGCACATAAAAGCAAGTTAACAAACTTCCACCATGAATGGGAACTCATCTATCATGAGATGGGGTGGCATGGTGGCACAGTGGTTAGCACTGCTGCCTCACAGCACCAGGGACTTCGGTTTGATTCCCGGCTTGGATTACAGTCTGTGTGGAGTTTGCACATTCTCCCCATGTCTGCGTGGGTTTCCTCCGGGTGCTTCAGTTTCATCCCACAATCCAAAGATGTGTAGGTTAGGTGGATTGGCCATGCTAAATTGCCACTTAGTGTCAGGGGGACTAGCTAGGGTAAATGCATAGGGTTATGGGGATAGGGCCTGGGTGGGATTGTGGTCGGTGCAGTTGGGCCGAATGGCCTCCTTCTGCATTGTAGGATTCTATGAAATTATAACTTCGATCCCTCTGTGAGATATTCCTTCTTGGCCCAATATGACATTGCCTTAACATTGATGGCCTGTTTGTGTTCTGTCTTTTTCTGTGCGGAACTTAGCGGGTTAAGATCAAATTGACTTAAGAAAAAGAAGTTATTCTGTTTGAGACTCGCACATTTCAATTATCCTTGTGTATTTGTTCTCCAAGATTCAATAAGACCAATTGGCTTTTAAGTGTTATTTGCAATGCTATTTGGGTCGATCTCACATTTCATGATAATTAATTGTTTTACTCTGGAAATGACCAGTGGATTTGCAGACACTGGAGGGAATAGTCTTTCCTTTCTCTATGCTTTTAATTCTATGTGAGATTGGCGGTTCTGTGTGGCTTTCGAAGATTGATTTCCTGTGCTTCTGGTTGAGCTTCACAAGTTAATGGAAAATATATCTTGGGCAACCTTCAGCAGTTAAGGTCATTGAGATAGAAGATTAGGAATTGATGGGAGTAATTTTCATTCCCCACAATGAGTGGGCTTGCAAACCTACCAATCCCACCCTCCCATAACCCAATGGACAATTCGAAAAGAAAAGTCAAGAATTTCAGTCCAATAATCATGAGTGATTATTTTTCTCCAGCGCAGAAACCAATATAAATATAAATATAATATAAACCTCATTATTTTATCTCTGATCAGAACTCTTTACAAAAACGATATTACTGTCCATGAAAATGCTTTAGGAAAACTTTAAAAATAAATAAGTTGCATCAACTGTCTGAATAGACAGAGAGCCGCATTTATCAGCTTAGTATCTGTGTGTTAGACTGATGAGTGCTTCAGGTGAGTTTCTGGGGGATATTCGACAATTGTGCAACCAAACACTTTCTAAAACCGCTCAGAGTGATTATGTGCCAGGTTGGTCCTTTTGCACACCTGTTTCAGGGCAGCGCAAGCATGCCTTGATCACCACTGCACATGCATGGGTGGCACGGTGGCACAGTGTTAGCACCGCTGCCTCACAGCACCAGGGAGCCAGATTCAACTCCAGTCTTGCTCACTGTCTGTGTGGAGTTTGCATGTTCTCCCCGTGTCGGCATGGGTTTCCTCCGGGTGCTCCAGTTTCCTCCCACACTCGAAAGAATTGCAGGTCCAGGTGAGGTGGATTGGCTGTGCTAAATTGCCCCTTAGTGTCCCAAGTTGTGTAGGTTAGGGGGATTAGTGGGGAAAATGCCTGAGGTTAAGAGGATGGGTTGGGGGTGGCCTAGCAAGGTCTATGCTGACCACAGATCTGCTAGGCTTCTGATTATGTGTAATAGTGATAGTGCAAGCACACTTGATCAGCATTGGCCATGCATGGGCAGCACGGCGGCACAGTGGTCAGCACTGCTGCCTCAGAGCGCCAGGGACCCGGATTCAATTCCAGCCTCAGGTGACTGTGTGGAGTTTGCGCGTTCTCCCTGCATGGGGGTAGGGCCTGGGTGGGATTGTGGTCGGTGCAGACTCGATGGGCCAAATGGCCTCCTTCTGCACTGTAGGGTTTCTATGATTCTATGATTCATCTGCGTGGGTTTCTTCTGGGTGCTCCGGTTTCCTCCCACAGTCCAACAGACGTGCAGGTTATGTGGACTGGCCATGCTAAATCGCCCCTTAGTGCCTAGGGGACAAGCAGGGTAAAATACTTGGTGTTAAGGAAAAGGGCCTGGGTGGGATTGTGGTCGGTGCAGACTCGGTGGGCCGAATGGCCTCCTTCTGCGCTGTCGGGATTCTACGATTCTAATCGGGAATATGGAAGATGTACAATTGAATGGGAATTTCTATTGTACTGGCTTTGGAATGCGGGGGTGCGGGGGGGGGGGGGGGGTTCAGTTTTAGTGAGGGAGGGTGAAAAAAGGCATCGAACGAGACAGGTACAGATGAATACAGGAGTCGGGGAAAGCAAATACGCAGGCTGCAATTTTCCGGCCATTTTTCGCTGCGAGTGAGGACAAAGAATTTGGTGCTCAGCCAAATCGGTTTGCTGCAGCGGGACTGGAAAATCCTGCCAGTGTGAAAATGGTGGGACTATTCCGCCCGCCATGTCTACTCCACCCGAAGAATTTTCTAACTGCTGTTTAGTTATTGTATTGCATGAATATTTATTTATCCTTATAACCCGCAACCCAAGTTTCAGGTGTTTAGACTACTTTTTTTAAATTGAGTTTATCAATGAGGTAAATGGCCTGGTGTTGGATATTGATGGCGTCAGCTTGCATGTACGCAAAGATAAAAGGATGAAGAGGTTGCCACACGGTGGGTTACTTCACCAGTTTGTCGAGTTTATTAGATCGGTGTCGCTTGCTGACAATCCAGGCTGGAAGAGAGGGAAACCCTCCTGATGCCTCGGATGATGTCACCACGTCATCATAGAATCCCTACAGTACAGGAGGAGGCCATTCAGCCCATCGAGCCTGCACCGACAACAAATCCACCCTATCCACGCAACCCCACCCTGCTAATCCCCCTGAAACTAGGGTCAATTTAGCGTGGATCATAGGATCCCTACAGTGCAGAAAGAGGCCATTTGGCCCATCGAGCCTGCGCCGATCACACTCCCACTCAGGCCCTATCCCCATAACCCTACTTATTTACCCTGGTAACTCCTGACACTAAGGGGACAATTTAGCATGGCCAATCAACCTAACCCGCACATCTTTGGAGTGTGGGAGGAAACCGGAGCACCCGGAGGAAACCCACACCGACACGGTGTGGACTCCACACAGACAATGACCCAATCCGGGAATTGAATCCGGGTCCCTGGCGCTGTGAGGTAGCAGTGCTAACCACAGTGCCGCCCGTAATCATGTGACACACCAAGCAGAGACCAATTGGTTTACAATACACAAGAATTGGGCATCCCTTCCACAGACAAACCACTCTGTGGAGGAAAGAATGTTTGCAGACTCAGCCTTGCTGTAGGCTGACGGTATCCATTCAATTCTCTGCCCCCAGTCAATGTCAAATGACCTCCTTTTAGCCAAAGTGTTAATGCTTCACATCAGTTTACAGACTCGCATCGCAGTGTCAAATGAAACTAATTTCTGTAAAACTGTCTCATTCCTTATTGATCTTCTGACTATCCCTGATAAACCAATGTTGTTTTGAAGGTGTGATTTTTAAAGAGGCAAGTATTGCTTCCTAATATCAGTTGATGAGTGATCCACGTAAAAAGAGACAAACTTCTTATAACTGCTCGCAAAATATATTCTAACATTTGAGTAGCTTTTTTGAAGATTGTTTCATGTTGATGAAAAACCCAATGAAAGATTGATTATCACTCCCAAATCTTATAGTGATAGATTCCTACAGTGCAGAAGGAGGCCATTCAGCCCATCAAGTCTGCACGGACCACAATCCCACCCAGGGACTTAGCTAGTCCCCCTGACACTAAGGGGCAATTTAGCCTGGCCAATCCACCTAACCTGCACATCTTTGGACTGTGGGAGGAAACTGGAGCACCCGGAGGAAACCCGCGCAGACACGGGGAGAACGTGCAGACTCCGCACAGACAGTGACCCAAGCCGGGAATCGAACCCGGGTCCCTGGCGCTGTGAGGCAGCAGTGCTAACCACCGTGCCACCTTCTATTTCTTCTAATATTATTTATTTCTTCGAATAAATCTTCTATTTCTCTGCTTCAGTAATTAACACTTTTGCATGTGGACAGACTTGCAGTTCCCAGTATACAATATCTTTGATTTTATATATATTCTCCTTCCCATTTCTCCTGAAAGCGTTGATTCTTTGCCCGGAACATTCCACATGAGTTGAATGCCTGTTGGCATTTTCCTCAAGTGACCATTTTTCATGCTTCTGCCTTGACAGCGATTGTCTGCAGGCCACCCTACCACACGAGGCACAACACGATCCTGTCCCCAGGTGGTACCGACTCGCTTTCAGAAGTGGTCCCAAATGCCAAGCATGAGAAAAGTATCTGTCGGACCTTGGATAGGGATCAGCACCAGGAACCTTGAATGATTTATTTTCTTTCCCTCAGGGCCCCCAATATGAACTGCAGCAACCAACGAGAGTTGCCTCATCTAATTCAGAGTACCTGCAGGAACTTCCTAATCCAGTTCAGCTACAGGGGTAAGTAGCCATTAGGGGAGCTGGCCTTAATCAGATACATCAACATCCATTGGTCATTCCCCACTGATCGGCCGAATTAATCTTTTCCCTCATTTGTTGCCAAGTCATAAGGTAGATTTAGTATAAATCTATTAGTAGATTTGAGAAATGGCAAGATTCAAGTCACTGGTGACTACTATGAAGATGTGGAGATGCCGGCGTTGGACTGGGGTAAACACAGTAAGAGTTTTAACAACACCAGGTTAAAGTTCATCTTTTAACAACACCAGGTTAAAGTTCATCTACCTTGTTCCATCCGGAACAAGGTAGATGAACTTGGGGCGTGGATTGGTACTTGGGACTACGATGTTGTGGCCATTACGGAGACGTGGGTAGAACAAGGACAGGAATGGTTGTTGGACGTTCCGGGGTATAGATGTTTCACTAAGTGTAGGGAAGCTGGTAAAAGAGGTGGAGGAGTGGCATTGTTAATCAAGGATAGTTTAACGGCTGCGGAAAGGCTCTTCGTGGGGGATCTGCACACTGAGGTAATATGGGCTGAAGTTAGAAATAGGAAAGGAGCGGTCACGTTGCTAGGAGTTTACTATAGGCCCCCAAATAGTAATAGAGATGTGGAGGAAGAAATTGCTAAGCAGATTATGGATATGTGTGGGGGTCACAGGGTAGTTGTCATGGGGGACTTTAACTTTCCAAATATTGATTGGAACCTTTGTAGGTCAAATAGTTTGGATGGGGCAGTTTTTGTGCAGTGTGTGCGGGAGGGGTTTCCTGACACAATATGTGGATGGGCCGACTAGAGGTGAGGCCACATTGGATTTGGTACTGGGAAATGAACCGGGCCAAGTGTTAGATTTGGTTGTGGGAGAGCAATTTGGAGATAGTGACCACAATTCGGTGTCTTTTGTAATTGCAATGGAGAGGGATAGGGCCGTAAGGCAGGGCAAGGTTTACAATTGGGGGAGGGGTAATTATGATGCGATTAGGCAAGAATTAGGGGGCATAAGTTGGGAACAGAAACTGTCAGAGAAAGGAACTAATGAAAAGTGGAACTTTTTCAAGGAACAAATACTGGATGTCCTTGATAGGTATGTTCCTGTCAGGCAGGGAGGAAATGGCCGAGTGAGGGAACCATGGTTCACAAAAGAGGTGGAATGTCTTGTGAAAAGGAAGAGGGAAGCTTATGTAGGGATGAGGAAACAAGGTTCAGATGGCTCGATTGAGGGTTACAAGTTAGCAAGGAATGAGCTGAAAAAGGGGCTTAGGAGAGCTAGGAGGGGACATGAGAAGTCCTTGGCGGGTCGGATCAAGGAAAACCCCAAGGCTTTTTACTCTTATGTGAGGAATAAAAGAATGACCAGGGTGAGGTTAGGGCCGGTCAAGGACAGTAGTGGGAACTTGTGTATGGAGTCAGTAGAGATAGGCGAGGTGATGAATGAATACTTTTCTTCAGTGTTCACCAAGGAGAGGGGCCATGTTTTTGAGGAAGAGAAGGTGTTACAGGCTAATAGGCTGGAGGAAATAGATGTTCGGAGGGAGGATGTCTTGGCAGTTTTGAATAAACTGAAGGTCGATAAGTCCCCTGGGCCTGATGAAATGTATCCTAGGATTCTGTGGGAGGCAAGGGATGAGATTGCAGAGCCTTTGGCGTTGATCTTTGGGTCCTCGCTGTCCACGGGGATGGTGCCAGAGGACTGGAGAATGGCGAATGTTGTTCCTCTGTTTAAGAAAGGGAATAGAAATGACCCTGGTAATTATAGACCGGTTAGTCTTACTTCGGTGGTTGGTACATTGATGGAAAGGGTCCTTAGGGATGGGATTTACGACCATTTAGAAAGATGCGGATTAATCCGAGATAGTCAGCACGGATTCGTGAAGGGCAAGTCGTGCCTCACAAATTTGATAGAATTTTTTGAGGAGGTAACTAAGTATGTTGATGAAGGTAGGGCAGTTGATGTCATATACATGGATTTTAGTAAGGCGTTTGATAAGGTCCCCCATGGTCGGCTTATGATGAAAGTGAGGAGGTGTGGGATAGAGGGAAAGTTGGCCGATTGGATAGGTAACTGGCTGTCTGACCGAAGACAGAGGGTGGTGGTCGATGGAAAATTTTCGGATTGGAGGCAGGTTGCTAGCGGTGTGCCGCAGGGATCAGTGCTTGGTCCTCTGCTCTTTGTGATTTTTATTAATGACTTAGAGGAGGGGGCTGAAGGGTGGATCAGTAAATTTGCTGATGACACCAAGATTGGTGGAGTAGTGGATGAGGTGGAGGGCTGTTGTAGGCTGCAAAGAGACATAGATAGGATGCAAAGCTGGGCTGAAAAATGGCAAATGGAGTTTAACCCTGATAAATGTGAGGTGATTCATTTTGGTAGGACAAATTTAAACGTGGATTACAGGGTCAAAGGTAGGGTTCTGAAGACTGTGGAGGAACAGAGAGATCTTGGGGTCCATATCCACAGATCTCTAAAGGTTGCCAGTCAAGTGGATAGAGCTGTGAAGAAGGCCTATAGTGTGTTAGCTTTTATTAACAGGGGGTTGGAGTTTAAGAGCCGTGGGGTTATGCTGCAACTGTACAGGACCTTGGTGAGACCACATTTGGAATATTGTATGCAGTTCTGGTCACCTCACTATAAGAAGGATGTGGAAGCGCTGGAAAGAGTGCAGAGGAGATTTACCAGGATGCTGCCTGGTTTGGAGGGTAGGTCATATGAGGAAAGGTTGAGGGAGCTAGGGCTGTTCTCTCTGGAGCGGAGGAGGCTGAGGGGAGACTTAATAGAGGTGTATAAAATGATGAAGGGGATAGATAGAGTGAACGTTCAAAGACTATTTCCTCGGGTGGATGGAGCTATTACAAGGGGGCATAACTATAGGGTTCGTGGTGGGAGATACAGGACGGATATCAGAGGTAGGTTCTTTACGCAGAGAGTGGTTGGGGTGTGGAATGGACTGCCTGCAGTGATAGTGGAGTCAGACACTTTAGAAACATTTAAGCGGTTATTGGATAGGCACATGGAGCACACCAGGATGATAGGGAGTGGGATAGCTTGATCTTGGTTTCGGATAAAGCTCGGCACAACATCGTGGGCCGAAGGGCCTGTTCTGTGCTGTACTGTTCTATGTTCTAGGTTTATTTGGTAGCAAATACCCAATGGTATTTGCAAATACCTAATGGTATTTGCTACCAAATAAACCTGTTGGACTTTAACCTGGTGTTGTTAAAACTCTTACTGTGACTACTATGAAGAGCCAGGGATTCTAATCAATATCTCAGAGCAAAGTTGTTTCACAGTAGGGGAAACTAGATCTCTGAAGGCGGAAAGGCAGGTTAATAGGGTGATGAAAAAGGCATATGGCACACTCGCCTTTATCAATCGGGGTATAGATTACAAAAGCAGAGAGGTCATGTTGGAGTTGTATAGAACTTGGGTGAGGCCACAGCTGGAGCACTGTGTGCAGTTCTGGTCACCACATTATAGGAAGGACATGAACGCACTGGAGGGGGTGCAGAGGAGATTCATCAGGATGCTGCCTGGGATGGAACATTTAAGTTATGAAAAGAGGTTGGATAGGCTTGTGTTGTTTTCGTTGGAGCAGAGAAGACCGAGGGACAACCTGATCGAGGTGTTCAAGATTATGAGGGCATGGACAGAGTGGATAGGGAGCAGCTGTTCCCCTTAGTTGAAGGGTCAGTTACGAGGGCACACAAGTTAAAAGTGAGGGGTGGGAGGTTTGGGGGAATTTGAGGAAAAACCTTTTTACCCAGACGGTGGTGACGGTCTGGAATGCGCTGCCTGGGAGGGTGGTGGGGACGGGATGCCTCCCATCCTTTAAAAAGTACCTGGATGAGTATTTGGCACATCATAACATTCAGAGCTATGGGCCAAGTGCTGGCAAGTGGGATTAGGTGGGCAGGTCAGGGCCTTTCATGCATTGGTGCAGACTTGATGGGCTGAAGGGCCTCTTCTGCACTGTCGTATTCTGTGATTATATCATGGTCATGAGTACATTATTGTAGTGCATGATCAACAACGAAAGGAAGGCGATAGCCTAGTGGTATTACCGCTAGACTATTAATCCAGAAACTCAGCTAATGCTCTGGGGACCCAGGATCGAATCCCGCCACAACAGGTGTGGAATTCAAATTCAATAGAAAATATCTGGAATTAAGAATCTACTGATGACCATGAAATCATTGTCGATTGTCGGAAAAACCCATCTGGTTCACTAATGTCCTTTAGGGAAGGAAATCTGCCGTCCTTACCTGGTCTGGCCTACATGTGACTCCGGAGCCACAGCAATGTGGGTGACACTCAATTCCCCTTCAAGGGCAACTAGGGATGGACAATAAATGCTGGCCAGCCAGTGTTGCCCATGTCCTTAAATGAATAAACAAAAAACTTTATTCCATAGTATAATTGGGACCCAGTTTATTGTTCAAACTGGACCAACGGATATCAAGGAAACTTAATTTTTTCAACTCTGAGAAAAGAATGATAATTTGACACAGTAGCAAGTCTGAACATTTTTTTTTCACCATTAACAAAGGCAACATGGAAACTAAAACTGAGACTTTCCTGCAGTGTTTTGGCAATGAGGTAAGTTTTTATAAATGTGTTTACCACTAAGCAGCACGGTGGCACAGTGCTTAGCATTGCTGCTTCATAGCGTCAGGGACCCGGGTTCAATTCAGCCTTGGGTGACTGTCTGTGTGGAGTTTGCACATTCTCCCCGTGCCTGCGTGGGTTTCATCCAGGTTCTCCAATTTCCTCCCACAGTCTGAAAGATGTGCTGGTTAGATTGATTGGTCATGATAAATTGCCCTTTAGTATCAGGGGAATTAGCAAGGTTACGGGGTTAGGACCTGGATGGGATTGTGGCTGGTACAGACTCGATGGGCCAAATGGCCTCCTTCTGCACTGTAGGAATTCTATGATTCATCTTTTTTTACTTGTGTTATCATAGAACCCCCTAAAGTACAGGAGGAGGCCATTTGACCCATCGAGTCTATACCGACCACAATCCACCCAGGCCCTATTTTTGTAACCCCACACATATACCCTGCTAATCACCCTGACACCAAGGGGCAATTTAGTACGGCCAATCCACCTAACTTGCACATCTTCTGGACTGTGGGAGGAAACCGGAGCACCCGGAGGAAACCCACGCAGACACGGGGAGAAGGTGCAAACTCCACGCAGACAGTGACCCGAGGCTGGAATTGAACCCGGGTCCCTGGCGCTGTGAGGCAGCAGTGCTAACCACTGTGCCACCCACTGTAGTGATGTACTTCAGCAGATATCCGAACTCACCATCGTTATGTCCTTCACACAGCAGTTGCAAAAATCGAAACAAGTCCCGGGTAAATTCATCGTTCTGTAATACCTTTTCACCTGAGAAGAATTTTTTAAAATGTTAGTCGGAAAGAAATCCGAGAACTTGGCGCTACGGAAATCAATTGTAATCTGTATTTAATAAATCCCGAATGTTAACGACTTCACACAACATTCTAAACCAAAATCATTCCACATTAAAGTTTATTTATTAGTGTCACAAATAGGCTTACATTAACACTGCAATTAAGTCACTGTGAAAATCCCCTTACATTACATCCTTTTAAAGTTGTGCATCGATTTAAATTAATTGTAAGAAACTGATTTCCGTCAGAACATTTTGTAGTTTTATAATTTTTTTACAGGTAAAATTCATATCATAATTGAGTTCCTCGCACATTCTTGCACAAGATTTAACTTGTTCTGTGCAGCAGTTGTTTCATTAACAATAAACCCAAGCGCAATGTTAATGCAAATACAGGTTTTGAGTTTTTACGCTGTAAATAAAACACTGAAGTGTTCCACAATGCATCCAAAAGGATTCAAAACTGAAACCAAAACATTATTTAAAGAACACGCAATCTTTGTATTCAACCTTATTTTTAAGTGCATTCTACAATGACAGACATCTGGCAACTTCCATTCCAAGGATTCGATTATACACACATTTACAAATGTTATCCTGAACACAAGCCACACAATAAGCAGTTCTGGTGGACCAGAAAACAAAAAGTGTTTTTACATCCTGTCACAGAATGATTGCGTCCACATTTGAGTTATGAACTATAATTAATTTTTCTTTTCTGGTCCACACTTTGTCAGTTAGCCATTCAAAAGTCAAGACCCAAGCCATGTATTTACCATGTTCACGAACAATGACTGTGGACCAATGGTTTTAAGGTTTGAGGGAGAGGAGAGAAATGTGAGTAAATGGTTTATTAATGCAACATTTCTTTTTTAAAAAAAGCATTATGCATAGAAATATGATGGACTTTTAACTGCAAATTAAAATCAGCAAATGAGCACATGATAATCGTGAAATAATGAAGGCACAATGACCAAATAACCATTTCTAGGAAATAACCAGCAGAATTTTAGGATTGTTTCCAGTTCAGGAACCTGGAAGTGACCAGGGTGAGATCCTGGAGGAGAAGAATTTCAAGATGGCAGCTCCTCCAAGTGCCCCAAGGAGGCCAGTGGGAACTCTGAGTGGTTGGCTGCCCCACCTGGAGAGGTGTGGATGTCGCCGCTGTAGTTGGAGGGTTGTAATGACACCTCAAGATGGAAGTGCCCTCTGAAAATTGGTAAATAGATCAGGATATACTGTGGCTACACTGCAGATGGGACAAACCCTTCCTCGGGGAAACCAGAGGCCATGTAGCCCATCGAGTATATGCTGGGCCGCTGTTGGGTGGATTCAGCCATTCAATCTATGGGCTCCAGCCAAATGGGGAAGGGGAGAATGCACCATCTGAAAATCCAGATGGTGGACAAGAGCTGGCACCTTAAGTTGCCATTTGGTTACCCGCCACTGGAGGTGGGAACATACCAGTGGACTGGTACGGAATTGCTGGTGAACCCACCTCCAAACTCATCCTGGCCTCAGGATGAAACTCCTGTCCAGTGTGCTAACAACTGTGCATTTTAGCAAGATTAAACCCTCCCATTCTTGTTCTGCTGCCAAGATAAAAGATGTCATTCTTACGTGTTCCATCTTCGGTCACCATTCCTAAACCTTCAGCTTTGTTTTGTCTCTCAAAAGCGTTCAAATCGAGAATACTGAAAGTGTAAAGAAGTGTAAAAAATAATAAGTTGAAGCTTTAAGCAAATTACTGCGGATGCTGGAATCTGAAACCAAAAGAGAAAATGCTGGAAAATCTCAGCAGGTCTGGCAGCATCTGTAAGGAGAGAAAACAGCTGACGTTTCGAGTTCAGATGATCCTTTGTCAAAGATCTTTTCTCTCCTCGCAGATGCTGCCAGACCTGCTAAGGTTTTCCAACATCTTCTCTTTTGGTTCCAAGTTGAAGATTGGCCGCTCTCATCACTGATTGATAGACTGTGAGATCAGTGTATCAGATTGCTTACTCAGTATCATCCAATTTCTTAACATAGAATCATAGAATCCTACAGTGCAGAAGGAGGCCTTTTGGCCCATCAAGTCTGCACCAATCATAATCCCACCCAGGCCCTATTCCCATAACCCCATGCATATACCCTCGCTAGTCCCCTGACATTAAGGGGCAATTTGGCACAGCCAATCCACCTAACCAGCACATCTTTGGATTGTGGGAGGAAACCGGAGCACCCGGAGGAAACCCACGCAGACACAGGGAGAACATGCAAACTCCACACAGACAGTTACCCAAGCAGGGAATCGAATCCGGGTCCCTGGCGCTGTGAGGCAGCAGTGCTAACTACTGTGCCACCGTGCCACCCAAAATAAAGAGCTTGGGTGGGATTCTCTGCCCCTCACCCCCCTGCGGGATCTTCTTGTCCCACCGTTGTCAATGGGATTCCCACTGACTCCATCTCACGCTGCCGGGAAACCTGCGGTGGGGGTGCGCCGTCAGTGGGATCAGAAGATTCTGCTGGTGAGAATGGCCGGAGAATTCTGGCCCAGACCTAAAGGAATTTTAAAAAACATTCTTTCACAGGAGGTGAGTGTTGCTGGTAAAAGCCAGCATTTGTTGCCCCATCCCTAACTGTCCTCCAGAAGGTGGGACTGAATCACAACTTACCTTAAAACAGATTATGTCTCCCACTCACCCCAAAATCCTGATATTGGCCACAATCTTACCAGCAGGCCCGCCCAAGGCCAATGGAGAATGTCCTTCTGTGAGCTTCTCGGGGCGGGCATGCCGGTACAATTAGGCCCAACATCTCCTTGAGTTACTTGACCTGACACATTTCCCTGGTCTTCTTTGCATAAAACGGTAGCACAGTGGTTAGCACTGCTGCTTCACAGCTCCAGGGTTCCAGGTTCGATTCCCGGCTCGGGTCACTGTCTGTGTGGAGTTTGCACATTCTCCTCGTGTCTGCGTGGGTTTCCTCCGGGTGCTCCGGTTTCCTCCCACAGTCCAAAGATGTGCGGGTTAGGTGGATTGGCCAGGTTAAAATAAATTGCCCCTTAGAGTCCTGGGATGCGTAGGTTAGAGGGAGTAGCGGGTAAAATATGTGGGGGTAGGGCCTGGGTGGGATTGTGGTCGGTGCAGACTCGATGGGCCGAATGGCCTCCTTCTGCACTGTAGGGTTTCTATGATTTCTATGATTTCTATGGTACCTGGCTCGCTGGAACGTTTGTACAATTTGTTCTTGGGATGTGGACATCACTTCTATTGTCCACCCTTCGTTGCCCTGATCATAGAATCCCTACAGTGCAGAAGGAGGCCATTCAGCCCATCAAGTCTGCACCGACTAGCCAACAGAGCATCTTGCCCAGGCCCTATCCCCAAATCTCCACATATTTACCCCACTAACCTAAACACCTTGGACACTAAGGGACAATTTAGCATTGGCCAATATACCTAACCATCACATCTTTCAGACTGTGGGAGGAAACCAGAGCACCCGGAGGAAATCCACGCAGACACGGGGAGAACGTGCAGACTCCGCACAGACAGTGACCCAAGCCGGGAATTAAACCCGGGTCCCTGGCGCTGTGAGGCAGCAGTGCTAACCACTGTGTCACCCTGTGAAGGTGATTGTCCACCTCCTCGTAGGCCGGTAACTGCATGGCTGCTTGAGAGAGCTCCAAAGAGCCAATAATCTCCAATTGGATTTTTGCAGCAATCCAACAGTTGTTTGATCACTCATAGAATCCCTACAGTGCAGAAGGAGGCCATTCGGCCCATCGAGCCTGCACCAACCACAATCCCACCCAGATTTTATCCCCATAACCCCATGTGTATATCCTGCTAATCCCCCTGACACCGAGGGGCAATTTAGCATGGCCAAATTAACCTAATCCGCACGACTTTGGAGTGTGGGAGGAAACCGGAACACCCGGGGGAAACCCACGCAGACACAGGGAGAACGTGCAAACTCTACACAGAGGGTGACCTGAGGCTGGAATCGAACCTGGGTCGCTGGCACTGTGAGGCAGCAGTGCTAACCACTGTGCCACCGTGTCACCCTAATATTACTGATACAAGATTCTTCTCACATATCCAGACTTAAGCTGCAGCCAAATTCTCAAACTGCTGGAGTTTGAACTCATATTTTCTGAATTATCCACCCAGGCCCTCTGGATTATTGTTCCAATAATATAATCATTGCACTAATGTACTTGGATCAGTTATACAGTTGAAGAAGAATCATTTGTGTCTACGTAGGGGTGAATTTCTTGGTGTATTCCCCCACTGTAATCCTGTACTGGAGTTCCTGGGAGCCAAAGAAGCCTCTTCACTCACCCCCAATATTTTAAAGTGGGCTTGCAGAAATGTACCTTTGTTGCGGCTACTTGGACAGGTTTACTGTAAACAGGACCTTCTATTTTTAAACTTTGTCTGCAATGTAGTCCGAGTGATATAATGAAGGAACAAGACACAACGCTGGTAAAAAAAACTGCCTCCATTGTAAACTCTTCGAAAGTGAACCCCTTGCTTTGTAGTGAAGTAAGGTTTGAAGTCAAGAATTTAATGGACCTGGTAGCGCATCTATTACAAAGCTGTCACACGGTGCGCAAAGAAGTAGGCTGAGATTCTCCAGACCCACTGCTGTGAACGAAGATTTGGCTGAGCGCCAAATTCCCCGTTCTCGCTGGCAATGACAGTGGGGCGTGCGAGACTGGAGAATTTCGGCCAAAATGTTGACGTTACTGTCTCGTGGCTACCCCTGGGAGAGATGAAGGATCAGGGAGTAAATGCTGACAGACCACAGTGACTAACACTGTTGCCTCACAGCGTCAGGGACCTGGGTTCGATTCCCGGCTCGGGTCACTGTCTGTGCAAATTCTGCATGTTCTCCCCGTGTCTGCATGGGTTTCCTCCGGGTGCTCCGGTTTCCTCTCTCAGTCCGAAAGGCATGCTGGTTAGAGTGCATTGGCCATGCTAAATTCTCCCTTGGTGTACCCGAACAGGTGCCGGAGTGTGGCGACTAGGGGATTTTCACAGTAACTTCACTGCAGTGTTAATGTAAGCCTACCTGTGACTCTAATAAGTAAGCTGACAAACTGAAACTGGAGTGGATCCCAAAGGCAGACAGATGCCAAGCTCTGCCTTCTTTCCGGAAACTCCTACAACCAAGCTGTACCGAATGTGGATCTTGGCATTCCTTTGTACCAAATGAGGAGATGGAGACCCAGTTGGAACTGACTGTGACTGCGCTGAGCTATAGAGTTCCAGTTTAAGGTATACAAGAACAGTTTGTGCCAGGACCAACCATCTCCAGGCTTCACCTGCATTTCCTTCTGGTGAGTTTGGGGGGGATGTCCCCCGATGTTTCGCCAGCTCAGAGTTTCCATAGTTTTTTAACCAATGCTTGCACCCTGAAGTGGATGTAACGTAAACCATCCGAGGCGCAATGATCATCTCACCAGGGAGCTGGTGTCAGAATAGGTTTTATCGTTGCTATTCATCCAGACAACGCAAGTTCAGGCTGGTTTGAGAATATAAAAGCTGAAACTAAAATAAAAGGCATCAAAGCTGTCGATAGTGGGAAAGCCCAGCTGGTTCACTAATGCCCGATGGGTCTGTTGTTGTTAGACCTCAATGCAACTCCAGTCCCACACCACAATGTGGTGCTGGTCCCTTTAAGGATCTGTGTAAGGGTCACATGACCCAGGAGCCAATCAGGGCGGGGTATCACCCTGGTAAGCATGGACTTCTGTACTCAGAGTCATCCCGAGAGCTGACTGCACTCATGAGGCTGCAGCCTCCTTATCATTTTAACCAGTAAATAAGCAAGTTGTGTTTTCCCTAAACTGGTGAATGAGCATCTCTCCAGGTTAGCAGTTAAATCCTCTCTTATGTGGCCTTGGAGGTCACTCATGTTGTCTCTTTCAAGAAGGTCCACCAAATTATTTAGAGCATCCATAGAATGGGGTGGCACAGGTGGCAGAGTGGTTAGCACTGCTGCTTCACAGCGCCAGGGACCCGGGTTCAATCCCCGGCTTGGGTCACTGCCTGTGTGGAGTTTTGCACATTCTCCCTGTGTCTGTGTGGGTTTCCTCCGGGTGCTCTGGTTTCCTCCCACAGTCCAAAGGTGTGCGGGTTCGGTGCATTGGCCATGCTAAATTGCTTCTTAGTATCCTGGAATGCCTAGGTTAGACGGCTTAGTGGGGTAAATATGTGGGGTTACAGGGATAGGGCCGAGGTGGGATTGCTGTCAGTGCAGACTTGATGGGCCGAATGGCCTCCATCTGCACTGTAAGGATTCTATGATAAAAGAAACATTTCAGGTCGGCCAGGTGTCATCTTGTCTTTAGTCTGAACAACACAGGCTGCCTGGGTGAATAAGTGTAGCTACATTTGGCTAATGTACCATAGCAGGAGCTCAAAGAAATGGCACAATGACATCAGGATATGGTTAACTTTGTTCCTTTACCTGCAGAAACGCACCAGTCCAGATAGACTTCTGAAAAACCGACTTTCTCTCTTCTCCTTCAGATAGTCCAACATTATCTGAAGAATAAAAGGTGTTATTTCTGTATTTGTAAGCATTAAGATTTCTCTGCAAATATCAGCAATTAATCACTATGGAAGATGCTTAGTAAATGGAATTTATAGTGTCCTGTCATGTTTGATCATTCCTATCATTACAATGATGTGTTTAAGACCAATGTTGTTTATTCAAAAGAACAAAGAAAATTACAGCACAGGAACAGGCCCTTTGGCCCTCCAAGCTTGCTCCGACTGAACTAAAACCCCCTGCCCTTCTGGGGACCATATCCCTCTATTCCCATCCTATCCATGGATTTGTCCAGACGCCCCTTAAAAGTCACTATCGTATCTGCTCCCACTACCTCCCCCGGCAGCGAGTTCCAGGCACCCACCACCCTCTGTGTAAAAAATCTGCCTCGTACATCTCCTTTAAACCTTGCCCCTCGCACCTTAAACCTGTGCCCCCTAGTAATTGACCCTGGGAAAAAGCTTCATTCGTGGGACATGGGTATCACTGACTGGCCAGCAATTATTGCCCGCCCCTCGTTGCCCTTGAACTAAGCAGCTTGCTCGGCCATTTCGGGGGGTAGTTGAGAGTCAAACACATTGCTGTGGCTCTGGAGTCACATGTAGGCCAGACCGGGTAAGGACAGCAGATTTCCTTCCCTAAAGGACATTCGTGAACCAGATGGGTTTTTCCCGACAATCGACAATGGTTTCATGGTCATCAGTAGATTCTTAATTCCAGATTTTTTTTAATTGATATCAAACTCCACCATCTGCCCTGGTGGGATTCGAACCCGGGTCCTCAGAACATTAGCACAAATAATCTCACAAATAATGGTTTTTTAAGTTAGGATAAGTGTCTTACTTCAAAACAGTCTTGAAAATAATCACATTCTCTGCAGAAAATTTTAAGAAAACCACTCATTTGAAAGTAGAGAAGGATTTTAGTGAACATTAGTAAAGTTCAGCTGATGTGTTGTGTGATTTCAAGAAGAAATTAGATATAGCTCTAGGGGCTAAAAGGATCAAGGGATATGGGGGGAAGGGGGGATCAGGATATTGAATTTGATGATCAGCCATGATCAAAATGAATGACGGAGCAGGCTCGAAGGGCCGAATGGCCTATTCCTGCTTCTAGTTTCTATGTTTTAATAGCAAATCCAACCAAAGAGTGCTTTACCCGCTGGACATCTGGGTTACCACCATTCAGAATGGCAATGCCAAGCTTCAGGGTTGTCGTCACCATCTGGCCCAATACACCTGTTGAACAGTTAAAATATTAGTGCAAAGGTAAAGACCAAAGAGTGAGCTCAAGTCAAGTAGCAAATCGAACCGCACCAGAACGGACGTTTTGCAGCAAGTGGCACTCATCTATTCTCGCAGTTCAAATGCAAAATGCCACCAAAGCACAGTTCATATTCTTAACTGCTTTAGCAAACAATCACCAAAATGTGGGACATACTTTGCTTCCCGTTAATCACCGGAAATAACAGAACATTGAGGCCAGTGTAATATTGCGGGGGTTGTACCGTACCTCTGCTGGCACTGATCACTTGCAAAACCATCTCAGCTGCCGTACGTTGGTGAAGTCTTGCTTGTTGATAAAGAGTCATTTGCTTTTCCATTTCCTTTTCCTTGTGGAACGAGAAATGAAAACAACAGTTTTAACGCAGGAACTAGAAGCAGTTTTTATTTCCAGCTTCCAGTAGGCATTGTGTACACGGAACATTCTCAAACACAATTTGTCAATATTCACAGTCAATGAGGAACACCACAGGAATCCTCTTACTTACACAATTCCAAGTAAAATGCAAGCAATATATGTTTTTTTAAAAAGCAATCGTTTCCCTAGAACCACAGAATCGCTGCAGCGCAGGAGGTCATTCAGCCCATTGAGCCGGTACTGACTCTCCAAAACAGCATCTTACCCAGGTGCACCCCTCCCTACTCTATGATTATTAACCTGCAAATCTTTCCAATATGCTTCAGACAGGTGGTAAGAGTGGTACAGTCGCCTGGTCAGAACTGCGTTGTAGCTGCAATACAGCAGCCTCACCATGTTAAAGGCCCCGAGTGCAGGTTCTTGCTGTGGGATTCTCTCTGTGGCACAGTGGTTAGCACTGCTGCCTCACAACTCCAGGGAACCTGGGTTTGATTCCTGGCTTGGGTCACTGCCTGTGTGGAGTTTGCACATTCTCCCCATGTTTGTGTGGGTTTCCTTCCACAGTCCAAAGTTGTGCGAGTCAGGTACTTTGACCATGCTAAATTACTCTTAGTGTCCCAGGATGCGTAGGTTAGAGGGATTAGTGGGGTAAATATGTGGGGTTATGGGAATAAGGCCCAGGTGGGATTGTTGTCGGTGCAGACTTGATAGGCCAAATGGCCTTCTTCTGCACTGAAGGGATTCTATGATTTCCATGTTTTGATGAAGTGTCCCCCTCACTTTGAGGGACTGCCAGAGAGAGGTGCCTCAGAGATTCAGGCCGGAATCTTACCACTCTTCACGCCGGAGGGATTTTCCCATCCTGCTGCAGTAAAGGGAGAGTTAGTTGCCCACCAAATGGCGGCATGGTGGCACAGTGGTTAGCACTGCTGCCTCACAGTGCCAGGGGCCCGGGTTCGATTCCCGGCTTGGGTCACTGTTTGTGTGGAGTCTGCACGTTCTCCCCGTGTCTGTGTGGGTTTCCTCCGGATGCTCTGGTTTCCTCCCACAATCTGAAAGACGTGCTAGTTAGGTGCATTGGCCATGCTAAATTCTCCCTCAGTGTACCCGAACAGGCGCCAGAGTGTGGCGACTAGCGGATTTTCCCAGTAACTTCATTGCAATGTTAATGTAAGCCTACTTGCGACACTAATAAATAAACTTTAAACTTTTTTTATCTGATCGTTGCAGCGGGAACATGGCGTGAGCGGCAAGTAAGATTGCACCCTCTGCATTTCATTGACTGATCAACTCACTTACCCTGTAAACAATTATTTCATAGTCACTGCGAGATTATTTACTTTATTTCCATTTTTAGCATGACGAGGAAGGAATACCATTTTAAAAAAAAGATCCTTTGCGGAATTAAACTTCAGCTCACGTTTTGAAGCGACTTACTTCAAAGGTTTTCTCTTTCTCTTCGTCTTCCTCTTCAGCAACCTGACAGCTCTAATTATTGAAGCAAAGATGAAGACATTAGCATTGAATTGCTTCTTTTCAAATCTAAATTTTGCCCAGCAATTCTGTTAAGTATTGCAGTGCCTTCAAGGTTTGTGAAGTCTCCTTCAACCGCATCACCATCTTCAGGAACCCAGGCTTCACAAAACATTGCCAACAATCCAACCCTAGAGGAGCACCAATCCACATCGAGTCAGGAGAAAATGTCTACCTTTTGCACTAGGAAGGTCTGGAAGCACCACAAAGGCCCTCTTCCAAATCTCACTAGGCAGCTAAGACTGAAAGGACAAAGTCAACAGCAAGTGTAGAGGTAGAATCAGAGTGGTTGCCAGAGAGGTGTTTTCCTCATTGAGTCATGCCACCTTCTTATCTTAGTATTTTGTTCCTGCTCCACGCACGGCACCCCCCTCCCAAACCTCAGCCACCCCAATCCAATCTATTCCTGTTTCCTCTAGGATCAGCCCCCGGCAACTCTCTGCTTCTTCTCAAAGGGCTAACTGAAGTATCCATCATCCACACTTTACAAATATTAGCAACCAAACCCAATTTCCACAATTTCCCTGCTCAAGGTCACCTCTACCCACTGAACCTGCCGGAGGCTAAAGTGTGAACTCTCTTGCTGCTTTGCTCACTTCTTTCATCAGTTGCCCACCCCCTACCCTGCTGACAGATCACCAATCATCACTCCTCTCTCTCTACATATCCCTCCAGGAACGCTGCCATTGGTATTCCAAGCTTTTGCCATCCATAATCTTACCATGGACAAATACATTGGCCTTGACTAACACTTGGCTTGTGTGTACTGACTTGAACTTGCTCCTTTAATCAAAGATTCACTGCATTTTCTCCATGACGACAGTGTGACTGTTTTTTGCCAAATCATATCTTGATTTGTCCACACAAGTTGCTAATTGTCCTCACTTGCTTTCAATTTACTCATCGAATTGTAGCAAATGTCTAGTCAGCAAAGGCTTTCCTGCCCACCTCTTGCCACTCCTCCTACAACTTCCCCTACGTTTTATCCCTGGAATCATTTTCTCTGCCATCTGCATGCTGTCTCTTGGTGGCAGTCTCCAAAGCTGTGGGAACATGCATGCTTACATCACTCTCCGCCACCATCTGCCCCCACTTACCTTAGCCATCATGTCTGCATAAGCCAGGAACAGTGGGTCATCTTCAATGGCACTGTAAAGGTGATTTAAAGAGTATTTAATTCTGGACAGTCAGAGATGCACAGCACCGAAACAGGCCCTTCGGCCTAACTTGTCCATGCTGACCAAGTCCCAATTGCCAGCATTTGGCCCAGATCCCTCTAAACCTTCCACGCACTGTCCAATTGTCTTTTAAATGTTGTAATTGCCTCTATCACCTCCTCTGGCAACTCATTCCATATACTCACCGCCCTCTGTGTGAAAATGTTGCTCCCCAGGTCCCTTTTAAATCTTTCCCCTCTCACCTTCAATGTGTGCCCTCTAGTTTTGGACTCCCTATTTTTTTTTGAAGTTTATTTATTAGTGTCACAAGTAGGCCTACATTAAAACTGCAATGAGGTTACTGTGAAGATGAAAATCCCCTGGGGAAAATAACTTGTCTATTCACCTTCTTTACACCCCTCATGATTTTATAAACCTCTATAAAGGTCGCCCCTAAACCTCCTACGCTTCAGGGAAAAATGTCCCAGCCTATCCAGCCTCTCCTTCTCATTCTGCCTCAAGGGCACTGCCTGGCCATGCCCCCGGCCACCTGGGAGCTTCAATGGCCTCCAATCCGCTCGGGCAAGGCCATCACATCTGGTCTCTGCTAGTGTGAGGGCCAACTGGTAAGGAGGTAAGTACAAAAGAGGCTGGACGATGCGTGCGGTACTTGTTATTGACATGCTGAGCCCCTTTTGGGCGTGAAGCCAATCTCACCAGCAAAACAGTGTCGGTAACTCTGCGGACAGTGTGGAACTGAGCGCGAACCTGATTTATCATTCTGCGCACAGTCTTACCGATCAACTGGTGCAGCGAGGGAGTAAGATCGCACCCTCAGTCACTTTTGAGAAAATTCCACCCTTAGTGTGGGGAAGCAGACTTCAGAGATAAATCAAAAGTATGGCGTCCTTTTATTACAGTCTGGGAATCGCGTGTTAAAGCAATTATGAACAGTTTGTGCAGTCATGACGAGAAATAAATCCTAAAGGGGGTAGTGTAAAGCCTGGACTGGATTAACAGTTAAAAGTGGAGAAGCAGCTTTGTTTGAAAGTGTCATTTGGAAAATCTGGACTGGATTTCAGAATGCAAACGGTTAAGGGAAAGGATGATTATGGGAGAAGATTTTAAAGTAGGTTTTGGGTAGTGGAGTTTGGAAACTCTCATGTGACAATCATTTTGGGGGGATTCTGACAAGAAATCCATGGACACTAATGTGGATTCAGAGCAAAGTGTGTGTATTTGACCACAGTCATCTTGTACACTGAAGAGGGACTTTGTGTGTTCATGAGACCATTGTAACTTAAGATATATCCGTGTTAATAAAGAACAAAAGAACAAAGAACAATACAGCACAGGAACAGGCCCTTCGGCCCTCCAAGCCTGCGCCGCTCATGTGCCCAACTAGACCATTCGTTTGTATCCCTCTATTCCCAGTCTGTTCATGTGGCTATCTAGATAAGTCTTAAACGATCCCAGTGTGTCCGCCTCAATCACCTTGCTTGGCAGGGCATTCCAGGCCCCCACCACCCTCTGTGTAAAATACGTCCCCCTGACACCTGTGTTGAACCTTGCCCCCCTCACCTTGAACCCGTGACCCCTTGTGTTCGTCACCTCCGACCTGGGAAAAAGCTTCCCACTGTTCACCCTATCTATGCCCTTCATAATTTTAAACACCTCTATTAGGTCGCCCCCTCATCCTCTGTCTTTCTAGGGAGAACAACCCCAGTTTACCCAATCTCTCCTCATAGCTAAGACAGCTAAGGCAACATCCTGGTAAACCTTTTCTGTACTCTCTCCAAAGCCTCCACGTCCTTCTGGTAGTGTGGCGACCACAACTGGACGTAGTATTCCAAATGTGGCCTAACCAACGTTCTATACAGCTACAACATCATATGCCAACTTGTATATTCTATGCCCCGTCCGTTGAAGGCAAGCATGCCATATGCCTTCTTCACCACCCTCTCCACCTGTGCTGCCACCTTTAAGGGTCTGTGGACTTGTACACCTAGGTCTCTCTGTGTGTTTATACTCCTGATGGTTCTGCCATTTATTGTATAGCTTCCCCTTACATTAGATCTACCGAAATGCATCACTTCGCATTTAACTGGATTAAATTCCATCTGCCATTTCTCCGCCCAATGTTCCAGCCTATCTATATCCTGCTGTATTCTCTGACAATGTTCATCATTATCCGCAACTCCAGCAATCTTTGTGTCGTCCGCAAATTTACTGATCACACCAGCTACATCTTCCTCCAAATAATTTATATATATCACAAACAGCAGAGGTCCCAGTACAGAGCCCTGCGGAACACCACTAGTCACAGACCTCCAACCGGAAAAAGACCCCTCCACTGTTACCCTCTGTCTTCTATGGCTAAGCCAGTTCTCCACCCATCTAGCGAGCTCACCTTTTATCCCGCGAGATTTAACCTTTTGCACCAGCCTGCCATGAGGGACCTTGTCAAACGCTTTACTAAAATCCATATAGACGACACCCACGACCCTTCCCTCGTCAATCATTTTTGTCACCTCCTCAAAAAACTCAACCAAATTTGTGAGGCATGACCTCCCTCGTACAAAACCATGCTGTCTATCGCTAATGAGATTATTCAGTTCTAAATGCGTATATATCCTATCTCTAAGAATAGGAAGAAAATCTATTAAAATCTGTGTATAATTGTTAAGATATTGGGTGGGAGGGGGGGAGTGAAGGAGTATTGTGGTCGTATAATCCAATTTTTTCATATTTAATAAATTATTTTATGTCAAAACTATTTAGTTGTGGCTTTTCCACCATTTTATTAAAAGAGTAAAAGTTACAGTCTTTTGAGCCAGGATTCCATTCTGGGATCTTCCCATCCAGTTCTAGCATCAACTGGGATCATAACACTCGGAAGACCCCCAAGCTGTCATGGAGCAACACACAGGGGGGCAGGAGAACAGAAGGTGTTGAACCCATTACAAACTGGAACAACAGTGGTTTGTCCAGCCTTACTTATACTCAATAGAAACATAGTATCCCTACAGTGCTGAAGGAGGCCATTCAGCCCATCGAGTCTGCACAAACTCACCCAGGCCCCATCCCCGTAACCCCATGTATTTACCCTAGCTAGTCCCTCTGACACTAAGGGGCAATTTAGCATGGTCAATCCACCTAACCCGCACATCTTTGGACTGTGGGAGGAAACCGGAGCACCCGGAGGAAACCCACGCAGACACGGGGGGAGCGTGCAAACTCCATACAGATAGTGACCCAAGTCGGGATTCGAACCCGGGTCCCGGGAGCTGTGAGGCAGTGGTGCTAACCACTGTGCCATCGGGTCCCCGAAACAAAGAAGTGCTGTCCTTTCGCTTCCCTTAAGAGATTCTTCTTGACTCTTTCTTCCAGCACCCGGTAACACTTCTGTCGCAGTAACAACTTAAAGAGCAGCACAGGAATATCCTCATTTTACCTTCTTTCAGTTAAGGCACTCCGACTGAAGTGCAGTATAAGCTGATGGAGTGGATCAGGTTTCTTATCAACCACTTCCTCCTCCTCTTCTGATACTGCAGCAGATTTCTAAACACATTTAAAGGTTTGTTTTAAGCCAGTGGATAAGAGTACGAATACGTAAAATATAACGTGGACAGTTTGATAGATTGGATGCCATAAGGGCAATCACGTTTCCTATCAGTGGGACTCAGCAAAACAATGAGTTCTACTTTCCAAGTTAGAAGCTAACATTGGCACACAAACACCCACGTCACGTCGCTCTGAAATACAATTAGAGAAAACACTTCAATCGCAAACTCCACCCTTTGTTTTAGTTTTGCAGATTAGGTAATTCTCACAGCTCGAGGGATAAAACACGTTCTTAGTACTTTGAATTTACAAATCCATTCCAAAAGGCATGCTCATGTATTAGATGGCACAGATGGAGCTTCATTCAACAAGACAGCCTTGCACCGTACCAGGGACAATACCCCAGACAGGCCACCATAAAAGGCAAGTCTACATTTTCACCCTCATAATCCAGTCAACTTTAGCCCCATGGCAAAACTTTCTCGGAAGTTAAAACTTACATGTGTAATTGCCACGTTCTCCAATCTAGGGGTAAGATGGTTCACTGGGGAAGTTTTAACCCCCCCCCTTTACTGGTGAAAATCAGGAGGGTGTAATTTAAAATAACCCCCCCCCCCCAACCTCCCCACCACCCCTTCCTGACACTTGATCCCTCAATCAGGCACTGAGTACATTCGAACGAGGGACCTTTCCCTCACCTCAGGAGCTCGCAAGCAAAGAGTGTTTGCGTGTCGTGCACACCGCGTGATGACTCTCTCCCGTCCTCACCCGCTGCTGGGTGAATACGTGCGGCAACAGAATAAAGCTCTCAATTGGATATTAACTGCCCACTCAAGGGCTTCAAGCTTTGGAGGGAGGGGGGCAACGGTCAGGAAGGCTGTCCATTTGCCGACCCACCACGGACTTAATCAGGGTGGAAGCAGGAAGGTGGCAGGTCCCTACCCCACCCACTTAAACACCCACCCCCAGCACGGTGGGAGGGCAAAAGATCCCCCCACTCCCCGTTTTGTGCAGAAGTGCAAACTGAACACTGCAGGCAGCATCAAGCTGCATCCCTGGAACGAGATAACCTGCTGTTCCCATTAGCTCTCGTTACCATCTTTGTTTCATCTCATCTACTTGTATCACCATCTCTGAACAGTCAAGAAATGCAGCCTTATCTGATTCCACAACTCAAACGCCATCACATAATGCACAACGTGGACTGTCACTGTAAAGGCAAGACTTGATAAGTGATAATGGCAACACAATAAATCTCTCGACGGAAAACAAAATGGTGTTCTTACTCCTTTCCAATTGAGCAAACCATAGCACAGCGGGCAAGCAGAACCTAGCATTGCAGGCACATTCGGCATAATTTATACTACTTCATCATGATATATCAACTGCATAAACCAATGCAACACCTGATAGTCTGTTACAAGGCTCCTACACAGAGTCTGGGCAAAGGTATTTATAATTAGCCGTTTGTGCTACACTGTTATGTTCTGTGACATAATCTTGGCCATTCAGAGCCTTATAACACACTTGGGCAATCTATGGTTTTATATTTGATACATGCAACAGCAGTTGTATAATGCATACCAACATTCCGAGGCATGGCTCCTCCCTCATACAATACATATCCAATAGGAAATCAAAATTAGAGAGGATAGGGGTACTCCTACACCATAGGGAGGCAACGGTTTCAGCACAGCAGTCTCACACCTTCTGCTGTCCTTTCAGTAAATGTCTAGCTGTAATATTTCTACGTGTGAACAGCCAAATCCTATGTAACTCTTGCATTTTTTTTACTCATTCGTGGGACATGGGCATCGCTGGCTGGTCAGCATTTATTGCCCATCCCTAGTTGCCCTTGGAGGGCAGTTGAGAGTCAACCACATTGCTGTGGCTCTGGAGTCACGTGTAGGCCAGACCAGGTAAGGACGGCAGATTTCCTTCCCTAAAGGACATTAGTGAACCAGATGGGTTTTTTCCGATAATTGACAATGGTTTCATGGTCATCCTTAATTCCAGATATTTTTTATTGAATTCAAATTCCACCATCTGCCGTGGCGGGATTCGAACCCGGGTCCCCAGAACATTAGCTGAGTTTCTGGATTAATAGTCTAGCAATAATACCACTAGGCCATCGCTTTCCCAGTGTCTCTTAGTAACTGGTTACAGAGGAACTTTGATTGGAAGTGGTTCAGTTGTCACCTCAGAGACATCAGAGGTGAGAGTAGCTTTTGGAGCATAAATCTTATTTTTAAGAAGAAGTTTATATATAATAAATAGCACCCGGTTCAAAGTTTATTTATTAGTGTCACAAGTAGGCTTACATTAACACTGCAATGAAGTTACTGTGGCAATCCCCTCGTCGCCACACTCTAGCACCTGTTCAGGTACACTGAGGGAGAATTTAGCATGGCTAATTCATCTAACCAGCACGTTTTTCGGACTCTGGGAGGAAACCGGAGCACCTGGAGGAAACCCATGCAGACACGGGGAGAACGTGCAGACTCCGCACAGACAGTGACCCAAGCCGGGAATCGAACACGGGTCCCTGGCATTGTGAGGCAGCAATGTGGGGAGAACATGCAGACTGCACAGTCACCCAAACCGGGAATCGAACACGGGTCCCTGGCGCTGTGAGGCAGCCGTGCTAACCACTGTGCCACCGTGTTCCTGGTTTAGTTATACAAACCAAGTCTCACTCACACACAGGGAGGCCTGTCACTGCATTCACAACTTCCGTGGTGATCAATGGGAGCAGTCAATTATCATCAAACAACCACTTCTGCATTCTCTCAGACTCTGCACCAAAAACAAGCTGATGAGAGCTAAAGCCAGTCCACTGTACTCAACTCAAAGGTACCTGCCATCCACAGCTGCTAAGTTCCATTCCAGTCTCCAACACAAAATAAAAGCAGCAGCAAAGATCTCTCCCTCCACACCAGCCTATTGTAACTGAGGTTGAGAAAAGTTGCACAGACCGGAGACAGCTTGGCCACAATTCTTGCAGAATGCAGAGTGGCCACTTGTACTGGAAGGAGAGACCAGTCACACCAGAGGCCTGTACTTACAGCTAAATCCTCAATTAGTTTCTCCTCAAATGAGTACTCCTCTGTCTCTATCCATGATTTCTGATAACTCTGAAGGAACAGGTTAACAGCACGATGCCTAGGAAGTGGGAGGGTATAGTAAGGTCAGGAGGAGTAGGAGGTGAGACACAAGTTTTTCTTTTAGTAGATTAAGGGAGACTTTATTATTTAAAATAACGGATAAAAGACCATTAGTAGAGATTTGTACAACTCCAGTTCTCTGATTGGTCAGCAGTGTCAGATCAATTGAATGAACGCAAAATACTGCGGATGCCGGAATCTGAAACGCAAGCAGAGAAATGCTGGAAAATCTCAGCAGGTCTGACAGCATCTGTGGAGAGAGAATAGAGCCAACGGTTCGAGACTCAAAACATTGGCTCCATTCCCTCTCCACAGATGCTGTCAGACCCGCTGAGATTATCCAGCGTTTTTGGATCAATTGAACTCTGCATTATTTTATAACATGGACTTTGAGGGTTCAAATCTTGAATAACGCATGATCCAAATGAAGAAAAAGTGATTTAAGAAACGGGGAGATATCATAGAATCCCTACAGTGGAGAAGGAAGCCATTCGGCCCATCGAGTCTGCACCAATCACAATCCCACCCAGGCCCTTTCCCCACAACCCCATGCATTTACCCCAGCTAATCCCCCTGACACTAAGGGTCAATTTACCATGGCCAATCCACCTAACCCGCACATCTTTGGAGTTTGGGAGGAAACTGGAACACCCGGAGGAAACCCATGCAGACACGGGGAGAATGTGCAGACTCCACACAGACGGTGACCCGAGCCAGGAATCGAACCCGGGTCCCTGGCGCTCCGTGCAACTGAGTATTCCAAGGATGATTTATGCTGAACTTTTGTAAACTCTCACTTAGTGTAAGGTTCTGGTGAGTTGTGACCTCTACAAATTTCACACAGATCCATTTGTTGTAATTATTAGTTACAATCATTTGTTTAAAAGTTGAGATCAGTCAATAAAAAGATTCTGACATCTTGAAGGATTGCCCGAGTATTCCTGCCCAGATTTCATCCATCTCCTCAGAAGAAATATTGCTGGCACTCCCTCATCCTCAGCGTAAAAATAGTTGGCATAAAATTTCAGATTGGAATAACAATCATTCTTACTGGTTCATCATATTGCTAGGTATACTTTTATCTCATATTAATCCACAATGAACATGGCAATGAAAGTTTGAATTTAAAAATCACCTTCAAGGTAATAAAATCATAGAATCCTACAATGCAGAAGGAGGCCATTTGGCCCACTGAGTCTGCACCGACAACAATCCCACCTATCCCCGTAACCCCATGTATTTACCCTAGCTAGTCACCCTGACACTAAGGGGCAATTTAGCACAGCCAATCAATCTAATCCGCACATCTTCAGAGTGTGGGAGGAAACTGGAGCACCCAGAGGAAACCCAAGAGGACATGGGCAGACTGTGCAGACTCTGCCCGGACAGTGACCCAAGCCGGGAATCGAACCCGGGTCCCTGTCGCTGTGAGGCAGCAGTGCTAACCACTGTGGGCCACCGTGCAGCTGGGTACGCCAGTGTGGGAGGAAACTGGAGCATCCAGAGAAAACCCACGCAGGCATGGGGAGAGCACAGACAGTGACCCAAGCCGGGAATCGAACCCGGGTCCCTGGCGCTGTGAGACAGCAGTGCTAACCACTGTGCTACCGTGCTGCCTGGTGTCCCCAGGTATGTGCAAAGCAAATTATTCTTACTTTTAGATGCCGGTGCTGTTCATTTTTATCATTTTGATAGAAGGTTTGTGGGGATTTTTGGTTGACTGACTGACCAATCAGATTCTGGGTAAGGTTTGTGTACAAACCGATGTGCTCCAGAGAGTGTTTGCAATGGGCAGCATGTGGCGTCTACCAACCAAATGTTACTTTACCGTCAAATAGACGATAAGACTCTCAAAGTCAGTGTTCTTATGCAGCTTTTCCAGCCACAGATGTTGATAGGAGTTCAGGAAGTAAATATTAATTTTGTGTCTAAAGAAAAGGGAGACATTTTTCTTGGCATTGATCAATTTAAAACAGAGATATGTTTCTGAATTAACTGTGGGACACTTCACCATATTGTGCGCATCAAAACAAAGTACCTTTAACTACGTCTTCCGCATGAAGATGTCACATATTGTTAATGCTTTTATTTCACACAAGTACATGAATAAGTGTCAAAGACTTATCTGATCGTTCCATTAAACTATTCGAGCTATTCATTAAACTGGAAAGTGCACAGATGCTCTGTATGATATATAATTAACAAACACAATCTCATGATTATAAAATTCATTCTGCAATATAAGTTGTGGCCTGGCAAACATCTCACGGTTAATAAGAAGGACGTAAACATGGGCTTGAGATGTGAATTCTTGAGCAAGCTGTTGGCAGAATTGGGGTCAGGTTACAAGAAGAAATTACGCTTCCAACAAGAAGGGAGTGCAGGAAGGTAACTGAGGAATTTTACTGTACATATCCTAGTCAGAGAGCGGCAGGACATCTTTTCACTCTCTGGATTGGCGAACACTGCATGGAAGCAGGTTTAAAGCAGATGATGAAAAAAAATGGCATTAATAGTTGACGTTGGAGTGATTGCTAACCAGTGTAAAAAAATGTTTTGTGGGCTTACTGCCTTTAAACATGAGCGGCAACTTAAAATTAACAAAAAGACAATAGCTGGAATTTTCTAGCCATTCACACTGGTAAGATTCTTTTTTTTAATCATTTGTGGGCATGGGCATCACTGGCTGGCCAACATTTATTGCCCATCCCTAGTTGCTCGAGAGCAGTTGAGAGTCAACCACCTTGCTGTGGCTCTGGAGTCACATGTAGGCCAGATCGGGTAAGGACGGCAGATTTCTTTCCCTAAAGGACATTAGTGAACCCCGGAGATCTATATTGTCATTGCTAAGAATCTCCGGCTGGTCCCGCCAGCTCGCGGTTATCCCGCTGGCGTGGGGTGACGTCAATGGGAATTCCCATTGACAGTGGTGGGGCCAGAGGATCCCACCACTGGCAAACAACATGCCACCTCCCATCGGCAGGAATCACGCAGCTAGGAGGCTGGAGAATTTCGCCCAAGTATGATAAAGAATAATAAGAATTGCTGGAGTGATTTGTTGATGAGTATACGGAAACGCAGCGCCCGTCTACCTTGGCAGATTGTACAGTGGTGCCATCCTGAAGCAAGCGACCACAGCTCTTTTACGTTGCTTGGACAACAGTTTGTGCCACCCGATCTTCTTTGACCGCAATGGCTGCTCCACCTACAAAATAAACAGAAATAAGCAGGGATTTGCTAGTTTAATAGTGGGCTAAATCTTGCTCGGAAAATCATGATGGCATGTGCCGTTACCAATGCAGAAATCCACCACCAATTTCAGTGGATTAAGATATACACCATTACATTGTCGGTCAATTTACCCTTGCTTCACACAGATGGCATCTTACTCTTGACCTCCCCATAATTTTTAAGAACTTTCCAGATTTCAGTATTCCTTGCTCATTGGGTTTACCACAGCAAGTTAAGGCTGGTAATTAACAACATTAGTATTAACGGCATAATTGTTAATGCAATGCCGAGGACTTTCTTTAAAAATAAAATAATTGAATTCATCCTGCCTCTTTCCCTGTTCTGTCTGGAGACAATACACATCTCTTTAACCTGTGTTTAATGTTCCCTCCACCCACATTGTCTGTACCTTTAATGTACCATTGGCTGTAGGATTCACATTCTAATCAGTATTCTGTAACTTGATTTTGTCTGTTTGCACTGTTTGAGAGCACATTTCCACTCCATCTGACGAAGGAGCAGTGCTCCGAAAGCTTATGGTATTTGCTACCAAATAAACCTGTTGGACTTTAACCTGGTGTTGTGAGACTTCTTACTGTGTCTTTCCCTTAATCCCATCTTCATTTTGCCATCTTTAGTTTGCTTTTTGTACATCATTTAAGGCTAATTTATATTTCTTATTTTAAACTTCCTGATTTAGCCTGCGTGTCACAGTGGGAATTCTTCAATATGTTTTATTATTAGTGTCACAAGTAGGCTCACATTAACACTGCAGTGAAGTTACTGTGGAAATCCCTTCGTCGCCACACTCTGGCACCTGTTCGGGTACATTGAAGGAGAATTTAGCATGGCCAATCAATCTAACCCCCACATCTTTCAGACTGTGGGAGGAAACCGGAGCACCCGGAGGAAACCCACACAGACATGGGAAGAACGTGCAGACTCCACACAGACAGTGATCCGAGCCAGGAATCAAACCCGGGACCCTGGCACTATGAGGCAGCAGTGCTAACCACTGTGCCACCATGGCACCTACCTCTGAATAGTCTAGCTCTCACTTTCAGCTCTCTCTCATGCTGGGTCCCTTCAGCCTTTCCCTCTTTTTCTTTGTTCATTTGTGGGACATGGGGGTCGCTGGCTGGCCAGCATTTATTGCCCATCCCTAGTTGCCCTTGGAGGGCAGTCGAGAGTCAACCACATTGCTGTGGCTCTGGAATCACATGTAGGCCAGACAAGGTAAGGACAGCAGATTTCCTTCCCTAAAGGACATTCGTGAACCAGATGGGTTTTTCCGACAATCGACAATGGTTTCATGGTCATCAGTAGATTCTTAGTTCCAGATATTTTTTATTGAATTCAAATAGCACCATCTGCCATGCCGAGATTCGAACCCAGGCGGAAACTCATGCAGACACAGGGAAAACGTGCAGACTCCGCACAGACAGTGACCCAAGGCCGAAATCGAACCCGGGTCCCTGTCGCTGTGAGGCAGCAGTGCTAACCACTGTGCCACCGTGCCGCCCCAGAGATCTCGGATTAACCCAGAGATCCACATTGTCGTAATTAAGAAACCCACATGATTACAGCAACTGTTTCTAGTGATTCAACAAGCCTTTGGTTAAATTTACACATCATACGATTGTATTTGTGCTTGGCTAAGAGAGAGACATTTGTCCTTTTACATGGCATTGCAGTCTTTAGCATTTAATCACATTAATGATTTGTAAATGCTTTGCGAGGATTTCTGGTTACCTGCTCCAAATGGAAAGTAGCGGCTGAAATCTTTTGCAGCCTTTCCACAACCTGCTGTGGATTCATTCTCTCTTCCGGCTTGGTGATATCTTTATACAAGTCAAGCTGCCATCGAACTGCTGGGTCATCAGACTGCATGGGAGATTGAAGAATCATTAATACAACTGGAAGATAGCAACAACAACGAGACAAAAGCAGAATTCCTCCTGTATGGAATGGGAAATGATTCTGTCCTCATTTCAGACACATTTAAACATTGCTTGACTGAACCAGAGAATTCTCACCATCGACATTTACTGTGAGAAAGAACCATGTGTAATTGACATTCTTCCGAAACATTTTGAAACTTGAGCTATCTTTTGGGCTGCATTGCAACGAGCAAAGGTCAGTGTGAGACTATCAGGGCTTTTGAATGGACCTCTCTCGCATGAGGTTGATCTTTCTCTACACCCTAGCTATGACTGTAACACTGCACTCTGCATCCTCTCCTTTCCTTCTCTATGAACGGTATGCTTTGTCTGTATAGCGCCCAAGAAACAATACTTTTCACTGTAATACATGCGACAATAATAAATCAAATCAAATGTATCCAAATAAAATGACACTAATCACAAGGTGACCCCACGCACCCCGGACATTCTCTCTTCCACCTTCTTCCGTCGGGAAAAAGATACAAAAGTCTGAGGTCACGTCCCAACCGACTCAAGAACAACTCCTTCCCTGTTGCTGTCAGACCTTTGAATGGACCTACCTTGCATTAAGTTGATCTTTCTCTACACCTTAGCTATGACTGTAACACTACATTCTGTACTCTCTCCTTTCCGTCTCTATGAATGGTATGCTTTGTCTGTATCGCATGCAAGAAACAATACTTTTCACTGTATCCCAGTACGTGACAATAATAAATCAAATCAAAATCAAAGGTTGTTTCCCCTGAGGAGGACAGAGCTAGTTTTAGTGACCTCTGTTTTCCTCAGTGGTGTGACAGCACCGTTCTATATTTGTCCTCAGTCTGTGTCTGGACTGGTGAGGATGAATGTATAACAGGAGAGACAGTGGTAGGGTGGTAATCTCACTGAGCTAGCAATCCAGAGACCCAGCTAATGGTCTGGGCACACTGGTTCAAATCCCACCAAGTTGGTTGGGCCACTGTGTGGAGTTTGCTCCCCGTGCCTGCGTGGGTTTCCTCTGAGTGCTCTGGTTTTCTCCCACAGTCCAAAGATGTGCGGGTTTGGTGGATTGGCCACGTTAAATTGCCTCTTAGTGTCAGGGGGACTAGCTAGGGTAAATGCATAGGGTTATGGGGATGGGGCCTGGGTGGGATTGTGGTCGATGCAGACTCGATGGGCCGAATGGCCTCTTTCTGCACTGTAGTGATTCTATGATTCTAAGGAATTTAAATTCAATTCATAAATCTGGAATTGAAAGCTAGTCTCAGTGATGGTGACCATGAAAACTATCATCAATTATCATACAAACCATCACTGATGTCCTTTAGGGAAGGAAATCTGCCATCCTTACCTGGTCTGGTCTACATGTGACTCCAGAGCCACAGCAATGTGTTTGACTCTCACAAAAGTCTGTAGAAACTGTCTTACATTGTAAAAAATTAATTGTAACAAATGACCTAATAGAGACTTTGAATACAACTCATTGTCCTTTGAAGAGAATGTTGGTTTTGATTAAATATTGGACATTTTTTATTCTTAATTAATTTGTGGGACATGGGCGTCACTGGCTGGTCAGCATTTATTGCCCATCCCTAGTTGCCCTTGGAGGGCAGTTGAGAGTCAACCACATTGCTGTGGCTCTGGAGTCACATGTAGGCCAGACCGGGTAAGGACGGCAGATTTCCTTCCCTAAAGGACATTAGTGAACCAGATGGGTTTTTCCGACAATCGATAATGATTTCATGATCATCAGTAGATTCTTAATTCCAGATATTTTTTAATTGAATTCAAATTCCACCATCTGCCGTGGCGGGATTCGAACCCGGATCCCCAGAACATTAGCTGAGCTTCTGGATTAATAGTCTGGCGATAATACCACGAGGCCATCGACTGATTCTTCCCATATGAAAGAACAGAGGTGAGAGTAACAAGCGAAATGGAGATGGAACAAAACAGCAAATGTCGGGAATACACAGAAGATCACACAGTGTCTGAAAATCAAAACTTGACT
This sequence comes from Mustelus asterias, assembly GCF_964213995.1. Taxonomy (NCBI): domain Eukaryota; kingdom Metazoa; phylum Chordata; class Chondrichthyes; order Carcharhiniformes; family Triakidae; genus Mustelus; species Mustelus asterias. Next base: position 5,663,693 of record NC_135818.1, on the reverse strand, counting down.
GATATTTCAGGCCAGCCTTTTCAAAAGATCTGAAAATTAAACCGAACTATTTATGTAGAAGTTACGCCTAAGGCCGGAACTTTCTGGTCGTTCACACAGATCCCACCAATGACGCACCCCCACTGCAGAATTCCCGGCAGTGAGAGACGAATTCAATGGGAAACCTGTCGTGTCCATTCATTCCTTAGAATAGACGGAGACGGCACTGGTAAGATGTTGAAATGAATTTCTTTTTTTGAACAGAACTTAAAATTAAATCATTACAAAAGCGAACAGAGAAAAGCTGGAGAGAGAGGCTGGCTTTTTACTGTCAGGCCTGTAGTTATCAAACAGAACTCAAAAATAAAGCTGAATGCTGAACTGAACTGCAAACAGAGCTGAAACTATAATATATGTCATCCGTTATCTTGTTATTGGAATGGTTTTGCACATGTTGTCTTCAACTTGGAGAAACCGGCCTTGCAGATGCTGTTTATGAAAACCTTTGTTTGGCTTAAGAAAAGTTTCATAGAATCATAGAAACTCTACAGTGCAGAAGGAGGCCATTTGGCCCATCGAGTCTGCACCGACCACAATCCCACCCAGGCCCTATCCCCACATAGTTACCCTGCTAATTCCTCTAAACTATCATATCCTGGGACACTAAGGGTTAATTTAGCATGTCCAATCAACCTAACCCACACATCTTTGGACTGTGGGAGGAAACCGGAGCACCCGGAGGGAACCCACGCAAACACAGGGAGAATGTGCAAACTCCACACAGACAGTGACCCGAGCCGGGAATCGAACCCGGGTCCCTGATGCTGTGAGGCAACAGTGCTAACCACCGTGCGTCCCGCTTGCATTGTACTTTTCAAAAATGCGATCAATTTTCTAGCTAACCCAGCAAGCCTTCTGAGTTGTAAAATATAGTCAAGTGTTAGTTAATTTTAAGCTTAGCATTTAAATGTAAAAGTTTATTTATTAGTCACAAGTAAGGCTTACGCTGACACTGCAATGATGTTACTGTGAAATTCCCCTAGTCGCCACAGTCCGGCACCTGTTCGGATCAATGCACCCTAACCAGCACGTCTTTCGGACTGTGGGAGGAAATCAGAGTACCCAGAGGAAACCCACGCAGACACGGAGAGAACGTGCAAACTCCACACAGACAGTGACCCAAGTCGGGAATCGAACCCGGGTCCCTGGTGCTGTGAGGCAGCAGTGCTAACCACTGTGCCACCAATGTAATGCAATGTAAATCACAATGTAATTACATAGGCAGAAATATCATAAAATGAAATCTTTGCCTAAATGAAGCAAACCATACGCAGGATCCCTCAACAAATCCCCTTCGATCAGGGCGGTACCAGAAGATCCCGCCACTGGCCAATGGCGGGCCACCTCCACTGCGGCGAGTTGTGCGGAAAATCCCGCTCGAGGTATCGCCTGTAATCCAGTCCTCAGAGATATGAAGAGTTCAACATTACCTTATCCTGCAAATGCATGTTGTCTGTAAGGAATTCTTTAACTTCTTCATCTGTGTCTTTCTGTTGGGAGAATAACACAATTTTAAGGATTAAGAATTCCAATAAAATACTGCAGGATCGCAAACAAAATTCAAGCAGGTTAAAATGAAAACATATATATTAAATTATTAAATTACATTCTCATATTGTGAAATGACAACCACATTGTGATTCGAGCAAGCAAAAACTCAGTTTATAAATGGGGTGAGTGTTGTTCGAACGTTGTGATTTAATTGCGGGAATCTATCTCCAGAAAGAGGGATCATTTACCACAGCACGGAAACATAACATCAGCTTCTATTTGTTCTGGTTAGAAAATTACAGCAAGATAAACTTCGCAAAGGAGCTCCCAGCTCAGTAAATCATTAGATTAATGTTGTAAATTAAAGCCCTTTTTAATTGTTCATTCGTGGGACATGGGCGTCGCTGGCTGGCCAGCATTTATTGATGTGGAGATGCCGGCGTTGGACTGGGGTAAACACAGTAAGAAGTTTAACAACACCAGGTTAAAGTCCAACAGGTTTATTTGGTAGCAAAAGCCACACAAGCTTTCGAGGCTCTGAGCCCCTTCTTCAGGTGAGTCACCTGAAGAAGGGGCTCAGAGCCTCGAAAGCTTGTGTGGCTTTTGCTACCAAATAAACCTGTTGGACTTTAACCTGGTGTTGTTAAACTTCTTACAGCATTTATTGCCCATCCCTAATTGCCCTTGGAGGGCAGTCGAGAGTCAACCACATTGCTGTGGCTCTGGAGTCAATTTGGCATATCAGCTACGACTCTCACCAACTTTTACAGATGCACCATAGAAAGCATTCTTTCTGGTTGTATCACAGCTTGGTATGGCTCCTGCTGTGCCCAAGATCACAAGAAACTACAAAAGGTCGTGAATGTAGCCCAATCTATCACGCAAACCAGCCTCCCATCCATTGACTTTGTCTATGCTTCCCACTGCCTCGGCAAAGCAGCCAAAATAATTAAGGACCCCACGCACCCCAGACATTCTGTCTTCTACCTTCTTCTGTCAGGAAAAAGATACAAATTCTGAGTTCATGTACTAACTCAAGAACTGCTTCTTTCCTGCTGCCATCAGCCTTTTGAATGGACCTACTTTATATTAAGTCAACTTTTCTCTACACCCTAGCTATTCTGCATCCTCTCCTTTCCTTCTCAATGAACGGTATGCTTTGTCTGTATAGCGCGCAAGAAACAATACTTTTCACTGTATGTTAATACATGTGACAATAATAAATCAAATCAAATCAAATCACATGTGGGCTAGATCGACTAAGAGCTGCTTCCCTAAAGGACATTAGTGAACCAGATGGGTTTTTCCAACAATTGACAATGGCTTCATGGTCATCAGTAGATTCTTACTTCTAGATTTTTATTGAATTCAAATTTCACCACCTGCTGTGGTGGGATTCAAACCCGGATCCTCAGAACATTAGCTGAGTCTCTGGATTAAAAGTCTAGCGATAATACTACTAGGCCACCGCCTCCCCTTAATTGTTTGGTGAGAGGAAATTAGGAACTGTATTTAATTAATTCTGTTCTAGGCAGAGTTGATATTGATTTTGAGAGCAAAGACGGGAAAATAAACAGTATTTAACTTTTCTGAACATAAAGTGAAACAGAATCCAAAATGAAATATTCGATGCAAGTTTGATATTCTAACCATGGAGATTCTCGATTCTACTGACTGATTAATTTCATGAAAAGTTAATAAATCTGGCAGACACAGTACTCGAGAAGGAAATGAACACCTTACCAGGCCGTATCTCTGTTTGGCCATTGAGATTAAGTCTTGGTCTCCTGCGGTGCACATGTTTAAACCAATTGGAAGCAATTTCTTAACGGCAGCCACGATCAGGGAGGTCTGTATTGAGTAATAGTCACCTCGGCGCTTAATCTTCTTCCTTTCCTGGCCTTGCCCTTCAGCCTAAAATAAATTAAATTGTGCATGACAATGAGATGTTTTGCATCAGTATTGCACATCAGCATAACTCTTTTCGAACATTGGGAACTTAAAGTTTATTTATTAGTCGCAAGTAAGGCTTACATTAACACTGCAATGAAGTTACTGTGAAAATCCCCCAGTCGCCACACTCTGGTGCCTATTCGGGTACACCAAGGGAGAATTTAGCACCTAACCAGCACGTCTTTGGACTGTGGGAGGAAACTGGAGCACCCGGAGGAAACCCACGCAGACACGGGGAGAATGTGCCGACTCCACACAGCCAAGTCGGGGATTGAACCTTGGTCCCTGCCACTGTGAGGCAGCAGTTAAAGTAAGGGCGAATGCTATTCGGTCAATAATGGGTTAGGGAAACAGGAATATCGTATTGTCAAACTGGTTTAGAGAGGCACACTGAGTTCTGTATTCCAAAAGTTCATAAAATTTAAATTGTTCGCAGAAAATACGAATTCAACCTGTCCGTATATTTCACTTGTGCCATCAGCAAAGGTGCCCATATAAAGGCATCTCATCCGGAATGGGTTTCAACGAATGATAGAGTCCCTACAGTGCAGAATAGGCCATTCAGCCCATCTAGTCTGCACCGAATCTCTGACAGGTTATCTTACCCACACCCTCTCCCCATCCCTGTGACCGCACACATTTTAGCATGGCCGATCTACCTCGCCCACACATCTTGAGGCACTAAGGGGAAATTTAGCATGGCCAATCCACCTAAGCTGCACGTCTTTCGGACTGTGGGAGGAAACCGGAGCACCCGGAGGAAACCCAGGCAGACACGGGGAGGACGTGCAGACTCCACACAGACAGTGAACCAAGCCGGGAATTGAACCGGGGTCCCTGGAGCTGTGAGGCAGCGGTGCTAACCCACTGTGCCACCGTTGCAGGTTGAGTGCCAAATTCTCCATTCTCGCCAACAGCGGCAGTGGGGGGCGTGCGTCATCGGAGAATCCCGGCCTTCGTATTTCGTGTGTGTCTATGTAACCATCAGGAAACACTGCGAGAAAGAAAGTGTCTCTTCCAGCCAGGGAGGTGAAACTTCACCACTTCACTGGCTGATGGTCAAATTTAATTGGTAATAGAATCCCCACAATGCCGAAGGCGGCCATTCGGCCCATCATTCTGTAAACTCAAGCTTTGAGCTTGTCAGAATAAACTGATGGCTTAACTGCTTGAAACATATCCCAAAATGGAGCAGATCAAAATAATTGTGGAACTGCATGGACTATGCAACTGACTATATCATTCACTGCAAGATAACTCGGCATGTATTTTGTATGAATTAAGTGAAATATCAATCTATTTCATTAAAAGAAAACAGATTCAGCTCATCCCTTTTTCATCTAATTTCATCCGGCTGGAATGAAATATAAGGATAGTATTTCGTTGATGATACTGTTGTGTATGTGTGACAGTATCATGAATATAATCCATAGAACTACATAGCTCCAAACACGTATAATTGTTACACGCCAGTGCCAGTAACACAAAGATGTTAATACAAGTGGAATGTATTGGTAAGCTGTGCTTATGATAGGTTAGCCGCACGCTAGCTTTTATCTTAACATTGCTAACTCTCAGCTTATCTCAGTCTCCATTAGCTGAAGGTTCTTGTTTCAGGCCCGCCACTGGCTACAGCCGCAACAACTTTACATAGAAACGAGTCCAATTGCGGAGTTCATTAACCAATTAAAAATAAGCATTGCCACCAGGCTGCCTGGCAGGCTAACCTCCAACAGAAGTTCAAGAACTGAAGCTGCTTTCTCAAAGAAACCTATCTGAATGCCTCTGGATTGCAACGTAAATCTAAAAGACTGATACTCCAGAAGGAAAAGCCAGTTAAACTTGAGAAATTACTGGTACTGGTTCAGACTGGTCAGGTATGGCACAAAATAGAACACAGTAAGAAGTTTAACAACACCAGGTTAAAGTCCAACAGGTTTATTTGGTAGCAAAAGCCACAAGCTTTCGGAGCCTTCAGCTCCTTCTTCAGGTTAGTGGGAATTCTGTTCACAAACTTCTTACTGTGTTTACCCCAGTCCAACGCCGGCATCTCCACATCACAAAATAGAGCTCCAGTTTTACTGTGTTTCTTTCCTTCTGGGGCAGTTTCGGAGATTATTTGGTCCACTGTTCTGCTGTTAGATCTTTGGTGGAGTTGTCCAACTAGTGCTATTCCTCTGCTTTTTCCCTGTCACATGTCATTATTTCCCTTTGAGTTTATTTATCCAATCCCCTTTTGAAAGTTTCTGTTGAATCTGCTCCCATCACCCTTTCAGGCACCGCGGAAGTTTACATTTATTTATTAGTGTCACAAGTAAACTTACATTAACACTGCAATGAAGTTACTGTGAAAATCCCCTAGTCGCCACACTCTGGTGCCTGTTCGGGTACACTGAGGGAGAATTTAGCACGACCTAACCAGCACGTCTTTCGGACTGTAGGTAGAAACCGGAGCATCTGGAGGAAACCCACACAGACACGGGGAGAACGTGCAGACTCCGCACAGATAGACACCTGAGGTTGGAATTGAACTTGGGTCCCTGGTGCTGTGAGGCAGCAGTGCTGACCACTGTGCCGCCCTGCCGTGATGTAGCATCAACCAGTGGCAGCGGCTGGCTGGATGGATAGGGTTTGGAATTTTCACAGTCAGAAAAACAATTTATGCCGTGTCTCATTAAGTCGTACAGAATTTCATTTGTGAAGGACAGTCTCCCATTCAGCAGTCGGTCGAATGATTACCGAAAGTAAGAAAAGCTGATCGGTAAAGTAATCCCTGGATGTTGGTGGTCCAGTGGTTAGCACTGCTGCTTCACAGCGCCAGGGACCCAGGTTCAGTTCCGGCCTCGGGTCACTGTCTACGTGGAGTTTGCACGTTCTCCCACCTGGTTCAGATAAACAAACTACTTGGTTGAATTTACTGCCTTGTGACTTCCTATCAATCTATAAGTTTCTATATAATTTGTGTAGAAGCTACGCTTTGAAAGCCATGTTGTTGCTTGTGGCACATTCTTCTTGGTAGCTGTACGCTTCATGACAAGCAGAGTTAGCCTTTTGCAGAAGACTCAGACAATGAGCATAGCACCGTACAGGGGGACCTGCATGTGCTGGAAATGTGATCATTTCAAATAAGAAAGCAACTGATGTGGCCAAGCCAACTGTGGAGCTACTTGCATGATAACACAATCATGCACTCTGACCTTTAGGCCAACTTGTTTACACTGCTTTAAAGAGGAAAAATAAATACAAGAACATTAGTAATAAGTTAAAACATTTAAAACAGTTAATAGAAATACAATTCACACATCTTAACTTGATTATGATCTGTGCCAAAGGCAAAAGGAGATTAAGAATGTCAGAATTGATAGTTAATTGTTTATCAGTTGTGCTGTAGATTAATGCAAAAGTTAAAGTAAAGTAAAGTAAAAAAAAGTTTATTTATTAATGTCACAAGAAAGGCTTACATTAACGCTGCAATGAAGTTACTGTAAAATTCTCCCAATCGCCAAAGCCTGGCGCCCTGTTTGGGTCAGTGCACCTAACCATCACGTCTTTCAGAACGTGGGAGGAAACCGGAGCACCCGGAGGAAACCCACGCAGACATGGGGAGAACATGCAAACTCCACACAGACAGTGGCCCAAGCCGGGAATTGAACCCGGGTTCCTGGCGCTGTGAGGCAGCAGTGCTAACCACTGTGCCACCGTGGCACCCAAAGGTTAATGGGTAGGACTCTATAGGCGGAATTTTCCCATCCCGCCTGTTACGGGAAGCGGAGCGGGCGTGGGGTGGACCATGGAAAGGTCCGTTGATCTTGGGTGGGATTTTCCAGTTTTGGGGCGGGTGAGTGCAATTTATAATATTGGGTGGGGGTGGGGGGGTGGGGGGGGTGGGGGAGGATTTTCTGCTTGGTTCGCTGTGGGCGAAAATGGCAATCTGGTGGAAAATGGACCGCAAGATCGCAGGAACCAGAATCTCAGCAGTCAGGCCTCATTCTCAGATTTTCCCCAGCCCTCACCAGTGAAATAACAAGGTTCCCACCCAGACAGGAACTTCATTTTAATTAATTTCAATACGTTAACATGGACCTAAAGGGCTTCCCCACCATACACTCCACCCCCAGGTAAGGAATTCCCTCCGATCCCCCCATCCCATTGGTGCCACATCGGCGAGGTTTACAACAAGCATTCAAAAACGGGAAGCTGTGGAGGGAAACCCGCCAGGGGCACAGAAGTAAGTTTAGCCTCAGGAAGGAGAGGGACATGCCAGGGCAGTGACCTGGCACTGCCCATTGGCACCATGGCACTGCTCTGGCACCTTGGCATTCCCAACGTGTCTATGCCAGCCTGGCAGTCGTAACCTGGCAGTCCCAACCCGGCACTGCCAGGATGGCACTGTGGCACTGCCTAGGTGTGCCCTCTGGGGAGTTCCATTGGGGTGTTCCCCATATGTTGTGCAGGATGTGGCTACAGTGCTTGGTTACCCTAGTGTTTCTGGGGGGGCGTGCAGGAGTTGCCCTGTTGCTTGTGAGGGGTTGGGGTTGCCCCAGTGTTCATGGGGCGAGGGAAGGGGGAGTACTGTTCTCTATCAGAGATTGGACACCCTTTAAAAAGGGGGCCCTGTTCTCTTTGGAGCCAGCAACTGCCCCACCGGCCTGATGGCGGAAACCAGGGCCCCAAATTTTCTGTGCACCGAGTGCTGGAGAATCTGGAGAGAAAATCTGGCTTTGCAGTTGGAGATCGACATGCCAGCTTTCCTGGCCCAAGTAGCATTCTGATCACGGAGGGCAAAATTCCACCCAGACTTTCTAATCTGGTGACATTTAGATCCCTAAGACGTGGAAATGTTTGGTTTTGTAAATTAAATTTTCCATTCTTGCACCAGCACCATTTCTAGGTCAGATATAGGACAAGTGTTCGCAGAAAAAAAACTCCTACAAAAACATATCCAAACCCCAACCTCAGAGGATTAAATATTTGCGTTACTGTTTATTTTTCCACCCAAACACACCCACCATCTTTGGAGCCTTCCTCAGTAAGATCACCAATTCTGAACCAACTTGGGGGACAAGATGTAACAGGACTGAAATTGCCCAATTAGCGATGGAGAAGGTTTTTACCTTCAGTCTTGGAGAAAAAGTGAAAGTAAACATTGGTGAAAAGAAACATGTTGCTGAAGTTTTTCATCTTGCACCCATCAGGACAAACACATCAGGACAAACACAAGGGTATTTTAACAGCAACAGTGTTAATATCCGCTTACTTGTGACACTAATCATAAATAAATGAAAAGAATGCCAAATTTCAAACGATCGCAACAAGTTATACTACAGGAGGAAGGCGTTCTGATTGGTTAGCAAGTTGACTCTGATTGGTTAAGACGTTTCCGTGGAGAAAACCATGGGGAAATACAAGCTCCTCAATCTTCTATTTCTATTGTAGTATAAATTGTCGCGATCATTTGAAATTTGGCACTCTTGTGTTTGTTCTGATGAGTGTAAGACGTAAAACTTTGACAAGCTGGGCGGGATTTTCCGGTCTCGTTCGTCCCAAAATCAGAAAATCCCTCCCGCGGTCAATGGACCTTTCAATGGTTCGCCCCTTGCCCGCTCCGATTCCTGGGGCAGGCAGGACGGTAAAATTCGACCCCATGTCCCTCTTTTCAACAACATTCAAACTCTGGCCTACCAAGTGACTGTAAATGAAAATTTATTGTATTAATTCCTGCTGTTGCTCTAACATAGAAACTGTTACTTACTGTCAATACCCTGATCAATGCCAATTGACGTCATGTCAATAGTGTAACCTGGTGAACACCTAGCAGGCAACTTCAATTAACTTGGTTTTATTAACACATTTTTTATGTTCTTTAAAATTTAAGATCTAAAAATAATTGAAGTTATTATTCGTATACATTATCATCTGTAAAAGGAGCAAATCACAATTCTCATTCAGCAGAGGTTCAGTGAACATGCATTGCTATGAAGCAAGTTGCCCATTAACAATACTGCCTTATCTTTAATTAACAGATACTGCCTTATCTACATGGCTCAGTGCAACACTGGTCATATCTTTCCATTGGGAGGGGGGTCATAGAATCTTTACAGTGCAGAATGAGGATTCGGCCCATTGAGTCTGCACCGACCACAATCCCACTCCAGGTCCTATTCCTGTAACCGTCATTTAACCCATTAATCCCCCTGACACTCGAATCAATTTAGAATGACTAATGCACCTAACCAGCATGTCTTTCAGACTGTGGGAGGAAACCGGAGCACCCGAAGAAAAGCCACGTAGACACGGGGAGAATGTACAGACTCCACACAGACAGTGACCCAAGCTGGGAATTGAACCCGGGTCCCTGGCGCTGTGAGGCAGCAGTGCTAACCACTGTGCCGCCGTGCCATTGCACCCCCGACCACCCCATTCCGTGTCCCCCACCATCACCTCCCTCCTCCGCCCCCCTGCCCCCGTCTGAGTTTTGGTGCATCGCTTAAGGAGCCATCATTTTTAAAATCCCCTTCAACCCTAATTTGAAGAATAATTAAATTGTTAGGCCCCCCATCCCCCCACACCACACACACACACACACACATAGCATGTTTTGTGGCAGTGGAGGTGGCCTGTCTCTGGCCTGTGGCGGGATCCTCTGGTCTCCCCGATATCAGTGGGACTTTCCATGGCTCGTGCCCTCTGCTGCCAGGGAACCTGCGGTGGAGGGTCACCATCAGCGGGACTGGAAGATCTCGTCAGCCAGAAGGGCTGGAAAATTTCAATCCCAGATGTTCATTTCCGGTTGCCTTTATCTTGCCAACATCTGTATTAACATTGGATCATGAATCTACCCGCTATTAGAACAAACGACTTCACGGTCAAGAGTTTTGACTGCAGTAACTCATGGTAATATTAACAATATGTACTCAGCTTTGAGAATTTCTACATTGTGCAATCCAATCTCGTTACCACAGTTACGTTAAACTCAATTTTTTACAGTTTATTAATAAACACTTGGAAACCATATCATGAAATTGCAAAGACTTATCTGAGAATCATGTATTGTTTTAGATCCAGTGTACATATCATGCAAGTTAAGGGACAAGTTATTGACATTTACCTTGGACATCTTGCTCTTATTATCTGCAATCAAAAAGGCCATGTTGTTGATTTCATTCTGAACCACAAAATTCTGTTCCTCCCGTTTGAAATTCTGTAAAACAGGCATTTGGATTGAGAGAAGCCTACAGTGCTCAGGAAAGTTCCACACAATTCTCCGGTCTCTTACATCCCCCGCTGACGGTGCCAGTGAGAATGGAGAATTAGGTGCTCAGCCAAATCTCCGTTCAAAGTAGCAGAGAACCAGAGAATTCCAGCTGCGGGAGAGGTCAGAGAATCCGGCCCAATCACTCTCGATTTGGCAACACTGCTCTGCTGGCTGTGAATGGTTTTTGAATTGATAATCTTGCAACGGTTACTGTGTTCCATGTGTAATAAGTCCTCGGAGGCAGAAGTCCCTTCACCAAAATCCCTCTATTTACAAGTCTGACAGCAGCATACAGAGCGCTTTCAGTTCGCAGTCTACACTCGGAGTCCCAGAGGAACGGACACGCCTGGTTAAATACAAAGCAAGAAGCTCCCTGATTGACCCCATCAATGTGGCCCTTAATCAGGGACACCGTGTATTGTCCGGCCCTTAATCAGGAAGTTCATATCCAAACAGATCCAACCTCAATTGTCTGATTAAAGTTGCTAGATGTCCAATAATCTCATTCAGTAATTCATGAGGATTTCCACGTGCTGTACTTTTAATATAGCTGCTCTTGTCCATCTATGCCCACAGCCTGTGCACACCAATCATTGTGTGCAGGATAAGTGTGGTGAACCATCGTTGGTTCCCACCAGGTAGTGCTGAGCCAGGGTCTGGCCAGTACTATGAGTCTGTATATATGTTACTGCTGGGGTTAGGGTTGGGCTGTTCTACCTGTAATATAGTTCTTATGGTACATCCCAGTCGGGCTCCGCCTCCTGGGAGAAGTATAAAGGTCACTGCTCTGTCTGGGACCCTTCAGTCTGGGATCGTGTATTATATATGGTAGCTCTATTGTAATAGTCAATAAAAGCCTTTATTTCCTCGAGCATCTCTAGCCTTGTGAGTTATATCGCGCATCAATAAGCTGAGGGAGATGGTGGCATTGTGATAATGTCACTGGGCGAGTAATCCAGTGGCCCAGGCTAATGCTTTGGGGACACATGTTCAAATTCTACTGTGGCAGCTGTTGACATTTAAATTTCAATATCGAAACTTGGAATTGAAAGCAAGTCTCATTCATGGTGACCGTGAAACTATCACTGGTTGTCAGAACAACCTGTCTAGTTCACTCAAATCAATGTCCTTTAGCCATGATGTGGAAATGCCGGTGTTGGACTGGGGTGGGCACAGTAAGAAGTCTCACAATGCCAGGTTAAAATCCAACAGGTTTATTTGGAATCATGAGCTTTCAGAGAGCTGCTCCTTCATCAGGTGAACAGCTCAGAAAAATAAAATTCCCAGTTGTCCTTTAGGGAAGGAAATTTAATTCCTTTTTAAAAATTCATTCATGGGACATGGGTGTCGCTGGTTGGCCAGCATTTATTGCCCATCCCTCGTTGCCCGAGGACAGTTCAGAGACAACTACATTGTTGTGGCTCTAGAGTCACATGTAGGCCAGACGGGTAAGGACGGTAGATTTCCTTCCCTAATGGACATTAGTGAACAAGATGGGTTTTTCCGACAATCGACAATGGTTTCATGGTCATCAGTAGATTCTTAATTCCAGATTTTTTTAATTGAATTCAAATTCCACCATCTGCCGTGGCGGGATTCGAACCCGGGTCCCCAGAACATTAGCTGAGTTTCTGGATTAATAGTCTGGCAATAATACCACTCGGCCATCACCTCACCTGTGATCTGCCATCTTTACCTGGCCTGGCCTACATTTGACTTCAGATTCAGAGCAATGTGTTTGACTGTTAATTGCCCTCTGAAATGGATGAGTGAGACACTCAGTTCAAGGGCAATTAGGGATGGGCACCAAATGCTGGCCTTACAGCGATGCCCACATCCGATGAAAGAATACATTAAAAAATAAATCACTGAATATGCGTAAATTACCATAGCCTCCTCTTTAAGAATCGAGCACTACAAAAGGTCTTTGGCAGATTACTGCCCCTAATACGTTCTAAGGAACTTATGAAAAATAAAATACTACAGCTGCTGAAACTCTGAAATAGAAACTTGAAAAGCTCAGCAGGTCAGGCAGCATCTGTGGAGAGAGAAACAGCGACGAGACCGGAAATTTCCAGCGACCTTTTGCTGATTTGCCAAATTTTCCACTCTGCCCATGGTGGGACTGGTCTCAGGCGGGACTGGAAAATCCCAACAAACGTTTCATAGAATCATAGAATCTCTACAGTGCAGAAGGAGGCCATTCAGCCCATCGAGTTGACCACAATCCCACCCAGGCCCTATTCCCGAAACCCTGCATATTTGCCCGCTGAACCCCCTGTCACCAGGGTCAATTTAGCAGGACCAATCAACCTAACCTGCACATCTTTGGACTGTGGGAGGAAGCTGGAGCACCAGGAGGCCAGAATCGAACCCAGATCCCTGGCAGTGTGAGCCAGCAGTGCTAACCACTGTGCCAACATGCCCCCTGTTTCATTGGAACAAAATGTGTGGAAAGTGAGGGCTCAGTTTCTGGACTGGACATCAGTGGTGAGCAGGCCAGAGCAATTTAACCAACCCTGGAAATGTCGTAAAAGATCACAAGAAGCAGGAAATGTCAACCTGCTACCAGAGAAAGAAGCTTCAAATAAACTCAAAACACTTCTCTAATGTGAAGAACTATTTCACTTTTAAAGTACTTAAATTGGTTTTTAGATGACTTTGTATATTAATCCCTTACGTGTGATTTGCACCACAAGATGAAAATCTCAGCCACCATGTGGAAGAGTTCTTCTGCATCTGGATCTGGTTCTTTCAGCCATCTTGCCCTGGAAGAGAGAAAACATGTTGGTTGGAGCAGGCTGTTTACATCCTGATGGCAAAAAACTCCAAATTTCTAAACACAACAGCACAATAACTAGGAGAAAATCAAATTCCATTTTATCCATAGTGTTAATGTGAAACAAGAATGATGTGTTGAATAATGTTGGGAATGCAATCTCAGCCTTTGCAGTCACATGCACCAACTTATCCAGGCCCCTTCTCTGACTTGTACCTGGAGTCCTGCACAAATGGCAACTTCAAGGAAGCCTTGGTGCGGGGTTCCGGATGTGAGTCTGAAGCCTGGAATGGGCTTTGCAACAGCCTACTGATGTAAAAGGGGGGGGGGGGGGGGGGAAAGGGTTGGGGAGGGGAAGATCAGGGACTCCAGGGACAGGAGAGAGACTTGGGGTTGCACATCAAGGAGGGGTAAGAGAGCGCAGAAAGAAACACAAGTGTTAGAGAGGAATGAGAACAAGAGGAATAGGTTAAAAAAAAATCAAATTCAAATGGAAACAAGCAGGATAAAGTTAGAGAAAGGATCAGTGAGGGCTGGAGAGGGAATTGGAAAAGTAGTTGCGATAGTGAGGAGGAAAAAGGTAAAGTTTATTTATTAGTGTCACAAGTTGGCTTACATTAACACTGCAATGAAGTTACTGTGAAAATCCCCTACTCGCCACGCTCCGGCGCCTGTTCGGGTACACTGAGGGAGAATTTAGCATGGCCAATGCACCTAACCAGCATGTCTTTCGGGCTGGGGGGAGAAACCGGAGCACCCGGAGGAAACCCACACAGGCACGGGGAGAATGTACAAACTCCACACAGACAGTGGCCCAAGCTGGGATTTGAACCCGGGTCCCTAGCACTGTGAGGCAGCAGTGCTAACCACTGTGCCACCGCCCCAAGAAGAAGAATATAGAAACATAGAAGGAGCAGGGGTAGGCCATTTGGCTCTTCAAGCCCGCTCTGTCATTCAGTATGATCTTGGCTGATCATCCAACTCAATACCCTGATCTCACCATTCCCCCCATATTCTTTTATCCCCTTTGCCCCAAGAGCTATATCTAACTCCTTCCTGAAAACATAATGTCCGGAATTCTCCACTCATTCACGCCAGTGGGATTCTCCAGTCCCACCGGCAGTGTAACCCCGCCTGTGAGTTTCCCAGTGGTGTGGGGTGACATTAATGGAAATTCCCAACTCCCACTGGCGGGAAACATGGGGCTGGCAGGCTGGACAATCTCACCCACAATGTTTTGGCCTCAGCTTTCTGTGGTAGTGAATTCCACTGACTTGCCACCCTCTGGATGAAGAAATCGCTCCTCATCTCAGTTCTAAATGGTTTACCCCATATCCTCAGACTGTGACCCTGGTCCTGGACTCCCCCGTCATTGGGAACATCCTTTCTGTATCTACCCTGTCTAGTCCTGTTAGCATTTTAGAGGTTTCTATGAGGTTCCCCCTCATTCTTCAAAACTCCTGCAAATATAATCCTAATCGACTCAATCTCTCCTCATACATCAGTCCTGCCATTCCAGGAATCAGTCTAGTAAACCTTCGCTGCACTCCCCGATGGAAAGAACTTGATAAGGAGACCAAAACGGCACACGATATTCCAGGTGTGGCCTCACCAAGGCCCTGTATAATTGCAGCAAGGCATCCCTTTTCCTGTGCTTGAAACCTCTCGCAATGAAGGCCAACATACCATTTGCTTTCTTTACAGCTTGCTGCACCTGCCTGCTTAGCTTCAGCGACTGGTTTTCAGGGACACCCAGGTCTCATTGCACACTCCCTTCTCTCAATTTATATGAAGGACAGATGAGAATGAAATGGAGAGACAATTTATATTTTCTAATGGGATGTGGCATGTTGGATGGGATATCAGTGAAAGGCCACTTGCGGATATATAAATGTACTTTACTTGTGCCATACAAGCCATGTAACCAGCTGCTATAAGAAGCCAGAGCGCACGGAGCCATGGGCTCACTCCATCCTATAGCAGCTCACCTGCTGATGGTGACCGAGTGGCCAAAACAAGGCTGAGCTCCAGTCACAAGTGTTGACGATCTACACAGTACAGCACCGACACTGGAAGCTTTGTAGCAGCACGATGGACTAGGGGTAGACCCATGGATTCAGAAATGCAGGAAACACAACTAACAGCTTCCAAGGATCATTCAAGAAGTGAGGAAAACCCCATAAGCATACCCATTCACCAAGGGGGACAATAACTATTCACCAAAGTGTGCCATACCCATTCACCAAAGTGGGCTGTATCTGTTCACCAAAGTGTGCCATATCTATTCACCAAAATGTTCCATACCTATTCACCAAAGTGTGCCATACCCATTCGCCAAGGTGGACAATACCCATTCACCAAAGTGAGCTGTACCTGTTCACCAGGCTGGGGGCTGGGGTGGGGGGACAGTGTCATGGGAAGGATACACTTTCGCTGCATGATGCTCTCTCAATCTATGAACTATCTCGAACAACATTGCTAAAAAAAGTCAAGAGTTTTGACAGGAGCATGCCGTTTAAGAACCACATTGGTAAACTTGCCTGTTGTAATCCACGTAGCGGATCAAAATTGGGTAGAAGGAATAGAGATCGCGACAGAGGACAGCAAACTCATCCAGAATGAGCAGCTCAGCCTCCTGGGTATCTGACTTGACTTCTGCTTTCATTTGCTCTTCTTCGACCACAACCTTTATCGATTTCTTCTTCAGTTTCTCCAGGGTTGGTATGAACTGGTTTTTCAGCAGTTCAGGTTTTGCTTTGCTAATGATAGGCTGAGCATACACTGGATAATATAAAAAGAAACAACTAGTTAACGTGCTGCAGTAACACAGGGTCAGCGGTCTAACGATGGACGTACATTGAGTGCTCACTCTGCATATAGCTGGGTGCATCAAACCTGTTTCACAGCTAAGGTGTCTAGCATGGCTCATAGAATCATAGAATCCATGCAGTGCAGAAGCAGGCCATTCGGCCCATCGAGTCTGCACCATCAACAATCCCACCCAGGCCCTATCCCCATAACCGCAAATATTTACCCTGCTAATCCTGTCTAACCTACACATCCCGGGACACTAAGGGTCAATTTAGCATGGCCAATCCACCTAACCTGCACATCTTTGGACTGTGGGAGGAAACCGGAGCACTCGGAGGAAACCCATGCAGACACGGGGGGAAAGTGCAAACTCCACACAGACAGTGACCCAAGCTGGGAATCGAACCCGGGTCCCTGGCACTGTGAAGCAGCAGTGCTAACCACTGTGCCACCGTGCCACCCTCACGGTGGACGACGTTGATTAGAGCACTTTGGTTTATGGTAATTGGGCCTACTCCCTGTAATGTGGCTGCACTTCCCACGGTGAGTAATCTTTCAGTTGTTTAATGTCCACCACAAAATGTTGGTGCACTTGGAGAGCGTGTGGAAAAGCTTTTGACTCTTTTCTCTTCATGGTTCGGATTTCCCGCCAACTCACCAATGTGAATTGTGCTCCCCAGAGAGAGTGCAGGCTCAAAATCGCCCCCATCGTCTTTGGAGGGGCTTCAATGCAGATTCATCAAAATTATATTCAGTCGTAAAATGAATAAATCCTGAGGTTGCACAGATTACGCTTATGTTCCCTTCAGCATAGAAGAATAAGCAGTAAGTGTTTAAAACTATTGAATGATTCAGTAGGGTAGATAGGGGAGGTGATGACTTAGTTGTATTATTGCTAGACAACTAATCCAGAAACTCAGCTAATGTTCTGGATCCGGGTTTGAATCCCACCACGGCAGATGGTGGAATTTGAATTCAATAAAAAATATCTGGAATTAAGAATCTAGTGATGACCGTGAAGCCATTATCGATTGTCAGAAAAACCCATCTGGTTCACTAATGTTCTGGAGGGAAGGAAATCTGCCATCCTTACCTGGTCTGGTCTACATGTGACTCCAGAGCCACAGCAATGTGGTTGACTCTCAGCTGCGCTCCAAGAGCAATTAGGGATGGGCAATAAATGCTGGCCAGCCAGCGACGCCCATGTCCCACGAATTAATAAAGAAAAAGGTAGAGGGAAAGGATGGAGGGTCCAGCATGAAGGAGCATAACCTGAAAGTAAGAACTAGACTATTCAGAGGTGGGTGGCATGTGGTTAATACAGCTGCCTCACAGCGCCAGGGACCTGGGTTTGATTCTCAGTTTGGGTCACTGTGTGGAGTTTGCACATTGTCCCCGTGTCTGCATGGGTTTCCTCCGGGTGCTCCAGTTTAAGAACATAAGAACTAGGAGCAGGAGTAGGCCATCTGGCCCCTCGAGCCTGCTCCGACATTCAATCAGATCATGGCTGATCTTTTCGCAGACTCAGCTTCACTTACCCGCCCGTTCACCATAACCCTCAATTCCTTTACTGTTCAAAAATCCATCTATCCTTGCCTTAAAAACATTTAACGAGGTAGTCTCAACTGCTTCACTGGGCAGGGAAGTCCACAGATTCACAACTGTTTGTGTGAAGAAGTTCCTCCTCAACTCAGTCCTGAATCTGCTTCCCCTTATTTTGAGGCTATGCCCCCTATGTTCTTGTTTCACCCGCCGGTAGAAACAACTTCCCTGCTTCTATCTTGTCTAATCCCTTCATAATCTTAGATGTTTCTATAAGATCTCCCCTCATTCTTCTGAATTCCAATGAGTATAGCCCCAGTCTCTCCTCATAAGCCAACCCTCTCAACTCCGGAATCAACCTAGTGAATCTCCTCTGCACCCCCTCCAGCGTCAGTACATCCTTTCTCAAGGAAGGAAAGACATGCTGGTTAGGTGCATTGGCTGTGCTAAATTCTCCCTCAATGTACCCGAGCAGGCGCCAGGGTGTGGTGACTAGGAGATTTTCACAGTGACTTCATTGCAGTGTTAATGTAAGCCTATGACACTAATAAATAAGAAAAAAGGTGATGTCAGGAAGCACAAAGGGTGGAAATTCAAAAACTGTTGAGCTCAGGTCAATTGAAATATTCGGAATGGAGATAGATGGATTTTTGTCATGCTGGAGTATTAAAGGGACATGAAGTGAAGATGTGTGAATGAAATTGAGGTACAGATTGAACACGGTCTAACTGAGTGGAGGAACAGGCTCAAGGGGCTGAATGACACATTCCTACTCCTATGTTCCTGATTGATAAGTGTGGTGGGGTTGTCTGAGGATTGGGAAGTCATTATATCAAAGGCTTTCCTTCTTTCTAAAGTACGCAGAAGTCAGGTCAAAGGTGTGTGCAGTCAAATTCACTGTGTGTCAATTTAAAAGTGGCAGCATAAGGATGCTATTCCACTATTCAGTAATGTTTGATAAAAACTGGTCCGTATTTAATGATGTGGAGATGCCGGCGTTGGACTGGGGTAAACACAGTAAGAGTTTTAACAACACCAGGTTAAAGTCCAACAGGTTTATTTGGTAGCAAATGCCATTAGCTTTCGGAGCCCGAAAGCTAATGGCATTTGCTACCAAATAAACCTGTTGGACTTTAACCTGGTGTTGTAAAACTCTTACCGTATTTAACATCCAGGTGCATAAATATATATATACAAATTATATCAAAGCAGAACAGATCTATTGCTTCAGTGAGTATAAATCATAGAAAGATTGAAGATAGGAGCAGGAGGAGGCCATTCGGCCCTTTGATGCTGCTCCGCCATTCATCACGGTCATGGCTGATTGTCCAACTCAATAGCCAAATCCTGCTTTCTCCCCATAACCTTTGATCCCATTTGGCAACATCCAGCCGCCTCAAAGTGAATGGTTGCATAGAAGAGATGCATAAAAAAGTGTGGAAAAGCCGTAATGGAAATTAATGCATCTAAAGGGGGGGTTTGAAAAATATATTATACTTTTATATTCTTCAGAACTAAATTATATTAATTTATTATTCAAAATGATATATTCCACAAAGCTGTATTATATTCTTCAAAATAATATTATATTCTTACCTGCAAGTCTCTTCATCCAGGAAGCATCATCAATGCCCAAATTATTGTTCAAAATTTTCAGGATGTTGCCCAAGATCACACTGAGGTGTTCTGAAGTGACGACGGTACAGCAACGTCCATCCGGCTTATTCTCAGTCCCTCTCTCCCACCAATACGACAGATAGTTACACAGCATGGGCAAAATAACTTCAATAATGTGAGGTATCTCGGTATACCTGGCTCCAGATTCTGCCGTGTCGTTGATCTCCTTTATTAACCCGTCCAGCTGAGGCATCTCTGGGCATACTTCCTCCACGGTGTCTGGTAAGCCGAGAACTAGCAAAGCAAAAAAAGCGTCAATACTTCCCGTCAAATATGCGGCATCCAGGGCTCGTAGAAAACCAAATCAAACTCTTGAAAGAATGAAGATTTGTGGCGATTGTCCCTTTAAGGGCCGCACAGCAGAGGGGCAAATTGAGACCAAAGGTGGTTGATTAATCAGTTATCCAAGGGGGTGGAGCTCACTCTTGAGTGGAAGACAGTCTGAAGACAAGTAGAAGACATATAGAGAGAGAGGTAACCGGGGCAAGGAGGGGCTGCCAGCCTCGGAACAGTTTTTCCTCATTAATAAATACCTTTTGTGTTCCTGACAAAGTCTGTAGTGTGCACCATTACAATATTCAACAGCAATATCCTGCAATAATGTAGAAACTTTACGGCCCTTGATAGAGGCATATTATAAAATGCACACCCTGACAGAGAATGAGTTCTAGAGGGGTGACCTAAAGCTTGCCAAAGAGGAGATATTTAAAAGGTCCCCAAAGACGAAAACAGAGGAGAATTTTCCCAGGTCTCCAGATATTAAGGATTAATCTTCTATTTATTTATTTATTAGTGCCACAAGTAAGCTTACATTAACACTGCAATGAAGTTACTGTGAAAATAAGAACATAAGAACTAGGAGCAGGAGTAGGCCATCTGGCCCCTCGAGCCTGCTCCGCCATTCAATAAGATCATGGCTGATCTTTTCGTGGACTCAGCTCCACTTACCCATCCGCTCACCATAACTCTTGACTCCTTTACTGTTCAAAAATCTAGCTATCCTTGCCTTAAAAACATTCAATGAGGTAGCCTCAACTGCTTCACCTAAATCCCCTAGTCGCCACTCTCCAGACTGTTCGGGTACACTGAGGGAGAATTTAGCATGGCCAATGCACCTAACCAGCACGTCTTTCGGACTGTGGGGGGAAACCGGAGCACCCGGAGGAAACCCACACAGACACAGGGAGAACGTGCAGACTCTGCACAGTTAGTGACCCAAGCTGGGAATCGAACCCGGGTCCCTGGTGCTGTGAGGCAGCAGTGCTAACCACCGTGCTTTATGCTGGCAGGCCAGTGATGGACAAATTGGGGGCCCTCTTTCTCCCTGAGGGGACCTGAGGCACATTCCGCATGACAGTCTGGAGCCACGGTGGTGAAATGGGCGGACACCAGGAAAATCTGTCCTGTGCCTGGGCCCCCACATTCCTACTGCTTGCAACAGGCAGGGGAGGGACAGTCAGCCACAATCCATCAGTCTCAGGCAGGGTCTGAGGAGGAAACCATAGTTTTGTGAAAACAAGGAAGTCGGCTTATGATGGAAGCGCTGGAAAGAGTGCAGAGGAGATTTACCAGGATGCTGCCTGGTTTGGAGGGTAGGTCTTATGAGGAAAGGTTGAGGGAGCTAGGAATGTTCTCTCTGGAGTGGAGGAGGCTGAGGGGAGACTTAATAGAGGTTTATAAAATGATGAAGGGGTTAGATAGAGTGAACGTTCAAAGACTATTTCCTCGGGTGGATGGAGCTATTACAAGGGGGCATAACTATAGGGTTCATGGTGGGAGATATAGGAAGGATGTCTGAGGTAGATTCTTTACGCAGAGAGTGGTTGGGGTGTGGAATGGACTGCCTGCAGTGATAGTGGTGTCAGACACCTTAGGAACACTTAAGCGGTTATTGGATAGGCACATGGAGCACACCAGGATGATAGGGAGTGGGATAGCTTGATCTTGGTTTCAGATAAAGCTCGGCACAACATCGTGGGCCGAAGGGCCTGTTCTGTGCTGTACTGTTCTATGTTCTAAGTGACATTGTCACCTGAGAAGAACAAATATGTCACAATGCAAATGTTTAACATTGACAAAGGCACAAAATTCTGTAAGTGTACACTGCCAATTGGCTTTCAATATAATTCAATACATTCTGAAATTATCAGCATTATTGAGTACATAACCGTCACACAATGTTTTGTACCCTTTTTCAAATAACTCTTAAGAGCGTAACTGAGAGTAAAACAGCTCGTACTTTGCAAGACAGTGATACATACTGATTCTTTCTCGAGGTGTTTTTGTATTGAAAACTGACTGCGGGTTGTGTGTGTTGATAGAAGGCTCAAGAAAAGCGACTGGCATTGCTGCTGCAAGTGTAGCGAGACATTCTCCAAGAACTGGCCGCTGCCTAGGACACAGGAGGAAAGAAGAATGGTGAAGCCCGTCTCGGTATTAAATAAAAGGATAACAGCTTAAAAAGATGTCCCAATATCTATGTAACTGCAGTTATAAATCGTAGAATCCTGCAGTCCAGAAGAAGGCCATTCAGCCCATCGAGTCTGCACCAACCACAATCCCACCCAGGCCCTATTCCGTAACCCCATGTATTTACCCCAGCTAGTCCCCCTGACACTGGGGGGCAATTTAGCACGGCCAATTCACCTAACCTGCACATCTTTAGATTGTGGGAGGAAACCGGAGTACCCGGAGGAAACCCACGCAGACATGGGGGGAACGGGCAAACTCCACACAGACAGTGACCCAGCCGGGAATCAAACCCAGGCCCCTGGCACTGTGAGGTAGCAGGGCTAACCACTGTGCCACCCCATGGCAGCTGCCATCGCTGAACACAAGATGATGAGACCACAAGTATGGTCCACAAACTATTTTGCAACATAACTACAAATATTTGACAATTTTAACTCAAACCCTTTATAGAATATTCTAGAAGCATTGCAAATGATCCAGCATGATGTCATCAGGGTTAAGGGAAGCTAACCTACCATTGGACTAGAGAAGTTTAGAGAATGATTTGATAGTGAGCATTGAGATGAAGAGCTATGATTGGGTAAATGGGGATGAATTATTTTCACTGTCAGTACAACAATAAGATTAACAATGATTATAAAAGAAAGAGGGGAGGTTAGAAAAATAATTCCTGATACAAAGGATGGTTTAGAAGGAGGAATTCTGTCACAAATATTTTGTTAAAGCACAATCCATGATTTTATACTAGAATTAGATAGTTTCTTTAGAGTTTAAGTTTAGGTTTATTTACTAGTGTCACAAGTAGGCTTACGTTAATACTGCAATGAAATTACTGTGAAAATCCCCTAGTCGCCCACACTCCGGTGCCCGTTCGAGTACACTGAGGGAGAATTTAGCATGGCAAATGCACCTAACCAGCACGTCTTTCTGAGGAGTATTGAACAGTAAAGAGAGCAAGCACATAGTCACAATTAGGCTTGGGTCATAGAATCATAGAAACGCTACAGTGCAGAAGGAGACCATTTGGCCCATTGATGTGGAGTGAAATACTGGCACAGAATTGGTGGATGGCAAGAACTGTTTGCATACTATTCTATGATTTAAGGGAAAGTAAAAGAAGATCTTTTCAGATAAATTAGGTCTGTCTTCAGAGCCAATATGAAGTTTAGGAATATAGGACCAGGAGTAGGCCATTCAGCCCGTTGATACTGCTCCACCGTTCCAGCAGATCATGGCTAATTGTCTATTTCTGCAGCATTTTTCCCACTCTCCCCATGTCCCTCCATGTCATTAATATCCAGAAATCTATCGGTCTCTGTTTTGAACATGCTCGATGACTGAGCTTCCACAGCCCTCTGGGGTACAGAATTCCAAAGACTCACCACCCACTGAGTGAAGAAAATCCTCCTCATCTCAGTCCTAAATGGCCTGCCTCTTATTCTGAGACTAGACTCATCATTCTATCCTCCTCTACTCTGTAAAAATTCTATAAGTTTCAATGAGGTCAGCTCTGATTCTTTGAAACTCTAGGGAATAAAGGCCCTGTTTCCTCAATCTCTCATGATGAAACAATCCCGCCAACCCAGGGATCAGTCTGGTGAACCTCCCTTGCACTCCCTTTAGGACAAGTACATTCTTCCTTTGATAACTAGCTGCTATGGTGGGATTTGAACCTATGTCCCAAAACATTAGCCGAGAGATTATTGGTCCAGAGACATTACCAATATGCCATCATCTCACTCATTAACCAATGGAGTATTGAACTTTGTTGATAGCTTTCAAGTTGTGCCTGCTTTGGAAAAGAAAATAATTTGTGTGGGGGTTTAAGTAGAAAAGAAACAGTGCAATGCGGCTAATCCGACTGGTTTATCAAACGCAGCTGTCCCTGTCTCAGATTCACGAGCAGCCTTTTCTCCGAGTACATGGAGGTGCCACATTGCTTTCACAACAGCTTGTGTCTCCGACACCTGCTGGGGATTATGTGGTTTCTCTGCAGCGGCTATTTAAAGCATTACAATCTGCTTGTTGGGGAAATGGCGACAGAAGATAAGGTGGCAGTGAAGCAGAGTGTTACAGATAACATGCTTTGGGATTTAATGATGAAACTCCTGACATGAATCAACGATTCCACATGAGCGATTCACAAATCGATTTTGCATTCCGTACGAATCAGTTGACTCCACAAGTCAGTCGACAATAGATTTTACCCACCATACAATTAAATCGATGATCAATTTTATGCACTGTCCGGTCATGCGGGTCACAGCGCCAGGGACCTGGGTTCGATTCCCGGCTTGGGTCACTGTCTGTGTGGAGTTTGCACATTCTCCCCGTGTCTGCGTGGGTTTCCTCCGGGTGCTCCAGTTTCCTCCCACAGTCTGAAAGACGTGCTGGTTAGGGTGCATTGACCCGAACAGGCGCCGGACTGTGGCGACGAGGGGATTTTCACAGTAACTTCATTGCAGAGTTAATGTAAGCCTATTTGTGACAACTAAATACATTTTAACTTTAATCCTATAAACTTGGGTTTATGTCTAATGAAACTGCTTGAAACTAAACCGGTTACACCAAATTCTGCCCCCCCCCCCCCCCCCCCCCACCTCCCTCCTCACCCCCTGCTCCCCTGCGGCCTGCTGGAATTGGAGATTCTGCCCATACAAAATATGGCCTAAGGGTAAAACAGGGATAAGGAGATCGACTCCCTGTTTTAGCATTCTCCATTCACTCCTAATGCTATTCAAGTGCTCATTCACAGGTAAATGAGGGATCCTCCTCCCACAAGGCCAGGAGGTCTATCATAAACAGCGGTGATTGTTCCTACGATTGCTGCGATCCAGGCTTGTGGCTTTCGATTTGTTCAGGAGTGTGTACAGCCTCCATAACCTTTAACATCACCTCAGCACCATCAGTGATGAGGTCATTGGAATGGCAGTGGTGCTGGTGATTTGAGAACAGGTTAGATTTAACTCATTTGTTCAAAATGTCCATGTTTTATAAAAGCTTTACATTTCCTGATCTGAAATCTGATCCAAAACACATTTGACACTGGAGTTACCTTTCAACAAAAACGTTCTTCCCCGTTCCCAAGGCGTACAGGCTGCACAGGATCCGATAACAGGAAACTTGGACATCATCCACTGCAAACAGAACACCGGAAGTCCATCAGTTTAGGATTCTCAATGAACCAATCCCCTGTCACAGTTATAACCGAAGGAAACCTTGACAAAAATACCAAACTAAATCTGACTCCTTCAATACGAGGTCAGCCATTCTCACCATACATCACATTTATATCCCAGCAGCAATGCCATTTTAGGTCTCAGCGAGCGTAAAAACCACACTATTCCTGTTTGGAGCAGCTGGTTAGGTCAGGAACTAAATAAAGGAAATGAGGGTGGCACAGTGGCAAAGTGGTTAGCACTGCTGCCTCACAGTGCCAGGGACCCGGCGTTCAAGTAAAAGTTAAAAATAGTAAAGTTTATTTGTTCGTCACAAGTAAGGCCTACATTAACACTGCAATGAAGTTACTGTGAAATTCCCCAATTTTGGTCTTGGGTCACTGCCTGTGTGGAGTTTGCACATTCTCCCCGTGTCTGCGTGGGTTTTCTCCGGGTGCTCCGGTTTCTTCCCACATTCCAAAGATGTGTGGGTTAGGTGGATTGGCCATGCTAAATTGCCCCTTAGTGTCAGGGGGACTAGCTAGGGTAAATGCATGGGGATAGGGCCTGGGTGGGGGATTGCGGTTGGTGCAGACTCGATGGGCTGAACGGCCTCCTTCTGCACTGTAGGGATTCTCCTTTCTTGAGTGGTTCTGTCTTGGTTGGTAAATGGAACTCTTAGATTTTTGCTTTGCTGCAGATGGAGTTGCTCAGAAGGAGCAACATCAGAAGAATGGAAAGGTTGAATACACTCAGGAGGCCGGGTTATATCTATAGAGACACCAGGTACGTCAGTAGAACAAAGAACAAAGAAAAGTACAGCACCGGAACAGGCCCTTCGGCCTTCCAAGCCTGCGCTGATCATGATGCCTAAACTAAAACCGTATGCACTTATGGAGTCCTTATTCTTCCATTCTCATCTTATTCATGTATTTGTCTGGTTGCCCCTTAAATGCCACTATTGTACCTGCTCCCACCCCCTCCCTGGGCAGCATATTCCAGACATTCATCACCCTCTGTGTAAAAATTTGCCTCGTACATCTCGTCTAAACTTTCCCCCATGCTCCTTAAACCTATGTCCCCATGTACTTGAATTTGGTTCTTCCTCTCCAAAGATGTTGCCTAGGGCATTGGTCCCCAACCTTTAAGCTGGCACGGCACACCTCTATACTATAAAAAACACTTTGAGGCACCTCTCCTATTCTCTCTGCCATCTTCCCTTTCTGGGAACTTCGTTTTTAACTTCTCCCGGTCCTCTTGTGATCTTTTGCAACCTCTTTTGCAACCTCTCCCTGTCTCTCTCATTTCTCCCAGAGTTTTTGCATCTTTTTTGAGTTTTCGCTTCGTGTGTGGGCGCGTTGGGACCTTTGTCTTCAGCTCCAAGTCCCGTTGGTCAATCGCAAGGGCCTGACCAATGTTAAAAACCTAAACCGCACGTGGGCAGCTTTTTCCCAGCTGGTGCACGCACGGAAGGCCCGAGATTCACCGGGTCTTGGAGATGCCGACCGCAGAGCTGAAGACAACGGTTAGTTTTAGTTTAATTAAATGAATTTTGAATCTTTTTTCACGGCACTCCTGGGGGGGTCTTCATTGGGAACCACTGGCCTAAAGTGTTGAACCAGAAAAACCTGGTTCTCAAGCTCTTTATTACTTTTCTGTTGCATCATCCTATATTCCAGTAGAATTATAGGGGCAATTGTATGTCTGCACTGATCAAATGTTTGGCATCGGCTGAGCAGATCACGGAAAGGAACATCTGATGGGGGAGGGGGAGGAGTGAGAATCTCGTAACCCCCACACAACTTGCTGGATTTTCCATTCATTCATTGAAATGGAAGGAAAATCTGGAAAGTTCTGTCAAAGAACAAAGAGCAAAGAAAATTACAGCACAGGAACAGGCCCTTCAGCCCTCCAAGCCTGCACCAACCATGCTGCCCAATTTAACTAAAACCCCCTATCCTTCCGGGAACCATATCCCTCTATTCCCATCCCATTCATGTACTTGTCAAGACGCCCCTTAAAAGTCACTACTGTATCCGCTTCCACTACCTCCCCCGGCAACGAGTTCCAGGCACCCACTACTCCCTGTGTAAAAAATCTGCCTCGTACATCTCCTTTAAACCTTGCCCCTCGCACCTTAAACCTATGCCCCCGAGTAACTGACTCTTCCACCCTGGGAAAAAGCTTCTGACTCTACACTCTGTCCATGCCTCTCATAATCTTGTAGATTTCTATCAGGTCTCCCCTCAACCTCCGTCGTTCCAGTGAGAACAAACCAAGTTTCTCCAACCTCTCCACATAGCTAATGCCCTCCATACCAGGCAACATCCTGGTAAATCGTTTCTGTACCCTGTCCAAAGCATCCACATCCTTCTGGTAGTGTGGCGACCAGAATTGAACACTATATTCCAAGTGCGGCCTAACTAAAGTTCGATAAACTTGCAACATGACTTGCCAATTTTTAAACTCAATACCCCGGCCGATGAAGGCAAGCATGCCGTATGCCTTCTTGACTACCTTCTCTACCTGCATTGCCACTTTCAGTGACCTGTACACCCAGATCCCTTTGCCCATCAATACTCTTAAGGGTTTTGCCATTTACTGTATATTTCCTATCTGTATTAGACTTCCAAAATGCATTACCTCACATTTGTCCGGATTAAACTCCATCTGCCATCTCTCCGCCCAAGTCTCCAACTGATCTATATCTTGCTGTATCCTCTAATGGTCCTCATCGCTATCCTCAAATCCACCAACCTTTGTGTCGTCCGCAAACTTACTAATCAATCCAGTTACATTTTCCTTCAAATCATTTATATTTATTACAAACAGCAAAGGTCCCAGCACTGATCCCTGAGGAACACCACTTGTCACAGCCCTCCATTCAGAAATACACCCTTCCACTGCGACCCTCTGTCTTCCACCTTGCCAGCTCACCTCTGATCCCATGCGACTTCACCGTCTGCACCAGTCTGCCATGAGGGACCTTGTCAAAGGCCTTACTGAAGTCCATGTAGACAACATCCACTGCCCTACCCTCATCAATCATCTTCGTCACTTCCTCGAAAAACTCGATCAAGTTCGTGAGACATGACCTCCCCTTCACAAAACCATGTTGCTTCTCATTAATACGTCCACTTATTTCCAAGTGGGAATAAAGCTTGTCATTGGCATGTAATCCCTCACCATTACCTTTCTCAAACTTACAGAAAAAAGATTTTTGAACTGAAGTACGCGGGAAAAGGTTTAATTGACTGGATACAGACTCCCATCCATTGACTCTGTCTACACTTCCTGCTGCCTCAGAAAAGTAGCCAGCATAATTAAGGACCCCACGCACCCCGGACATAGGGCGGGATTTTCTGACCGTGCTCTCCCCAAAACCGGAAAATCCCGTCCCCCCACCGCCCGCTCCGATTCCCATGGCAGGTGGGACAAGAAAATTCCCCCCATGCTCTCTTCCACCTTCTTCCGTCGGGAAAAAGATACAAAAATCTGAGGTCACGTACCAACCGACTCAAGAACAGCTTCTTCCCTGCTGCCATCAGACTTTTGAATGGACCTAACTTGCATCAAGTTGATCTTTCTCTACACCCTAGCTATGACTAGTTGGATAGTTAGAAACTTTTTCCCAGGGTGGAAGAGTCAGGGCCTGTCCCTGTGCTGTAATTTTCTTTGTTCTTTGACTGTAACACTATATTCTGCACCCTCTCCTTTCCTTCTCCCCTGTGTACTCTATGAACAGTATGCTTTGTCCGTATAGCACGCAAAAAACAATACTTTTCACTATTTCCCAACACAGATGGCAATAATAAATCAAATCAAAAATATATCTGCTCCAGTGAATTCTGCCCAATTATTCTATCACCTATCACCTCAACACAATCGAAAAACAAAGGGTGGAGTCAGAGTTTACAGCTAAGTCAGTGATGACGCTGATGAGAGTACAGCATCAATTTTGATAACACACTTTACTCACGGATAATGTCGGTTCCAAACTGATTCTGACTGAAATGGTCGAATAATGAAGTTAGCACCGGGAGCAAAGCGACAGTGGTGTAATTGATGTTCTGAGTAACTCCCTTTAGCTGAGATCGTGAATGCGAGAATTTTCCAAGTTTCAGGTTCTCCAGTGTTTTTTCCAGGTCTTCTGCTGCATTTTCGAAGAAGGATCGCAGGCCGGCCTTCACCAGCTCGGAACCAGACTTCATGACGGTTCTGAAAGCACAATCGAGGGTAAATGCCCAGCCCCGGTTAAAGGACTCAACAACTCCCGTTTAAAAAGCGACAAGAGGTGAATAATGTGACGGCCATAAGTAAAGGAATGCCAAGATTACCTGGGATCCAATGTCCGAGCCAGAATGTGTAAACAGTTCACCATCGTATTCGAGTCGCTGCCTTCAGAAGTAAGCAATGAAGTGCATTAGAACACCTATTACCCTGCCTATTCATGCAAAACTACATTGTAATTAGTATTAATGTCCTGGACAACATTCCGGAACGGGTTCCTCGCTAGTATCGTGGTTAGTATCCCCGCCTCTCACGCAGGAGATTGGGGTTCAATTCCCTGATGGGAAGCTGGTAAATTGTGCAGAATTTAGCTGGCAGGCATGATCTGCTGTTTAGGGTGTCACAGTGGTTAGCGCTGCTGCCTCACAGCACCAGGGAGCCAGGTTCAATTCCAGCCTCGGGTCACTGTCTGTGTGGAGTTTGCACATTCTCCCAGTGTCTGCCTGGGTTTCCTCCGGGTGCTCCGGTTTCCTCCCACAGTCTAAAGATGTGCGGGTTAAGGTGATTGGCCATGGGAAGTTGCCCCTCAGTATCAGAGGGATTGGCAGGGTAAATACGTGGGATAGGGCCTGGGTGGGATGACTGTTGATTCAGGCTTGATGGGCTGAATGGTCTCCTTCTGCACTGTAGGGATTCTATGATTCGACGAACAGTGGGGAGAGATCGTCAACGTCAAGGGCAATGGACACAAGGTGGACAGAGCAGCTCCCATCCAAAGGCTTTGAAAGGCCCAAGCCATTTTTAGACTCAAGTCTCATTCAAATATGATTGGGGAGCTGATTCGTTGCATCAGAGCCTAGCTTTGTTATCAAGGCGATTATCGCTGCCTTGGAGATGGGGAACTGCATGGCCCCAATATCCCATCCCGTCACCCCCATCGTGGCTCACAACCCATGTTTTGGAAACACCAGAGTTAGCTTGCTGGATGTTGGTGAGTGGGAAAGCAACTAGACTTCAACCTGTTTGGCCACGTTAAGACTTGGCCATCAAATCTAGTAAGTGGGACAAGAACCCAGAGCTTCTGACTCAGAGGTAGTGACTCTATCCACCTGCGCCACGGGATCTCTCCATTGTTACCTGCCCCATGGTGCAAATGGTGTATATACATATGATAAATTGGGTTGGCTTCGAAGCAACTAGTGCAAGTTTGTTTTAAAAAGTTCTTGTTTAATCTGGTGAGGAGGAATAGATTGGCCATTATACTCGATTAACTCCAGGCCGACTGAAGGAAGTGCCTTAAAAAGCCATTGACCCATGGGGTTAAAATTAATCTTCTCACTGTGTCCATTGTTCAGATGTAGAAGATACGGATGTAGCAACGGATTGCCTGCCTTACTCCACCCCAACTACCCCCATTCCCCCCTCACCCCGTCACCCTAACCTGTGCAGGGATTGTCCCCACAGTTGAATTTGTGGGGCCCATTTTTTTTTAAAGCATTTTATGCTTGATGCGATCGACGTGTTATTAATTGAAACTGTGAAGAGAGTGGCAGTCTGCTTACCAAAGAGAGAGATTCGATGTCGGACCAGAGCCGCAAGTTTGCAGAAAATACTAGAACAGGAGAGAATGGAAAAGAAAACCAGGAGACATTAAATACGCAGTCACAGCAATGTTCACCTCATTACTGAGTCATTAACAAAATCAACAAGAAAACAAGAATATTGGAGAATTAACAAATTAAACTCACTAAAGAGCAATGAGATAGAACCACCACTGAATATATCATAGAATCCCTACAGTGCAGAAGGAAGCTATTCGGACCATCGAGTCTGCACCGACTCTCTGACAAGAGTATCTTACCCAGGCCCCCCCCCACTCTATATCCATAACCCCACGCATTTACCATGTCGTTCCACCTAACCTGCATATCTTTGGACACTAAGGAGCAATTTAGTATGGCCAATCCACCTAACCTACACATCTTTAGACACTAAGGGACAATTTAGCATGGACAATCCCCTTAACCTGCACATCTTTGGAAACTAAGGGACAATTTAGCATGGCCAATCCACCACATCTTTGGACATATGAAGCTCCTTAAGTTTGGTTTAATCAATTATCAGTCAAACTCAGAGTTCCGATTATCCTTCTTGGAGATCAATTTGAAATGTAGTCATTATTTTGAATACTTGAAGATTATTTTGTCTTCTCACTAAGTGGCTGACGTAGATATTTAAAAGACCCTGCTTGCTCTATTTCCGGATGAATTCACACTCCATGGGCAGAGTTTTCAGCTTGGGGGCAGGGATGGGTCGGAATGACTTGTCGTACATCCCAACAATCCTTCTGTCCATTGACTTCAGAAAGGTTCTTCAGTCCTGCTGCTTCCATGTACTTCTTGTCCGATGTTCCCTACCCTGTCGCCTGCTTTTTAACCACTCCCAGGATCTGGGCTCCAACAAGCCAAGGGCGGCACGGTAGCACAGTGGCTAGCACTGCTGCTTCACAGCTCCAGGGTCCCGGGTTCGATTCCCGGCTCGGGTCACTGTCTGTGTGGAGTTTGCACATTCTCCTCGTGTCTGCGTGGGTTTCCTCCGGGTGCTCCGGTTTCCTCCCACAGTCCAAAGATGTGCGGGTTAGGTTGATTGGCTAGGTTAAAAAAATTGCCCCTTAGAGTCCTGGGATGCGTAGGTTAGAGGGATTAGCGGGTAAAATATGTTGGGGTAGGGCCTGGGTGGGATTGTGGTCAGTGCAGACTCGATGGGCTGAATGGCCTCCTTCTGCATTGTAGGGTTTCTATCTATTCCTATCCATTCCTAGGATTTACTTTGAATCCTCACATCTCTGAGTTTAATTAAGAACTACCCACCCAAAGCCTTTCAGAAGATTCAATAGCACAGAAAGGTTACAGTTCAGAAAGAGGCCATTCAGCCCATCATGCCCAATTAGGCATCATTTAGGGCCCATTAAAGCCATTCTGCTGCGGTGAGCCAGACCTCACTGACTATTTCTCTCCACATTACTTGTCTGGCAAGGGTGGCCAGTTTCTCTCTCACTTTTTAAAAGCATCAGACATCTTGAGAGACCATCTCTCCTTTATACACATCGGGCCCGATTTTACCATTGCGTTGCGTGAAAACATGGTAAAGCCGGGCGTGACGCCATTAATGTGATCCGCGGCGGGGGGGGGGGGCGGCAGAGGGAGCCCAGATTGTTGTCTGGAGGAGGGGAGGCAAGTCAAATCATTCTCTGGTGAGAGGGCGGGAGAAGGGAGGCCCAATCATTTTCTGGTGGGGGTGAGGGACGAGGGAGGCCCAATCGTTGTCTGGTGGGGGAGGCGGGCCAGTTTATTCTCTGGTGAGGGGGTGGGGAGGGAGGAGGAGGTGGGTCAGATGTACCTCTGGGGTGGGGGGGGAGGGGTGGGAGGCCAGATCATTCTCTGGTTTGAGGGAGGAGGAGGGAGGGGGTAAGATGTATCTCTGGTGGTAGTGGGGGGGGGAGGGGGGTGGGGGGGGGAGGGGGAGGCCAGATTGCTCACTGGTGGAGGGTGGAGAGGAGGCCAGATGGATCTCTGGTAGGGGGACGGGGGGACGGGGGACGGGGCAGGGGAGGTCCGCTGCCACTCTGCGGGTGATTGGTGGGGGGGAAGGGGCCAGGGGGTCGTGATCGGTCTGGGTAGTGGGGGGGAGGGGGGGGGTGGATAAGGAGGGCAGTTATGTCTGTGGGGACCATCGCTCCCACTTTTCGTTCCTGCTTTCCGCTCCCGGGCCGCTTTCTCTGCTTTTTTGCGGCCCGGGAGCGATGTGACATGGGCGCACTTTTCAAATTGTTTTCTAACTGCGCATGCGCAGTTCAGAGCTCCGATTGTTTCGGGCGCGCTAAGCCCCGCCCACAGCGCAATTCAGATTCACGATTGTTTTTTCAGGCTAAGTGCTAATGGGGACGCCTGAAAGCAGATTTCCCAGTTGGATCTGAATTGCGCCCAGATTCAGCACTTAGAATGAAAATGGTAAAATCGGGCCCATCATCAGCATTGTTTTTTTATACATTCATGGGACACGGGCGTCGCTGGCTGGGCCAGCATTTATTGCTTATCCCTAGTTGCCCGAGGGCAGTTGAGAGTCAACCACATTGCTGTGGCTCTGGAGTCACATGTAGGCCAGATCGGGTAAGGACGGCAGATTTCCTTCCCTACAGGACATTAGTGAACCAGATGGGTTTTTCCGACAATCGACAATGGTTTCATGGTCATCAGTAGATTCTTAATTCAAGATTTTTTAAAATTGAATTCAAATTCCACCATCTGCCGTGTCGGGATTCAAACCCTCCAGAACATTAACTGAGTTTCTGGATTTATTGTCTAGCAATAACACCACTCGGATGTCGCCTCCCCAACTCCTACATCCAACGCCTGCTGATCTCTCAGGGCTGCAGGACCTCCGATTGGTCCTTGAGACTAGGGAACCACCAACCACCATTAGATGGATCAGTGAGCACAATTCCTGGCCAGTAATTGGTTGGCTCATAAAGACCCAAATCAGTTTCCCCTGACGTGATGCGGGATCAGGACATAGAAAAGCATCTAACATCAGCATCTACAATTCAACCAGCCTATCAGAGAGCTTACTGCTGTAAATGATTTAAGTAGAACATCTTCTCACCTTGCTAACATTTCCTTCTCCTTGTTGGACGCATATCCACTGCCACTGAGACTCTTGATTGGAGAGGATAGGAAGTACGTGCAGTGGTTCTTAAAATATTCATCAATCAGAGGCAACAGAATCTGGAATAGAGGATTTTGTTAAAGTTTCATTTGCTGAACATTGATTCCAAAATGGATGTATTTTGTTCAAATTCTACTGAAGCAATTGTTGGCTCCATAGCCCTTAAAATGGAAATAAAACTCAGATAGTACAAACAATTGTTACAGTGCAGGAACATAAGAACATAAGAACATAAGAAATAGGAGCAGGAGTAGGCCATCTAGCCCCTCGAGCCTGCCCCGCCATTCAATAAGATCATGGCTGATCTGACGTGGATCAGTACCACTTACCCGCCTGATCCCCATAACCCTTAATTCCCTTACCGATCAGGAATCCATCCATCCGCGCTTTAAACATATTCAGCGAGGTAGCCTCCACCACCTCAGTGGGCAGAGAATTCCAGAGATTCATCACCCTCTGGGAGAAGAAGTTCCTCCTCAACTCTGTCTTAAACCGACCCCCCTTTATTTTGAGGCTGTGTCCTCTAGTTTTAACTTCCTTACTAAGTGGAAAGAATCTCTCCACCTCCACCCTATCCAGCCCCCGCATTATCTTATAAGTCTCCATAAGATCCCCCCTCATCCTTCTAAACTCCAACGAGTACAAACCCAATCTCCTCAGCCTCTCCTCATAATCCAAACCTCTCATCTCCGGTATCAACCTGGTGGCCATTCAGTCCATTGTGTCTGGACTATCTATCCCAATGAGCATTTTATCGAATGACATTCCCTCACCTCCTCCCTTTCCCCAGAAGTAGAAATCTGTCCTTTTATGATTAGAATTACACAGTATTTCCATATTAGGAAACAAGTGAACAAAATAATGTGATTTGATTTCCAGGTGGAAACCATTTCATCTAGTATAATCTTTCAAAA
Source organism: Mustelus asterias (assembly GCF_964213995.1). Taxonomy (NCBI): domain Eukaryota; kingdom Metazoa; phylum Chordata; class Chondrichthyes; order Carcharhiniformes; family Triakidae; genus Mustelus; species Mustelus asterias. Next base: position 5,628,647 of record NC_135818.1, on the reverse strand, counting down.
TGTAAAATGATTGCATCATAGAATCCCTACAGTGCAGAAGGAGGCCATCCGCCCATCGAGTCTGCACCAACAACAATCCCACCCAGGCCCTATCCCTGCAACCCCACATATTCACTCGGCTAATCCCCTAACCTACACATCTTGGGACAGTGGCAAGAAACTGGAGCACCCGGAGAAAACCCATGCGGACACGGGGAGAATGTGCAAACTCCCCACAGACAGTGACACAAGCTGGGAATCGAACCCAGGTCCCTGGAGCTGTGAGGTAACAGTGCTAACCACTGTGCCGCCCATTCAGGTCTGCTGTGTAAGTGCCGCAGTTAACCATCCACATGGTGCTTTTTCTGTGGTATGCAGGCATCACTGGCAAGTACAGAATTTGTTGCCCGTCTGTTACCCTTGAATTGTTTTTCAAGATAAAGTTTATTTATTAGTGTCACAAGTAGGTTTACATTCACACTGCAATGAAGTTACTGTGAAAATCCCCCAGTCGCCACACTCTGGCACCTGTACGGGTACACTGAGGGAGAATTTAGCATGGTCAATTCACCTCACCAGCACATCTTTCGGACTGTGGGAGGAAACTGGAGCACCCGGAGGAAACTCATGCAGACACGGGGAGAATGCGCAGACTCCGCACAGACAGTGACACAAGCCGGGAGTTGAACCCGGGTCCCTGGCACTGTGTTTCCATTAACAGGGGAGACTAGGACGCGGGGGCACAGCCTTAGAATAAAAGGGAGTCACTTTAGAACAGAGATGAGGAGAAATTTCTTCAGCCAGAGAGTGGTGGGTCTGTGGAATTCATTGCCACAGAGGGCTGTGGAGGCCGAGACGTTGAGCGTCTTCAAGACAGAAATTGATAAATTCTTGATTTCTCGAGGAATTAAGGGCTATGGGGAGAGAGCGGGTAAATGGAGTTGAAATCAACCATGATTGAATGGTGGAGTGGACTCGATGGGCCGAATGGCCTTACTTCCGCTCCTATGTCTTATGGTCTTATGGTCTTATGCTAACCACTGTGCTACCCTAAGTGACCGAGTGGCTTGCTCTGCCATTTCAGAGGGCAGTTAAGAGTAAACCACATTGCTGTGGCTCTGGAGTCACATGTAGGCCAGACCAGGTAAGGACAGCAGATTTCCTTCCCTAAAGGTCATTAGTGAACCAGATGTGCCTTTACAACAACCAGTGATAGCCTGATGATGTTATATCACCACTGTCAAGACTAGCTTACGACTCTGGATTTTTTAATGAGTTGAATTTAAATTCCACCAGCTGCTGTGGTGGGATTTGAACCTGTGCCCATGAAGTTCTTGCCTGGACATCTAGATTACTCTTCTAGTGATGGTACCATGAAGCCAACATCTCTCCCCCCAATTATTTGATTACGTAGACCAGTTATTAGATTGTGATAATATTGAAAGTAAACCAGGGGGCCATCTAGAAAAAAACAAACTACCTTTGGTAAGATTCCGGAATGTCACGTACCTTGGCAAAAAACTTTATTTCCTGTTCATGAGGCGATTTATCTGCTTTACCACTGCTAACGATAGCCTCTGTCAACATAAAGATAAATCAGTTAGTCATAACAAAGCATTAAGCAGCAATTAAACAGTTATAAACAGAGTGGGCAGCTCGGTGGCACAGTGGTTAGCACTGCTGCCTCACAGCGCCAGGGACCCGGGTTCAATTCCGGCCTTGGGTCACTGTCTGTGTGGAGTCTACATGTTCTCCCCATGTCTCTGTGGGTTTCCTCCGGGGGCTCCGGTTTCCCCCCCAAGATGTGCAGGTTAGGTCAATTGGCCATGTTGAATTGAATTGTTCCATAATATCCCAAGATGTGTCGGTTAGTAGGGCAAAGATGTGGGGTTACGGGGACAGGGCCTGGTTGGGTCGCTCTTTTAGAGAGTTGGTGCAGACTCGATGGGCCAAATAGCTTCCTTCTTCACTGTAGGGAATTTATGAGTGGTTCAGATTCGGGTAACTTTCGAAATAGATGAAAAAGGGGGTCAAACACATCCACACAAAAATAAATTCCACTTCAAAAGCCTAGTTTCCATTGGACAAAATATGCATGAATATGAAAGGGCGGCTGTTTGAGTCCCAGAAAGATATTCCCCAGGTGGTGAGTTCCTGATCTCTTGTGGAAAATCTGAGACCTGCTACTTCCTCAACGAAAAGGAGAAATGGGATGTAGAGTTTGGTTCATCTCCTCATAATTAGTTAGGCAGCAAAGCTGACGAGGGGCTAGGGAACAGCGTGCCAGTTACACGCACAGCCAGGTATAACCAAACCCCAGTTAAAAAGAATCTGCAATATCCAAGTGCTCTCAACAAGATGTGAAAGAACACTGATTTTTCTCAACAATTGACAACCCACTAATTAAACTGTATCCTCAGCTCGCAGTCAATTTCATTGGAGAATCTTTAAATCACACAGAATAATCTGTACACCCTCGCCTCTTCATGTTTTCCCGCCGTGGGAATTGTAACGGGTGAGACAGAAAATTCGGCGAACCATTGAAAGGTCCGTTAAACCCGGGTGGAAATTTCTGATCTTCGGGCGCGTGTGACCGAAGAATCCCACCCCACAATTTCAAGCATTAAGAATTGTTTACGGTTGAGAATTAGTGGCAGCGGGTTATTGTTGCCACTTACCTAGATGTGCAATAAACTCCTGTGCAGAGTCGACACATTGTAGAACCTTCACCAAGAATTTGTAAGCAAATCGCTTCTCAAAAGACGAGGAGTCCAATTCCATATCCTTCAAACCTCTGGAAACACAACATCAGGTCAAACTGTTGGGTTATGCCACCCCTAACACAAGTCTACTCAATCATGATGTGGAGATGCTGGCGTTGGACTGGGGTCAACACAGCAAGAAGTCTCACAACACCAGGTTAAAGTCCAATAAGTCCATTCACCTGATGACGGAGCAGCGCTCTGAAAGTTTGTGATTCCAAATAAACCTGTTGGACTTTAACCTGGCTTTGTGAGACTTCTTACTACACTCAATCATGCGTTGTTGACAGTGGAAATACTCAGGAAGCATCGCTAAAGAGAGAAATAGAATCACTGCGCTGGGTCAGGCCACAGATGTGGAGATGGGTTCAGAGATGCAGGGGGCAAGTGAAATTCAGATGGGTGAGTGTCAGGACAGCTGTCCCAGTTCCAGGTGGGTTTTACGGGGGCAGAGAGCCACTGGAATCAGCAGCCCACTCGGTAGAGACAGGCAGGCAATGAAGCCAATGTTTGGGTCATTTTTTCCCAGTGCTGCAACTTTCCCAGAGCAACATGGGTGTCGCTGCGGAGACTATTCCAGTTAGTTGGGAGTCATGATGTGGAGATGCCGGCGTTGGACTGGGGTAAACACAGTAAGGAGTCTAACAACACCAGGTTAAAGTCCTTTAACCTGGTGTTGTTAGACTCCTTACTTATTTGGGAGTGGCAGAGGTGCCATGTAGCACATGGGGACTCAGGAGCAACCTCAGGCAATCTTGCAGAGGAATCAATACTCCAATTTGCCATCAAGTGCCAATGAAGAGGGAGGCCTTTGTGAACATCTGGATTTTGAGGCACTCACTAGGTCTCCCCTTCCCCACCAGTGCTCAGCTCTCCCCATGGGGCTGCTACCTGAACATTGCTGCAAGCCCTCCTACTGGGCCTCTCTAGTCTGTTACCAACCCTCAATGGATGATGAAAGCTAAGTTGGCCAAACAGGGGAAGCTGTTATTAATTATTAGTTATTAGTTATTCCGGCGGATGGCTGAGACCATGTGTTCACATGTGACCCACACATGGTCCTGATGTCCAGAAAATTCAGCCCAAAGTTTGAGGCTGATTGTCCTCCATTACAAGTTCTGACGAAAGGCCATGAACCTGAAAGTGTTACAGTGTCGTTCTCTCTCTACAAATGCTGCCGGACTAGCTGAGTGTTTCCAACATTTTCCGTGTTTATCCCAGATTTCAGCACCACTGGAAATTTGCTCTGTTATTAATGTTCAGTGTAATAATTACTGGTGCTGCGTTTGACATTTTAGATTGCTTAGATTAACTTGTGTTGTTATTCTATGCAACAGTCAACAGAAACATATTAGGTTTTCGTTTTAATTGTTCAGTTCTAACATGCAGGAAGAACACGTTGATTACCTGGACACTGCATGGCCATTTACTTGGAGGAACTTGAAGAGTTCATGTGCCTTGTCCCGATCTCGAGCTTTCTCCTTGGCAGTCAAAGTATCATAGGGCATGAGAGAGGTTTGGCTGCCTCCACCTATTACAAATGGACCAGTTGGAAATATTGTGGTAGTTACTTTGTCATAATGATCACGATTTATTTCCCAAATACTATACCTGCAAAAACTAAGCAGCTACTGGACAATTAACTAAATACAGAAAACCCAATGGACTTCAACTTGCATTTATGCAACACCTCTCAAAACCTTCAGATCGAAAAGCTATGCAGCCAGTTAAGTGTTTTTCAAATGTAGTCAAGGCAACCAATTTTCACAAAGCATTCTCGCACAAATTGCAATGAAAGAAATAGCCAGATCATTAAGTAGGACGGGTGTTGGTTTGAGAGATTCATGTTAAAGGGGCGGCACGGTGGCACAATGGTTAGCACTGCTGCCTCACAGCTCCAGGGACCGGGGTTCAATTTCTGGCTTGGGTCACTGTCTGTGTGGAGTTTGCACGTTCTCCCCGTGTCTGCGTGGGTTTCCTCCGGGTGCTCCGGTTTCATCCCACAGCCGAAAGATGTGCAGGTTAGGTGGATTGACCATGCTATATTGCCCCTTAGTGTTCCAGGATGCGTAGGTTAGATATATTAGCGGGGTAAATGTGTGGAGTTACGGGAATAGGGCCTGGGTAGGATTGTTGTTGGTGCAGACTCAATGGGTCGAATGGCCTCCTTCTGCACTGTATGTATTCTATGATGTTATCTAGTACACTGGGTTAAGCTTTTGAGATGTGTGACCAGATCCGGAGTATTCAGTACAGTATTGGTCTCCTTATTGAAGGAAGGATGTAAATGCATTGGAAGGAGATCAGAGAAGGTTACCAGACTAATACCAAGAATGGGCGGGTTATCTTACGAGGAAAGGTGGAGAGGCAACATTTGTGTCCACTGGAGTTTAGAACAGTAAGCAGTGACTTTAAGATCCTGAGGGTGTATCCTCTTGTGGGTGAAGCTAGAACAAAGGGTCACTGTTTAAAAATAAGTGATCGTCCATTTAAGGCAGAAATTAGGAGATATTTTCTCTCAGAGGAGTGAGAGTCTTTGGAACGTCCACAAGATAAAGGAGCAGAATTAGGCCATTCAGTCCATCGAGTCTGCTCCGCCATTCAATCATGGCTGATATGATTCTCATCCCCATTTTCCTTCCTTCTCCCCGTAACCCCTGATCCTCTTATTAATCAAGAGCCTATCTCTGTCTTAAAGACATTCAATGATCTGGCCTCCACATCCTTCTGCGGCAAAGAGTTCCACAGATTCACCACTCTCTGGCTGAAGAAATTCCTCCTCATCTCAGTTTTAAAGGAGCATCCCTTCACTCTGAGGTTGTGCCCTCGAGTTCCGGTCTCTCTCACTAGTGGAAACATCCTCTCCACATCCACTCTATCCAGGTCTCTCAGTATTCTGTAAGTTTCAATTAGATCCCCCCTCATCCTTCTAAACTCCATCGAGTACGGACCCAGATTCCTCAACCGCTCCTCATATGACAAACCCTTCATTCCTGGGATCAGTCTTGTGAACTCCTCTGGACTTCTGAAGAATTTATATATTTTTAAGATAGAGCTAGCTAGATTGTTGGTATTAAGCGATGAAAGGTTATTGGGGGCAGGCAGCAGGTTGCAATCAGATCAACCATGGTCGTATTCATTGGCAGAGCAGACTCGAGGGGCCAAGTGGCCTACTCCAGTTCCTAATTCACATGTTACATAAGCTTTACTCTTGGGTCTGCCACACTGAAATTGTTCAGGCTGAGAAGTACAGAGTGGAACTTCTAATCAAGCTGTCATCAATATTTTTTTTGCTTCCAAGTCATGAATGAAATGGTTATGGATAATGTTGATTGTTAAACTGTTATGCATGATTGGATGTTTCTCCTTCAGGCGGAGTCTAGAATTAGGGGGTACAGTTTAAAAATAAGGGGTCTCCCATTTAATTGAGAGATGGGGAGGAATTTTACCTCTCTGAGTGGTTAGCTTTTGGTATTCTCTTCCCCCAGAGAGTGCAGGAGGCTGCGTCATTGAGCGTATTCAAGGAGGCGTTAGATACATGTTTTGATTGACAATCATAGAAATCATAGAAACCCTACAGTACAGAAAGAGGCCATTCGGCCCATCGAGTCTGCACCGACCACAATCCCACCCAGGCCCTACCCCCATCCCTACATATTTTACCCACTAATCCCTCTAACCTATGCATCTCAGAACACTAATGGGCAATTTTAGCATGGCCAATCAACCTAACCCGCACATCTTTGGACTGTGGGAGGAAACCGGAGCACCCGGAGGAAACCCATGCAGACACGAGGAGAATGTGCAAACTCCACACAGACAGTGACCCAAGCCGGGAATCGAACCCAGGTCCCTGGAGCTGTGAAGCAGCAGTGCTAACCACTGTGCTACCGTGCCGCCCAAAGGAGTCAAGGGTTATGGGGGGCTAGCAGGACAATGGAGTAAAGGCCACAACTGGATCAGCCATGATCTTTCGAATGGCACAATAGGTCCAAGGGCCTCAATTGCCTCCTTCTTGTCACAGAGTCATAGAGGTTTATAGCGTGGAAACAGGCCCTTCGGCCCAACTTGTCCATACCATCCAGTTTTTACCAATAAGCTAGTCCCAATTGCCGGCATTTGGCCCATATCCCTCTATACCCATCTTATCCATGTAACTGTCTAAATGCTTTTTAAAAGACAAAATTGTACCTGCCTCCACTACTGCCTCTGGCAGCTCATTACAGACACTCACCACCCTCTGAACAGAAACATTGCCCCCCTGGATGCTTTTGTATATCTCCCATCTCACCCTAAACCTATGCCCTCTAGTTTTAGACTCCCCAACCTTTGGGAAAAGATGTTGACTATTTAACTGATCTATGCCCCTCATTTTTTTATAGACCTCTATAAGATCACACCTAAGTCTCCTACACTCCAGGGAAAAAAGTCCCAGTCTATCCAGCCCCTCCTCATAACTCAAACCATCAAGTTCCAGTAGCACCCTAGTCAATCTTTTCTGCACTCTTTCTCATTTAATAATTTCCTTTCTATCATAGAGTGACCAGACTTGCACACAGTATTCCAAGTGTGGCCTTACTAATGTCTTGTACAACTTCAACAAGACGTCCCAACTCCTGTATTCAATGTTCTGACCGATGAAACCAAGCATGCCAAATGCCTTCTTCACCACTCTGTCCACCTGTGACTCCACTTTCAAGGAGCTATGAACCTGTACCCCGAGATCTCTTTGTTCTGTAGCTCTCCCCAACGCCCTACTGTTAACTAAGTCCTGCCCTGGTTCCATCTACCAAATGCATCACCTCACGTTTATCTGAATTAAACTCCATCTGCCATTCATCAGCCCACTGGCCCAATTGATCAAGATCCTGTTGCAATCGGAGATAACTTTCTTCACTGTCCTCTATGCCACCAATCTTGGTGTCATCTGCAAACTTACTAACCATGCCTCCTAAATTCTCATCCAAATCATTAATATAAATAACAAATAACAGTGGACCCAGCATTGATACCTGAGGCACACCGCTGGTCACAGGCCTCCAGTTTGAAAAACAACCCTCTCCAACCACCCTGTGTCTTCTGTCATCAAGCCAATTTTGTATCCATTTAGATACCTCACCCTGGACCCCGTGAGATTTAACTTTATGCACAAACCTACCATGCGGGACCTTGTCAAAGGCCTTGCTCAAGTCCATTTAGACAACATCAACTGCACTGCCCTCATCTACCTTCTTGGTTACCCCTTCAAAAAACTCAATCAAATTCGTGAGATATGATTTTCCACTCACAAAGCCATGCTGACTGTGCCTAATTAATCCTTGCCTCTCTAACTCCTGTAGATCCTGTCTCTTAGTATACCTTCTAACAATTTACCCACTATATACTCATCGGTCTGTAGTTCCCATCCTTTTCCCTGCAGCCCTTCTTAAACAAAGGCACAACATTTGCTACCCTCCAATCTTCAGGCACCTCACCTGTGACTGTCGATGATTCAAATATCTCTGCTACGGAACCCACAATTTCTTCCCTAGCCTCCCACAATGTGTTGGGATACATTTCATCAGGTCCTGGGGATTTATTTACCTTGTTGCGCTTTAAGACTTCCAGCACCTCTTTCTCTGTAATATGTACACTCATCGAGACATTACCATTTATTTCCCCAAGTTCCCTAACATCCATGCTTTTCTCAACAGTAAGCACCGATGAGAAATATTCATTTAAGATCTCACCCATCTCCCGTAGATCTGCACATAGATGATCTTGTTGATCCTTAAGAGGCCCTATTCTCTCCCTAGCTATTCTTTTGCCCTTTATGTATTTGTAGAAGATAATTTCTTAATGTGGAGTTTGCACTTTCTCCTCGTGTCTGCGTGGGTTTCTTCCGGGTGCTCCGGTTTCCTCCCACAGTCCAAAGATGTGCGGGTTAGGTTAATTGGCCATGCTAAAATTGCCCCTTAGTGTCCTGAGATGCGTAGGTTAGAGGGATTAGTGGGTAAAATATGTAGGGATATGGGGGTAGGGCCTGGGTGGGATTGTGGTCAGTGCAGACTCGATGGGCCGAATGGCCTCCTTCTGCACTGTAGGGTTTCTATGATTCTATGATGATTAATCCAGGGAATGAAACATGAATGCAGATTGGTTACTCACCCAGAGTTTTAGACTTGACAGCATAGCAACAAAACTACTGCAACACCATGCAATTCCTTCCATTTCTATGCCAACATTTTCCAGCCCTTCCCACTGGCGGGCTCTTCCAGTCCCACTGAAGGTGACCCCCGTGGCACGGTCAGCGAGCAATGTATATGGCCATTGACTTCAGTGGGACTACAGGATCCCACCAGTGGCCAATGACGCCCTGCCTCTGGCATTGCAAAACCCGCTGAGTGGGTGTGTGGGTGGGTGGGGAGGTGGGGTCAGGGGGTAGGGATTGTGGGACAAATCCCGGCCCTTGTCTCTCTGCCTCACAAAGAGATTCAGTGCTCATCACCGTCATTCAACGCAAGACATTTCAGAAGCAACTTGATAGACAAGGACACGAATCACTTCAGTAAGACTGACCTTTGCTTTCTAATTCTGCCTTTCTCTTTTTGGCCCAGATGTTGTAGTAATTTTCTGCCATAAGCTCTGTCATTGCCTAGGTTACAGATCAACAAGAACAAAAACAGAAGATTTCATTGGATTAATGACAAGTTTAAATGAAGACATGGGTTGAGGATTTAAAAGAAAGTGTTTACAGGTATGCGTAGCCAGAGAGGGGAGCTAAAAATATTGAGTAAGGCTGTCCTATCAAAACAGTGTGGAACTGTCTAACAAAGAATTGTTTTGTGGTTAAAATAAAATGTATTAATCAGAAGAACCACGGGGGGGCACAGTGATTAGCACTGCTGCCTCACAGCACGAGGGATTTGGGTTCAATTCCGGCCTCGGGTGACTATCTGTGTGGAGTTTGCACGTTCTCACCGTGTCTGCGTGGGTTTCATAGAATCATAGAATCCTACAGTGCAGAAGGAGGCCATTTGGCCCATCGAGTCTGCACTGATCACAATCCCACCCAGGTCCTATCCCCATAATCCCTTGCATTTATCCTAGCTAATCCCACTGACATTTAGGGATGATTTAGCATGGCCAATCCGCCTAACCCGCACATCTTTGAACTGTGGAAGGAAACCGGGACACCCAGAGGAAACCCACACAGACAGTGACCCAAGCCGGGAATTGAACCCTGTCCCTGGTGCTGTGAGGCAGCAGTGCTAACCACTGTGACACCGCGCCACCCATCAACGCCGCCCCGCCCCCTCCTCGGGTTTCCTCCGGATGCTCCGGTTTCCTCCCATAGTCCAAAGATGTGCAAGTTATATGGATTGGCCATGCTAAATTGCCCCTTACTGTCCCAAGATGTGTTGGTTAGGGGGATTAGTGGGGTAAATGCATAGAGTTACTGGGATTGGGCCTGGGTGGATGCTCTGTCGGAGAGTCGGTGCAAACCTGATGGGCCGAATAGCCTTCTTCTGCATTGCGGGAATTCTATGATTCTATTCTATGATTGCGGAAGTGTGAAACCATTAAGGGGACAGTTGTTAGATCCAGTTTGGCGTAGTTTAGAAATATGTTTCCACTTATTTTTATTCTTTTACAAAGAAAGTTGAATGGAAAGTAAATGGAGTTTGTTTTAAAGGAAACTTGTGAAAAGGCTCTCACAAAGCGTGTCATGCACCAAAGTGACTGTTTACATTATTCTGGATGGTGTTGTATCTGATTCTAGGTTTTAAAATTCAGAAAAATTAAAACACAGCACGAGATCTTCATTCCAGTATCTGCAGTTTTCACTCGACCTAACCACCATGAGTAGAAGGACAAGAAAATGGTTAACAACAGAAAATCCAAATAGTTAAATCTGGCAGCTCAAACTATTGGAACAGTGCTGCCAACAAGACAGGAACCAAAACATTGGAGCTGTGTTATACAGGTAGGGAGAATCGAGGCGTTTGAATTGTTTGTGGTTAATGAGGCCCTGTTATTCATATTTCAAAAGAGGGATCCACCCACTCATCTTCATTTAGCATTCCAATTTAACCCTCTTTGAAAGGCAATGGATGGATCCTCAACGTTGTCAATCTTCACCCCATGGCCAGTACGTTAAGCCAATTAGGCGGGCTGAGGAAGAGTGGGAGGATATGCAGCAAAAAAACACCCATTTCTGCGCTGTCTGATCTACAGGAACCTTGTTAAGATAAGACAGGAATATCATCAACAGCTTAATCTTGTTGTGACACCAATCTAAAATGATATTAGCAAGCGAGCGGCACAGTGGCACAATGATTAGCACTGCTGCCTCACAGTGCCAGGGACCCGGGTTCAATTCCGGCCTTGGGTGACTGTCTGTGTGGAGTTTGCATGTTCTCCCCGTGTTTCTTCTGGGTTCGCAGGCTTCATCCCACACTCCAAAGATGTGCAGGTCAGGTTGATTGGCCAGGCTGAATTGTTCCTTAGTGTCAGGGGGACTAACAGGGTAAATACGTAGGTTACAGGGATAGGGCTTGGGTGGGATTGTTGTCAGTGTAGGCTTGATGGGTCAAATGGCCGCCTCCTGCACTGTAGGGATTCTTTGATTATAAGTGTGAGCATATTCCATTTGAGATAAGTGGCGATTGTAAGTACGACAGTCAGTAATGGCACTTGCCACTGACTTCAAAGAAAGCTGCCCACAGGGATCCAGCAATCTCTCTGGCATGGATTTCCCCTGTCCTGACATCAATTTTAATCACACACTAATTGAAGGAAATCTCCAGGTGTCCTGTATCAATGGGATCACCAAGCAAGGTAAACAGCCAGTCACATTGAAGTATTCCCACAGACAGCAAACCAGGAAGTGAATTACCTGAATTTTTCATGTTGAATTAAACATTTACAGAGTAATTGAGAGGTAACCTGGGATCAGGGTGGAAACTGAAACGTCGCAAACTTTAAAATATAATTTTACCATAATGGACAAATCTGTTAGTCCACAAATATAACATTAGTTTCACAGGGACAGTGAGGCTGTTCAACAATAATTATGAACTTTGTACTCTGTTGAAAATCTGGTTACACCTCAAGGAACAAAATGTAATGTTTGCAAGGGTTTTTGTAGAGAGACTGGGGGCGAGATTTTCTCGCCCCAAGACCAGAAAGTCCCTCCCGAGGTCTACGGGCCTTTGCATGGTCCGTGTCCTGCCCGCTATGATTCCCGTGACGGGCAGGACGGGAAAATTCCACCCCAGAGGTATCGAATCAATGGTAGCAACTTCTGGATTTACTCAGAAGCTGCACATGTTGCCACTCCAAATGTTGCCACTCCAGATGTTGCCACTCCAGATGTTGCCACTCCAGATGTTGCCACTCCAGATGTTGCCACTCCAGGCGTTTTTGTCAATTTCGGAGAGATAAATGACAGAGATCACAAACAGTGCTGCCATCATTACTGCTGCAAAACCCAGGACAAACTGAATGAATTTCCCCGACAATCACTTAGGTAGTAGATTCTGGTTACCATTTTTAAAAGAAACTGCTTTTAACTCCAAAAGGAAAAACATCCTTCGAAGACAAGAGAGAGTTGATTTTCACTTTGAATGCTCACCGCTCCCATGGAGACAGAGGGAGGAATATTCCTGTCCCGCCCGCTACGGGAATCATTGAGGGGTGGGGGGGGGGTCGGTGAGGGAGCGTACCATGCAAAGGTCCGTTGATCTCGGGTGGGATTTTCCAGTTTTGGGGTGAGCGCGGCTGGAAATTCCCGCCCAGAGACATAAGGTGGCGGATTCCAAACCTTTACCCCAGCAGAAATGTACATTTAAGTCAGGACGGAATACTTCTCTTCCTGGTCTCCATGTTAACAATAACAATCTTCACTTCTCACGTACTGTTCTCCCTCTCCTCACCTCATCATTATCCCTCTCCTCAATGCAACTTCCCCCCACCATCCCTGCAAACTAAGGTCCCATTTTCTCCCCAAATTTCTTGAACATGCTTTCAATTCCCAGCCTAGTGTTGGTCCAGAAGGAACTCTTCCAGTGTAGACAATAAAAATATAACAAAACTTACTCCAACTTATAAATCAAAGAAAAGGTTTAATAATGGGATTACTATCTCAATGGAAACAAATTAAAACATGCTACCGTGCAAAGGGACCTGGGGGTCCTTGTGCATGAGACGCAAAAGCCCAGTCTGCAGGTACAACAGGTGATCAAGAAGGCAAATGGGATGTTGGCCTATATTGCGAAGGGGATAGAATATAAAAGCAGGGATGTCTTGATGCACCTGTACAGGGCATTGGTGAGGCCGCAGCTGGAATACTGTGTGCAGTATTGGTCCCCTTATATGAGGAAGGATATATTGGCATTGGAGGGAGTGCAGAGAAGGTTCACCAGGTTGATACCGGAGATGAGGGGTTTGGATTATGAGGAGAGGCTGAGGAGATTGGGTTTGTACTCGTTGGAGTTTAGAAGGATGAGGGGGGATCTTATGGAGACTTATAAGATAATGCGGGGGCTGGATAGGGTGGAGGCGGAGAGATTCTTTCCACTTAGCAAGGAAGTTAAAACTAGAGGACACAGCCTCAAAATAAAGGGGGGTCGGTTTAAGACAGAGTTGAGGAGGAACTTCTTCTCCCAGAGGGTGGTGAATCTCTGGAATTCTCTGCCCACTGAGGTGGTGGAGGCTACCTCGCTGAATATGTTTAAAGCGCGGATGGATGGATTCCTGATCGGTAAGGGAATTAAGGGTTATGGGGATCAGGCGGGTAAGTGGTACTGATCCACGTCAGATCAGCCATGATCTTATTGAATGGCGGGGCAGGCTCGAGGGGCTAGATGGCCTACTCCTGCTCCTATTTCTTATGTTCTTATGTTCTTAATGAAACCTCATTACACCAAACATGGGGCCTCACCCTAGGCCATTCCAAGCTCCCCACAATTCCCTACACGTTCTAATTTATACTGAGTCAGCTGATCATCACATCATTCTGTCATTGGTTACATGGTTTACTGGGTCAGCTGACCCTTACAACTTGTTACCATCGGTCACATTACAACAGATCTAATGTTGTCACTGGTTACATTTGAACACTGAGCTTTGCGGAACTTATCCAATCAAGTTTCTGCCCCTGCTGCTGTTCCAAAATGATTCTTATCGAAGTCATAAGTGGCATCCAATGTGACTAATCCTGTCTGCAACCTTTGACACAGCTGACCACACCATCCCCCTCCAGCGTCCCCCTCCTCTGTTATAATGCTGGATGAGACACTCCCCCTGGTTCCCCGCCCCCCCCCCCTTCCTATTTCTCATCTGCTTCTCCCTCTTGGCTACATTATCCGAAACCCGCCTTAGTTTTCACATACACATCAATCGTACCCGGCCAAGGGGTTTTCTTCCGGAAACTTCCTCATCGAGTCTCCAGTTTGAAAGTGATGGGGAAGGAATCCTGAATTGTAATGCCAAGTGCTGCCTCAGGTGAATGGAGTTATTTTTGAGGTGGTGTGTGGTGGGCGGTGTCCAGGGGGAAAGACAAGAGGAGGCTATGAGAAAGTACGATGAAATGTTACTCACTTGATTCTCTCTCGAGAGCAGAGCATTCGACAAGTCGACGGGAACCGGGGTGTATCCGCCTGTAGTCTGCAAGAAATTGGACAAAAAATTATCACAAGATAATTCCATTATAAATCTGACTAACTTACATTGAAGCACCTGTCCAATTATGACCAACAAGATATTTAGTAAAAATGCCTGAACTATGTCTGTTTTATAGCACTTGACATTGAAATATAGAATCCCGACAGAAGGCTGTGGAGGCCAGGTCACTGAGTGTGTCTAAGACAGAGATAGATCGGTTCTTGATTGGTAAGGGGATCAAAGGCGGGAGAATGAGGAGGAGAAACATATCAGTCACGACTGAATGGCGGAGCAGATTTGATGGACCAAATGGCCTAATTTTGCCCTATATCTTGTGGTCTTATGGTTGTGATTCTTGGACTGCCTACACCACAAGGAAACAACCATATGCAGCACCTTGGGGCCAGAGGAAGCAACAGGAATCCTCCTGCTTTCCTCCTGCAGTGATCGGTGAACTCCACAGCCCCCTTCACACTGCCCCCACACTCCCGAATCCATCTTCTCCTTCCAGCCAGCTGATTGTGGCTCTATCCTGTTATCCCGACAGTGCAGAAAGAGGCTATTCGGCCCATCAAGTTTGCACTGACTCTCCGGAAGAGCATCTTACTCAGGCCCACCCCTCCCGCCCTATCGCCGTAACCCTGCGCACTTAGCATGGCCAATCCACCTAACCCAGACATCTTTGAACTGTGGGAGGAAACCGGAGAACCTGGAGGAAACCCACGCAGACACGAGAAGAATGTGCAGACTCCGCATAGATAGTCACCCAGGGCCAGAATTGAACTCGGGTCTCTGGCGCTGTGAGACAGCAGTGCTAACCACTGTGCCACTGTGCTGCCCATCTTGGACATGTAATGGAGATGTTTTCAATGCAGCGAGATATAAAATGTCGTGGTATCTATATTTACAGGGAGATGGAGGGAGCAGACCGGAGACTTGAAACTGAACCTGCTGAGGCTGAGGACAAGGAGGTGTTGTCAAATTTAATGGCAGTACATCACCATGGACGGCATGGTAGCACAGTGGTTAGCACTGCTGCCTCACAGCGCCAGGGGCCTGGGTTCGATTCCCGGCTTGGGTCACTGTCTGTGTGGAGTCTGCACGTTCTCCCCGTGTCTGCGTGGGTTTCCTCCGGGTGCTCCGGTTTCCTCCCACACTCCAAAGATGTGCGGGTTAGGTGGATTGGCCATGCTAAATTGCCCTTTAATGTCAGGGAGACTATCAGGGTAAATGCATAGGGTTATCGGGATAGGGCCAGGGGGGTTGGTGCAGCCTCGATGGGCTGAATGGCCTCCTTCTGCACTGTAGGGATTCTATGATTCTATGACTACCATTGGTTTATTCCATTTTCCATGAGACGGGTGGCCAATCTAACTGGCTGGTCGGGCAGGTGACAGTGAGTCAATGCTGGGGATGGTTCCAGGCATTTGGGAAGGAGAGAAGGTCACTGCGATAACAGGATAGAGCCACAATCAGCTGGCTGGAAGGAGAAGATGGATTCGGGAGTGTGGGGGCAGTGTGAAGGGGGCTGTGGAGTTCACCGATCACTGCAGGAGGAAAGCAGGAGGATTCCTGTTGCTTCCTCTGGCCCCAAGATGCTGCATATGGTTGTTTCCTTGTGGTGTCGGCAGTCCAAGAATCACAACCAAGATATAGGGCAGAATTAGGCCATTCGATCCATCAAATCTGCTCAGCCATTCAATCATCGCTGATATGTTTCTCCTCCTCATTCTCCTGCCTTTGATCCCCTTACCAATCAAGAACAGATCTATCTCTGTCTTCGACACACTCAAAGACTTGGCCTCCACAGCCTTCTGTGGCAGTGAATTCCATAGATTCACCATCCTCTGGTTGAAGACACTCCTCCTTATCCCAGCATCAATAAATTTAAATTGGGCTCCCAATTGCAATATGTTAATGAAATTTCCTGCTTCTTCACCTGGTGACATTCCCTGTTATACAAAAGACCAAACAGGGCTGATGTCACATTCTCAATTTCTTTCACATCCCACCTGTCGCAGGAGTTTAACATGGAGGGCCCGATTTTACCATTTTCATTCTAAGTGATGAATCTGGGCGTAATGCAGATCCGATTTAGAAATCTGCTTTCAGGCGCCCCCATACGCTCTCAGCCATCCCCAGTCCCATTCGCACTGTGGGCGGGGGTTAGCGCAGCCGAAACGATCAGAGCTCTGAACTGCGCATGTGCACTTGGAAATAAATTTGAAAAAGCGCGCCCGTGTCAGATCGCTCCCAGACCGCAGAAAGCGGAGAAAGTGGCCCGGGAGTGACAAGCGGGAGCGATGGCCCCACAGACATCACTGTCCCCCTTATCAACCCCCCCCACTACCCACACACATCCCTGTCCCCCTTATCCACCCCCCTCCCCACTACCCACACACATCATTGTCCCCCTTATCAACCCACCCCCATTACCCACACACATCACTGTCCCCCTAATCCACCCCCACCACTACCCAGACACATCACTGTCCCCCTCATCCACCCCCCCACTACCCACACACATCACTGTCCCCCTTATCAACCCCCCCCACTACCCACACACATCCCTGTCCCCCTTATCCACCCCCCCACTAACCACACACATCACTGTCCCCCTCATCCACCCCCCCACTACCCACACACATTACTGTCCCCCTTATCCACCCCCCCCACTACCCACACACATCACTGTCCCCCTCATCCACCCCCCCACTACCCACACACATCACTGTCCCCCTTATTCACACCCCCCACTACCCACACACATCACTGTCCCCCTTATCCACCCCCACCGCTACCCACACACATCACTGTCCCCCTTATCAACTCACCCCACTACCCACACACATCACTGTCCACCTCATCCAACCCCCCACTACCCACACACATCCCTGTCCCCCTTATCCACCCCCCCACTACCCACACACATCACTGTCCCCCTCATCCAACCCCCCACTACCCACACACATCCCTGTCCCCCTTATCCAACCCCCCACTACCCACACACATCACTGTCCCCCTTATCCACCCCCCCCACTACCCACACACATCACTGTCCCCCTTATCAACTCACCCCACTACCCACACACATCCCTGTCCCCCTTATCCACCCCCCCACTACCCACACACATCCCTGTTCCCCTTATCCACCCTCCCACTACCCACACACATCACTGTCCCCCTTATCCAACCCCCCCCGACTACCCACACACATCACTGTCCCCCTTATCCACCCCCCTCCCCACACACATCACTGTCCCCCTTATCCACCACCCACTACCCACACACATCACTGTCCCCCTTATCCGCCGCCCCCACTACCGACACACATCACTGTCCCCCTTATTCACACCCCCCACTATCCAGACAGATCGCCACCTCTGCCCCCCCTCCCCACTGATCGCCCGCAGAGTGGCAGCGGACCCCGCTGCCCCCCCCACCAGAGATCCATCTGCCCCCCTACACCAGTGAGCGATCGGGCCTAACCCCCTCCGACAATGATCTAGCCTCACTCCCCCCCCCACCCCCAGAGAATCTCTGGAGTAGAATAGACAGTATTACAGTTGATAAGGAGGATGTGCAGGATATTCTGGAGGGTCTGAAAATAGATAAATCCCCTGGTCCGGATGGGATTTATCCAAGGATTCTCTGGGAGGCAAGAGAAGTGATTGCAGAGCCTCTGGCTCTGATCTTCAGGTCGTCGTTGGCCTCTGGTATAGTACCAGAAGATTGGAGGTTAGCGAATGTTGTCCCATTGTTTAAGAAGGGGAACAGAGACTTCCCCGGGAATTATAGACCGGTGAGTCTCACTTCTGTTGTCGGCAAGATGTTGGAAAAAATTATAAGGGATAGGATTTATAGTTATTTGGAGAGTAATGAATTGATAGGTGATAGTCAGCATGGTTTTGTGGCAGGTAGGTCGTGCCTTACTAACCTTATTGAGTTTTTTGAGAAAGTGACCAAGGAGGTGGATGGGGGCAAGGCAGTGGACGTGGTATATATGGATTTTAGTAAGGCGTTTGATAAGGTTCACCATGGTAGGCTTCTGCAGAAAATGCAGATGTATGGGATTGGGGGTGATCTAGGAAATTGGATCAGGAATTGGCTAGCGGATAGGAAACAGAGGGTGGTGGTTGATAGTAAATATTCATCATGGAGTGCGGTTACAAGTGGCGTACCTCAGGGATCTGTTTTGGGGCCACTGCTGTTTGTAATATTTATTAATGATCTGGATGAGGGTATAGTTGGGTGGATTAGCAAATTTGCTGATGACACCAAAGTCGGTGGTGTGGTAGACAGTGAGGAAGGGTGGCGTAGTTTGCAGGAAGACTTAGACAGGTTGCAAAGTTGGGCCGAGAGGTGGCGGATGGAGTTTAATGCGGAGAAGTGTGAGGTAATTCACTTTGGTAGGAATAACAGATGTGTTGAGTATAGGGCTAACGGGAGGACTTTGAATAGTGTGGAGGAGCAGAGGGATCTAGGTGTATGTGTGCATAGATCCCTGAAAGTTGGGAATCAAGTAGATAAGGTTGTTAAGAAGGCATATGGTGTCTTGGCGTTTATTGGTAGGGGGATTGAATTTAGGAGTCGTAGCGTTATGTTGCAACTGTACACAACTCTGGTGCGGCCGCACTTGGAGTACTGTGTGCAGTTCTGGTCCCCACATTACAGGAAGGATGTGGAGGCTTTGGAGAGGGTGCAGAGGAGGTTTACCAGGATGTTGCCTGGTATGGAGGGGAGATCCTATGAGGAGAGGCTGAGGGATTTGGGATTGTTTTCGCTGGAAAGGCGGCGGCTAAGAGGGGATCTTATTGAAACATATAAGATGATTAGAGGTTTAGATAGGGTGGATAGTGATAGCCTTTTTCCTCTGATGGAGAAATCCAGCACGAGGGGGCATGGCTTTAAATTGAGGGGGGGTAGTTATAGAACCGATGTCAGGGGTAGGTTCTTTACCCAGAGGGTGGTGAGGGATTGGAATGCCCTGCCAGCATCAGTTGTAAATGCGCCTAGTTTGGGGGCGTTTAAGAGATCCGTAGATAGGTTCATGGACGAAAAGAAATTGGTTTAGGTTGGAGGGTCACAGTTTTTTTTTTAACTGGTCGGTGCAACATCGTGGGCCGAAGGGCCTGTTCTGCGCTGTAATGTTCTATGTTCTATGTATGTTCACTCACACCCCCCCCCCCCCGACAACGATCTAGCCTCACTCCCCCCCCCCCCCCCCGCCTCCCAGAGAATGATCTGGCCTCACCGCCCCCCCCCCAGACAATGATCTAGCCTCACTCCCCCCTCCCAGAGAATGATCTGGCCTCACTACCCCCCCCCCCCCTCCAAAGGAACATCCGCCTCCTCCTCCCTCCCCACCAGACAACGATCGGCCTCTCCCCCCCCCCCCCCCCCCCGGCCCCGCCAGACATACATCTGACCTGCCTCCTCCTCCTCTCCCCCCCCAACCAGAGAACGATCTGACCCGCCTCCCCCCTACCACTGATCTGAGTCAGGGAGCCATTGGAAACACTGAACTCGCTCTTCAGAAGCTGGAGTGTCCGATTCAGACTTTTATTTAGCAGGTCCATTACGACACGGTTCCGGATTGGTAAACACGGTGGTAAAGGGAGAAATGCTGATAGAGTTGGGCGGGCAGTTCATTAATTCAATTTAAATGCATGCAAATGCATTTAAATCGTCGTTGCGCCCGTTTTGGGCACGAAGCGGATCGCCGCCATTCCCGGGTTTCAGTAAAGTGCCAATCTGCGCGGACGCGGGTGTGGATCGCGATAGTGGCCTCTCACCCGACTTTACCATGTTTTTGCGATGGTAAAATAGGGCCTGGAGTCTCATAGATCGGAAAAGTTTGGGAAAACATTGAAGAAGGATAAATTGAAATCATATTATAGAAGCCCCTCATTTTAGATTTACTATAATAAGTAGATGAGGTTAAGGTCATTATAAAGTGCCTTATAGTGAGAATTCACAATGTGCCTGGAACAATATATGCAAAGGTATTATAAACTGTATAACACAAATTTGGGCAAGAGAATGACTCCTTTCGTCAATTAAAATTCGCAGATGTTAGCAGTAGTCTTGGATACTGGATTTACATGGGTTAGGTTTCCAAGGTAACAGCGAAGGAACCTTCAGGTGCAATGAGCTAATGAACTCCTAATCGTGTTGACAGGTGGAACGTTATTGGCTAAGGTAACAATGTGTAATATTGTAATTGGACCCTCCAGTTTGGATGACGAGCTGCCGGGGAATTGAAGTGTTCAGAAGAGTAAATTAATCCTACGTTTGTAATTTTAGGTCAGAGATGATAGATGGAACTCACCGGCTATTCTCTCTCCTGATGCACACATTAGCAAACACAACTTCTTTTCATCCTTTAACTACATGCTGTCTTTTGTAGTCTATGTATTGGTTGAGTGAGATCGACTGAGTACAAGACATCCCAGTGGGACATCTCAGAAAATTCCTCTTATAAACATTATTGCACATTAATTCAGCAAGATAACTGATATGCAGTAATAAATCAGTGCAGAGCACAGGCCCACTGGCTGGCTCTGCACTGATTTATTACTGCATATCAGTTCAAATAAACTAGGGATGAACTGAAGGGCAGTATGGTGGCACAGTGGTTAGCACTGCTGCCTCACCACTCCAGGGACCCAGGTTCAATTCCCAGCTTGGGTCACTGTCTGTGCGGAATTCGCACATTCTCCCCATGTCTGTGTGGGTTTCTTCTGGGTGCTCCGGTTTCCTCCCACAGTCCAAAGATGTGCTGGTTAGGTGCATTGGCCATGCTAAATTGCCCCTTAGTGTCCTGGGATGTGTAGATTAGAAGGATTAGCAGGGTGAATATATGAGGTTACGGGGATAGGGCCTGGGTGGGATTGTGATCGGTGCAGACTCAATGGGCCGAATGGCCCTCCTTCTGAATGTAGGGTTTCTATGATTCTACTCTATGAATGCCTGATGCAGGCCAAACACTGAAACGGTATCTGACAATTTGAGTTAAACAAGAGGTAGCTCCAAGAGGTTTATCTGTAATCCACCGTAAGAAAGTCATGGGGACAGATTCAGGAGATTGAGTTTTACTCTACCTGAGAAACCCTGCGCATTTTCTCGCTTTCCAGGTGCTGCATCATGGCCTCACTTTCTTTCGTCCTCTCAATGTTCCAATTCAGAGCCAGAATCACTCGGAAGGATTCCTTGGCCGGCCAGCGATAAAACTCCTTTTCCTGCATTTAAAGAATTGTTTACATCATCTATTTAAGATCACATCAGCGAATGAATCTTGAACATTGGGACATTTCCCATAAATATGTATCACATTTTCAAGACTCAAAGAATGGGACAAAGAACAAAGCACAAAGAAAAATACAGCATAGGAACAGTCCTTTTGGCCCTCCAAGCCTGTGCCAATCATGATGCCTGCCTAAACTAAAACCGTATGCACTTACAAAGTCCGTATCCTTCCATTCCCATCCAATTCATGTATTCATCTCGTTACCCCTTAAATGTTGCAATCGTACCTCTTCCACTACCTCCCAGGCAGCACGTTCCAAACATTCACCACCCTCTGTGCAATCTCCTCGCATATCTCCTCTAAAATTTTCCCCCTGCACCTTAAACCTATGCCCCCGAGTACTTGACTTTTCTACCCTAGGAAAGAGCATTTGACTATCCACTCTGTCCATGACACTCATAATCTTGTAAACCTCTATCAGGTCATCCCTCAACCTTCGTCATTTCCAGTGAGAACAAGCTGAGTTTATCCAACCTCTCCTCACAGCTAATACCCTCCAGACCAGGCAACATCCTGGTAAACCTCTTCTGTACCCCCCTCCAAGGCATCCACACTCTTCTGGTAGTGTGGTGACCAGAACTGTACACAATATTCTAAATGAGGCTTATGGAGTTCAGAATTTGCTTAGAGTTTTATTATATTTGATGGTTACAGTATTCTATCGCAGGAGAAACACAGACAGTATTTTTACTCAGTAAACATTAGAACATCGCAATTGTGAATCACGTATTATATTAAATATTATATAATTGCTGTCACAATACAGTTGACTAACCACAGACACATTGTAGAAAGCAATCATTTCATGTGACCAAGCTTCAGACTCTGAACAGCTAGCCAATCAACAACGGGGGTGGTTTGATTGACAAGCCGATAACATCAAGTTAAAAACTCTCAAGGTCAAAACAAACATTAAAAGATTTATTTGAAAAGACTTAATAACTTTTGAAAACTTATGTTAGGAAGTACAGAGGGACCTTGGGGTGCATGTCCAAAGATCCCGGAAGGCAGCAGGAAAAGTAGACAAGGTCAAGAAGGCATATGGGATACTTAGAGTCAGGGAGTCATAGAGATTTACAGCATGGAAACAGGCCCTTCGGCCCAATTTGTCTATGCCGCCCTTTTTTTTTTAAACCCCTAAACAAATCCCAATTGCCCGCATTTGGCCCATATCCCTCTATACCCATCGTACCCATGTAACTGTCTAAATGCTTTTTAAAAAACAAAATTGTATCCGCCTCTACTACTGCCTCTGGCAACTTGTTCCAGGCCCTCACCACCTTCTGTGTGAACAAATTGCCCCTCTGGACTCTTTTGTATCTCTCCCCTCTCACCTTAAACCTATGCCCTCTAGTTTTAGACTCCCCTACCTTTGGGAAAAGATATTGACTATCTAGTTGATCTGTGCCCCTCATTATTTTATAGACCTCTATAAGATCACTCCTCAGCCTTCCACATTCCAGAGAAAAAAGTCCCAATCTATCCAGCCTCCCTTTATAACCCAATCCATCAAGTCCCGGTAGCAGCCTAGTAAATCTTTTCTGCACTCTTTCTAGTTTAATAATATCCTTTCTATAATAGGGTGACCAGAACTGTACACAGTATTCCAAGTGTGGTCTTGTACAACTTCAACAAGACATCCCAACTCCTGTATTCAATGTTCTGACCAATACTTGCCTTTATTAAGTGAGGCACAGAATATAAGAGCATTCTGATGCCACTATAAAATACTTGCTATGCCACAGCTAGAGCACTGTGTGAAGTTCTGGTCACCACACTATCGGGTGCAGCTGTGATATATAAAATATTTTCAGATGGATTCAGTGACCACTTCCTTGGTGAATCATAGCCATGTCAAACACTATTCATACCAGGTAGGAAAAGTACTCCCTTAAGATCCTTGTTGTGT